>NW_016107622.1:1374533-1443336 GCF_001604975.1 Cebus imitator
CCTCTTCCGTTATTAATTATCCCCAAATTATCTTCTGACAGCTATGAATATGAGCTACACTGGCTCAAATTCCACCCAGATCCTCTTAAACTCTTTAAAACATATTTGAGAATTATAAAACCGTGATCAACAAGCTTCCTTCACTCTGTTGTAGTGCTCTCTTACACTAGAAACCTGATCAGACACTTCAGTGGTCATTTGAGGCTCATCTGTGATACTTATTGCAGGGTACTTTGGCTTGGCTCTTTTCTTAAAGACCCTCAAGATAAGCATATTTTGGTCTTTCCTTCAGACCTATCAGATTATTGAGAGAAGCATCTTCTTTCTTTCTTTTTCTTTTTCTTTTTTTTTCGAAGTTGAGTCTTGCTCTGTCACCAGGATGGAGTGCAGGGGTACAATCTCGGCTCACTGCAACCTCCGCCTCCTTGGTTCAAGCGATTCTCCTGCCTCAGCCTCCCAAGTAGCGGATATTACAGGCACGTGCCACCACACCCTGCTAATTTTTGTATTTTCAGTAGAGATAGGGTTTCACCATGTTGACCAGGATGGCCTTGATCTCCTGACCTCGTGATCCGCCCGCCTCGGCCTCCCAAAGTGCTGGGATTACAGGAGTGAGCCACTGCGCCCTGCTGAGAGCAGCATCTTCTAACTCCCTTCACAGAAGGTATTAACCCGATTGTTAATTTTCAGAAAGATGAGTAGGGGAAGAGGGCAGAAAAATGGATGTCATCATTAGTATGTGAATGTTCATTTAATTTCCTTGTTTTCAGTATGACCACCACACTCAACTATGCCCGATGTCGCCTGTGCAGACACCCTTTGTTTTACCCTCTCCAGAGAAGAGATTTCTAGGTTTTCCTGGGAGGAGAGTTATTTGGATATACAGAGTCAGTGAGGCAATCTGAGGATTTATTTGCTTTTCAAACTTCTAACCCATTCTCTTACTTTGCCTTCATCCTTACCTCTACTTTTAGAGGTAGCTGATGCTACCAATTTCTTAATGTGGGTTCTGTGATATAACTGCAATTGCCTATGAATTTTTTCACGCCAGCCTAGAATTTACCTTGCTTGAATATTCTCAAGCAGTCACCTTTTTATCATATGTGTTTTTTGCTTACTTTCCCCGTTTTCTGAATTCCTTTTCTTTTTCCCTTAAAGATTTATGCATTAAAAATCTCTTCATTATCATTTTAATGACAATATAATACATTTACTAAGGGAACAAAAGTAAATGAGTGTATTTGATTTTCCTTCTTTCTCCAGATTTAAACAGTATTTTAAAATTAGATTATATTGGCCGGTCGCGGTGGCTTACACCTGTAATCCCAGCACTTTGGGAGGCCGAGGCGGGTGGATCACGAGGTCAAGAAATGGAGACCATCCTGGTCAACACGGTGAAACCCCGTCTCTACTAAAAACTACAAAAAATTAGCTGGGCATGGTGGCGCGTGCCTGTAATCCCAGCTACTCAGGAGGCTGAGGCAGGAGAATTGCCTGAACCCAGGAGGCGGAGGTTGCGGTGAGCCGAGATCGCGCCATTGCACTCCAGTCTGGGTAACAAGAGCGAAACTCCGTCTCAAAAATAAATAAATAAATAAATAAATAAATAAATAAATAAAATTAGATTATATTTTGCTACTTACTAGTGTCTAGAAATGCAGCCAGTTTGGTATACTGGATTTATATGCAGAACCTCTGCTCAACTCTCTTATTAATTCTAAAAATTAGTCTGAAAATTCTTTTAGGTTGTTTTGTATCTGATTCAGTATTCAAACCACTCCAGTCAGTCTTCCGCTCCCAATACTTGACCAAAATTGCTCTTGCTATGGCTACTAGTTTTCCCTATTTTGCAAAATCCAGGGGATGCTTTTCTGTTGTAATTTTAATTGGTGTATTTCAGCAACATTACATACAACTTATTTATTCCTTCTTCTTGAGGTTCCTTTTCTTCTTGGCTTTGTTAGCATCTTATTCTTCCAGATTCTCTTCTGTTTCTTTGGATGCTTGATTTGATAGATCCTTTTCCTTTAGCCACTTGGAGTTTCTTAGTTTATTCCTTGGCTCTTTCCTGCTACCATTGTTGTCATCACTATCACCAACAGTGACTGTCATTGACATCATTACTAATATATAATTAGCTGTCACAACTCTCACAACCATTTCAGGTTTCTAACCCTTTGAGCTTAAAAAATCAACTCTACAAATTTCCTACTTGTTCAAGCAATTGACAAATCTATAGGCATATCATGACTTGTAGGGTAAGAAAAACAGGGTTTAAGCCCAAATATGTTAATTATGATAAATACAAAATGTCTAATAAATTCTTATATTTTAATCATCAAGAATTAATCTAGTAATAAGCTTATTTCAAAGTTTCAGTCTGGGTTATAGGTGGCTAACTAAACTAGACAGTATGGTTTATTTAGGTCAGACAGCAGAATCAAAATGAACTGTTCCCAACTATATTAACTATACAGCACAATATATCGATTATTAAATACTTCGATGGTAAACTGGATTAGATGGTTTGATTATTCTAAGGCAATTTAGTAGAAATCCAACATATCTGAGTAGCTGAAAGGGTCTTATTCAAGTATGAAAAATTGCTTTATTATTAAGTCTGCAGAGCAATTCTTTCATGAAAATTTTGAATCTTAGTGAACGTTAGACCTGTTTCAACGAGATACTACCTTCTCTATCACCAAAGCGCATCATTGTCCTTATATAATAATAATAATTATTATTATATCTACCATTTATATTTAAAATGATCAGTCTACTAAGCACTTTCATTTAATTCTTAAAATAACTCTGTCAGGATAAGTAAGATTATTTCCATTTTCTTGAGGAAACTGGGATTTAGAGATGCTGTCACTTTTTCAGGCCCCAGAATTAAAAAGCTATGGAGCTGGGGTTCAAATGTAAGTCTGATCTGACTGCCATCATAGATCCTGTCTGACTGCAAAGTTACTTGAATCCTTGAAGTAAGCTTATCAGTGTATACGAGAGAGTATATATTTCTGTGTATAGACGTGTGTGTGTGTGTGTGTATGTGTGTGTGTGTGTATGAGAGAGATAGAGAGGGAGAGAGAGGCAAACCTTTTTCCACTTAGTCTTTTATAACTAAATTTTGTATTAAGGTTCCCATTTGCTTATATTTTCCTTCTGAATGAATTATCTATCATTTGACTTTAATTTTGTTTCTTGAAAATAACCTAAATTTCTTGGCAATCTTATAGGCACATGTATAAATGATACTGACACAATTTTCAACTTGGAATAAAATTTTTAATTTTGGGCATTTATAGAAGTATGATTCTAAATCTCAAACAATAATTATCATTTGTGTGCAGAATCCTCTGCATCCATGCATGTGTGTATATATGTACGTGGCTGCAGTAATTCTTGTTATTGTACACATATTGATAAATAAATATAAAGGCATTCAGATGTTTAAAAAACATCATAAGGTGCATTTGATCTGTTTCCTAATTCTCATGCCTTGCAATCTGGCTTCTGATGCTATTCCTCCTCATAAAACTGACTTGATAATATTACCACAGAGCTACTTCTTGATAAATTTAATGAACTACTTTCAGTCCTTTTTGTTCCTACCTCTTCCTCCAACTCCTATACCTTAGTCACTCCCACGTTATTGAAGTACTCTTTCTCATTGGTTTATTGACCTAACATTTGTTTGTTAATTTTTATCTATTTCTGCTGCTTCTCAATGAACTTTGTGGGTTCCGTTTTCTCTGCTTTTACCATATCCAGGATTTTTTTTTCTTACCCTGGATATTCCATGAGTCATCTTATCAACTTCTGTGATTCAATTTTTGCCAACGTTCCCCACAGATATTTCACTGATACATATCTCATTTCTGACCCCTAAACTTGTACACAAATTACTTTTGGGAGCATTTCTTTTGGCATGTCTCAAAGGCACTTTAATGAGTCTCAAATGAAATTCATCATTTCCCATTAACTTTCAACTCTTCCTTTTCCAATATTTTCTATGTCAGTAAATGGTACCACTGTCTGGTAACTTGTGCCAAATTCCAAACTGGGGAGTCATTTCTTACTGCTTTTTCATGCTCAATCTCTGTAACATCTTATTTTTTATTGCTATCCTTCCAATTTTTACATGTTTATACATTGTCACTGCTAATGCATTTAATCATGATCTCCCACTTTGATTACTTGCAACCTCTTTTTAAATTAATTTTATTGATATGAAATATACTTGCAGTAAAACACACAGATTTTAGCATATAATTCCCATAGTTTTGAAATATATATATACCTGTGTAATAACACTCCAATAAAAACCAGGAACATTTATATCGCTCCAGATGATTTTCTCTAATTCCTTTCCAGTTGATCTTCCAAACCTCATGCAAAGGCCATTACTCTTCTGATTTCTATTTGTTTAGATGACTGTGACTATCCTTGAACTTTATATAAATTGGATCAAACAGTATGTTCTCTGGTGTCTTTTAGTCAAAATAAAGTCAAAATAATGTTTGTGAGAATTTATCTATTTTATTGTATGAATCTGTAATTTGCTCTTTTTTATTGTGGTGTAGTGTTCCACTGTATCATAAGACAATTTGTTTATCTATTCTCTGATAAACAAATAAAAAGGAGAAAGGATATGTTTCAGGTAGGGCAATATTTTGGTGATGTGCATATAGTATAATAACTATGTTGTAGATTTTCTGTTGCAGTGAAGTAGGAATGCAATGTATTTCTATTTAAACAGGAATAATAATTTAATTGGTTATGTAGGTGAAACTGTAGTAGGAAAGTCTTTTCTAGTGAAGGCTTTTATTGGATCTGAAAATTTAGATACTTTTCTTGCTTAATTGTTCAAAAGTTGGCTGTGAGACTGTGCAAGTAGGTTACTGCCTTTATTAGAACTGTTATAAAAGATGGCTATTTTAAGCAAATAGAACAATCACCTGTAATGTTTGTGCCCTCAACAGATGAAACACCCAAGGGAAAGGAATTCAAATTCATTTTCTTTATTTCTTAAGCATTTTCTGAGAAGAGCATCAATTCAAAGCTTAAAGGAAAATGAAAATAAATTATATTTAGCTCAGTTTATATGTTTTGTTTTTATTACACTCAATTTATGAATTTGGAATAAAGATAGTATGATGTGGCATTGCCACTAATTTGTTATCTAAGCTCAGGTAAGAAAATATTCCTGGTGTCTCAATTTTTTCATCTATAGGACTTCCATAACATGACTATTTTGCTAATCTGATATAATGGTTCTGAGAGCATTTTCAAATAGTTACTTTCAACTTATATAGCCCCAACATTAGGTAAAGGTTAGCTTACATTTAATTATCTTCTCTCTACTTTTATAAAATTTTATTTTCTGTATACTAGCATATGCAGCATAGTGGTAAAAATGGTTTTATCACATTGGAAACACATTTTAATACTTCAAATATAATGAAGTTTGTAGTGTAAATATGGTTCTATAAGGTTTAATACTAATTGGGCTAGTTACTTGCACCTGAGAAATAGTTGCAAAATAATTACTTTTTTAAACCCTATATTAAAGAATAAATGAGAAAGGTCTGTAAACTGCTTGACTTTGATATTCTTAGAGAAAGGCATTGACACAAGATGATAATTTTAATGTTCAGAAAGAATGTTCCATTCATTTATTCAATGAATATTTGAGCACCTATAATGAGCCAGACATTGTTGTAGGCACTGGGGATACAGCAGGGAATAAAACAGACAATAGTTGCAGCCTTCACCATGCTTCCAAAATAATGTGTTTGTCTTATTCTCCTTAATTGTAATTTTAGATCAACTTTTAAATTTATTTTTTCTTTCTTTTTTGAATTAGCAAAGTTTTTAAAATTGATACATAATAGATGCACATATTTTGAGGTACACATGATATATTTATACATTCATATAAAGGTAAAGGTTAAATCAGGGTAATTGGGACAGCCATCACTTTAAGTATTTATCTTTTCTTTATGCTAGGAACATTCAATTTCCTCTCTTCTAGCTATTTTGAAATGTACAACATATTATTGTTAACTATAGGCACTCTTCTAGTGTATCAAACATTTAATTGTATTTAATACTATAAAAGCAAATGTTTGGACAGTTCCGGCAGAACAGTATGTGGCCAAATGTATGTGTCCCAGTCAATCTTCATGAATCCACAGAGCCATTAGTGATTTCTAATTGCTTATGGAAGTTGATTCTTTTGGTCCTATCTCTAAATATAGCCCTATGTATGGTAATAGGTTAATTAATCAGTCCAATACAACAATTGAACACATAGCAAATTTGGCCTTAGTTCTTAACTTTTAAAGCATTTTCTTTACTTTGTTAATCATCCAAGTTTTATAAAAGTGTTTTGAGTTTCTTAAAGGAAGAGATTTTATTTTCCAACAGATCTTAGTTCAGAGAACAAAGTCCAAAGAAGATATGGCAGTTTCTCCCTTGATTTAAGCAATATAGATAGCCAAAATGGATAGATAAACTGAAAATTCTCAGTAGGGCTTGAATTATCTTTACGAAACTATGAATTTAATATAAGAATGTAAGAAATCTTATGCTCATTTAAATTAACTTTTCATGGTGCATGATAGTTTATGGAAAAGCATGATATTTACTCTCCACAATATTGATCTATCTTGAACATCCGTTACGTTCCCTTGTAATATACTACATATCAATGCTCTACAAATAAATTTTCTACAAAGACATTTTGATCGTATTTCTATTTTCAGTCACTACTATCTCTTTAGCAATTAGTTTATTACCACTTGTGTATACTTCATTTGTATATGTAGGTAACTGCATAAACTTTACTTTTCAAAATACCCACCTGAGTATACTATAATGTGGAATACAGGCTTGATATGGTTTGGCTTTGTGTCCCACCCAAATCTCATCTCAAATTGTAATCCCCAAGTGTTGAGGGAGGGACCTGGTGGGAGGTAATTGGATCATGGGGGCTGTTTCCCCCATGTTGTTCTCATGATAGCGTTCTCACAAGATCTTTTGGTATTATAAGTGGCAGTTTCCCCTGCTCTCTCTCTCTCCTGCTGCCAAGGGAAGACATCACTTGTTTCCTCTTTGCCTTCTTTATAGCAGAGTGAGAAGGGACTGAAACAGGAAATTGTTCCTACAGAGGTAGAGAGTGGGTGCTGCTATAAAGATAACCTGAAAATGTGGAAGCAACTTTGGAATGAGGTAACAGGCAGAGTTTGGAACGAGGTAACCGGCAGAGTTTGGAACAGTTTGGGGGGCTCAGAGAAAGACATGGGAGGAAGGAAGATTTGGGAAGGTTTGAAACTTTCTAGTCTTGTTGAATGGTTTTGACCAAAATTCTGATAGTGGTATGGACTATGAAGTCCAGGCTGAGATGGTCTCACATGGAGATGAGGAACTTATTGGGAAATGGAGCAAAGGTCACTCTTGCTATGCTTTAACAAAGAGACTGGTAGCATTTTTTCACTGCCATAGAGATCTGTGAAACTTAGAACTTGAGAGAGATGATTTAGGGTATCTGACAGAAGAAATTATTATTATTATTATTGTTATTATTTTTGAGATGGAGTTTCACTCTAGTTTCCCAGGCTGGAGTGCAATGCCATAATCTCGGGTCACTGCAACCTCTACCTCCCAGGTTCAAACAATTCTCTACCTCAGCCTCCTGAGAAGCTGAGATTACAGGCATGCACCACCATACCTGGCTAATTTTGTATTTTTAATAGAGACGGGGTTTCTCCTTGTTGATCAGGCTGGTCTTGAACTCTGGATCTCAGGTGATCCACCTGCCTCAGCCTCCCAAAGTGCTGGGATTACAGGCATGAGCCACTGCTCCTGGCTGGTAGAAGAAATTTCTAAGCAACTAAGCATTTAAGAGGTGACTTGCTTTTTTCTGAAAGTGTACATTTATATGTGTTCACAAATAGGTAGTTTGAAACTGGAAGTTATGTTTAAGACAGAAACAGAGCATAAAAGTTTGAAAAATTTGTACCCTGACCATGTGGTAGAAAAGATAACCCCATTTTCTGGGGAAAAATTTAAGCCAACTGCAGAAATTTGCAGAAGTAATGAGGAGCTGAATGTTAATCACCAAGGCAATAGGGAAATGTTTCCAGGACATGTCAGAGATCTTCAAAACAGACCCACCTATCACAGGCCTAGAGGCCTAGGAAAGATAAATGATTTCATGAGTCAGGTCCAGGGCCCCTTTGCTCTATGAAGCCCTGGGACTTGGTGCACTGTGTTTCATTTGCTCCAGTTCCAGCTGTGGCTAAAAAGGGCCAAGGCACAGCTTGGGCCATTGCTTCAGAGGCTGCAAGCCCCAAGCCTTAGAAGTTTCCATGTGGCGTTGAACCTATAGGTACACAGAAGTCAAAAATTGAGGCTAGGAACCTCTGCCTAGATTTCAAAGGATGTATGAAAATACTGGGATGTCCAGGCAGAAGTCTGCTGCAGGGGCAGGACCCTCATAGAGAACCTCTGCAAGGGCAATGCAGAAGGGAGGTGTGGGGTTGGAGCCCTCATACAGAGTCTCCACTGGGGCACTGTCTAGTGGAGCTGTGAGAAAAGGACTACCACCCTCCAGATTCCATAATGGTAGATCCACTGAAATCTTGCACTGTGTGTCTGGAAAAGCTACAGGCACTCAATGCAAGTCCATGAAGGAGATGTCCAATGCTATGAGTGCCCACCCCTTTCATCAGCATTCCCTGGATGTGCGAAATGGAGTCAAATGAGATTATTATGAAGCTTTAAGATTTAATGACTGTCCCATTGGCTTTCTGACTTGCATGAGGCCTGTGGCCTCTTTGTTTTGGGCAATTTCTTCCATTTGGAATGGAAACATTTACTTCATGCCTGTACCTCTATTGTATCTTGGTTGTAACTAGCTTGCTTTTGATTTTACTGGATCATAGGTGGAAGGGGACTTGCCTTATTTCAGATGAGACTTTGGACTTGGACTTTTGGATTAATGCTGTAATGAAGTTAGACTGTGAGAGATTGATGATTGGTTTTGAAATGTGAAAGAGGCATGAGATTTGGGAGAGGTCAGGGGCAAATGACATGGTTTGGCTTTGTGTCCCCGTCCAAATCTCATCTAAAATTTTAATCCCTAGGTATTGAGGGAGGATCTGGTGGGAGGTGATTGAATCATGGGAGCAGTTCTCATGGTAGGTGAGTGAGTTTTCAGGAGATCTGATGGTTTCATAAGTGGCAGTTTCCCCTGCTCTTCTGCTACTATGGGAAGACGTCCTTTGCTTCCCCTTCACCTTTTGACATGATTATATTTCTTTATAGCAGTGTAAGAATGGACTAATACAAAGCTTAATTCATCCCTTTTTTTGGTCTTATTCTTGCTCACTTCTTACCTTTCTTATTTGAAGAGCTTGAATTTCTAGCTGATTTTATGTAGAAAATTTTATGTCCTTTTGCTCTTTTATAACCTAGACTCATTCTTCTATGAAATATTTTATGATGGAAAGCAATGATAATTATGCATACATCCATAAGGAGGGTGACCACAGTTTTGTTGATGGGTAGTATTTACCTTATTACTGTATAAGGATGATGAGCATTCTGTTGTTCTTATTGTTTGCAGCAGCACATTAAATGATTGTTTTGAGATAATAGCTCAGATATTGTTTTGATCTTGATCTCTTCTACATTGTGTATTAAATAGATTTCCCAAAACTAAATATTGATAACACTTCTGTATTCTGCTACAAATCATATGCTAGATTAGATATTCTTTTGATGTTGATCTTGACCTCCACCACATTGTGTGTAGATTTCCCAAAAATAAATACCAATAACACTTTTTTACCCTGCTACAGATAACATACTGATTGTAATGTGATTTCATACTAGTACTGAATATTCACATTAACAATACTTCTCAATTCGTAAACCTTTAACATTCTTTGAGCTCCTATAGATTAGTGTATTTACCTGTATTTGCTAGTTTGTATGTAACTCATTGTTTTAGTAATCCCCTTCAATCCTGCTGGTAGAACCATCCCTTAGATGTCTGCACATGCATTATACCCTGCCTCCTATGCGAAGTCTTCATTTATTAAAAGAAAAGCATATTTGGATGTTCTTGTCTTCTTCTATCTCAGTGCCTTTTTCTTTTCTTGTTTTTGTCCTGGTGCCTTCTATAGTTAACTCTTAAATCATTATCAATGTGATATATTAAAGATGTTCAGTAAGTTTAATTGATCATTTCAAATTAATACATTTGAAATTATTTTTTCTTTAACACTTCAAATATGGAATTTTTGCATATGCATACATCTGGCATGTTATAATCTTCAAGTTCATCATCTTTAAAATGATTAGTTTCAGTCAGCCTGAATGTGTAGCTTTTACTTGGACTGTAAAATGAATTTCAGAACTAATAAATTTGAACATTTAATTATTCCTTCAGTACAGCAATGTGATATATTAAAGATGTTCAGCTTTAGGAGCACATATTGAAACTAAATGTGGACTTCAGAGACATTACTTTTTCTGATGCTGAAAAATCATAATTAAGGTTTTACATATACACAGAAATCTTTTCACATTCACTATATCTATGAAATATTATAGGAAAATAATGTTTAGAGCTTATCATACACTAATGTAATTATCTAAAATTGAACTTCAGTGGCTACTAGAGGGTCAGATACTATGGGACACTGTGCATACCTGTGGCTTACTGTTCTTAGAACAGACATATTTCTAGGGTAGAGGCAGAAAACAATTTAGTGCCATATGTGAAGATCAGAACTTGCCGCTTCTCATTTTCTTTATGTAGATGTGTGGCTTCCTCTTGAATTGAGATCATTTAGTCTAAAGAATGTGAACATTGTTTAGTGCATCATCTGTAGAAAAAGAAAAAATTATATTCTCTTTAGACTGTCTTAAAAAAATCCAGAAAACTCTGACACTTAGGGAAAAAAGACCAGGACCAGATGAAAAAGACCTTTTGTTATTGACTACAGGCATTGTTTTCCTTCCCAAGTTTCATGGAACACACTGAAGAGCATTTGAAATTGCCTCATGTGGTTTGTCCCCTACAGTCTGACGTGGCACCATTCCATAATTTAATAATGGCATGAGCAAGGCGATTATCAGCTGACCCCTAAGAGACCAATGTAAGCTGATCTCTCTGCTCTGCAGATGACACAAATAGAAAGCTTTGAAAAACAGCAGAAAGACACTCTGTCACTTGTCTTTTTCCCCTGAAAAAGTTGGGACACATTCTGCTCAGCCAACATGTTCCCAGAGGAATGCGATTTAACTTCCACTTTTCACACAGTAAGAAGCAGCACCATAGACCTGTAGGGAAGTTGATGGCAGCTTGGGAGGAATTTGGATAAGTGTTTGTCACTCCAGTGTTTTCATGTGACCTGACTCTCATTCTCAATTTAGCTACATCTTGACCTGAAAATGCAGCCACAATATGCCTCTCTTCATTTGGCTTACCTTAATTTGTAATGGGCATGCCTGTCCTTTCCCTTTTCCCACCCCATACAGCCACTTTCTGATTTCCCTTGCAATCTACTAATAGAGCCTTTCTCTAGATGTCTATACATGTACTTACACTTTGTTTTTTCTCTGTAGGGACTTTATTTGCATAGAGAGAAAATATATTTGAGTCCCTGAGATATATACAAAGATATCTACCCCAAAGCAGCTTATGCAGTTCTCCACTTCTTTGGCCAGATCATCTGATTATTCACATAACTGGCAGCTTCTTTAAGACCGCTCATGTAGTAAAGGAATTAATATTCCAAATTCTCCCTAGCTTGTCTTGCCTCCTCCCTCTATCAAGCGACTGATTTTTATGCATGAGGTAATAGACAAGCCTTGGGTGACCTGTTTTTTTTTTTTCCTATCCCTCCCTCCCCCTCTTTTTCCCTTGCGGTAAAATAGTGCTGAAGAAAGAGGGCACTAGTGTACAGCCCAGATCGCATCCTTGCACCGACTGGATTAGAGCTGAGGCGCCTGCAAGCCGAGCGTGGCCACAGTCCTCTGGCCCCGGGACCATAGCGCTGTCTGCCCCGACTGAGGTACTCAGGTACGTCTTAAGTCCATGTTCTCCAAACAGACTCAGGTGAGCGGACACTTCCTCGGGTGAAACCCACCCACAACGGCAGACAAAGTTCCAGTCTATCAGATTTTCCTCCGGGTCCCAGGAGCATTCTCTCATATATTTCTTTTCGTCCTGTATCCTCGGGAGGCGTCGGGACCCATGGGTGCCTGAGTCGTCTTTCTCCTTTTTCTGCCTCACCTTCGGTGCTCTCCACGCCCGCTCCCATTGCCCCCTTTTCGTCGACTCTCACCTTGAGAAAGGAAGCAGGGGAGGAACGGGAGAGGGAGCCAACTTCAGCCCCGCAGGCAGCTGAGAATTGGCGCCTCTGTCCCCAAGCGGGAGGGTTTGATATATACCTGCAGAAGCCATGCAAGGTAACGAGAATGAGGGCGGAGGGGCGGTGGGGACTCGAGTGGAGGGGTGTGTGTGTGTGTGTGTGTGTGTGTGTGTGTGTGTGTGTGTGTGTAAAGAACGCAGAGGAGAGCAAAGGGTTTCAGGGAATTGCAACTCACTGGTGGTCAAAGCGTCCCTTGCAGGCCCTGCCAGGGAAGGTCTGGCTGGACCGAGCACTGTCCAGGGTCCTGAAGGCGTCACGGCTCCGGCTGCAGCGGCGAGAGCAACCGAGAAGCTCCCCTCCGTTCCCTTTCTAGCAACTATGCAAACCCCAAAGGTCCCGATTTAGGCGAGTGCAGGACCACCTCTAACTCGTCCACCCACTGTGGGAAATAAGTTACCTTATCTGCACCCCTTCTTCTTGAACATACACAGCAAGCCTGACATCTTAGGGGGGGAAACATAACAAACTCCTCCATACGAGACTTTACCAGGCGTTGCCTTAGTAACTAATATGGATTTTCTTCAAGCTGGCAAATTTATATTTACAGCTGATCGTATGTCAGGGTTTCCTTAATCCTTCAAAATTAAAGTTAAAAGGTGCATTCCTTGTTTGCATTTATTTTAAAGTTGAGCTTCCACCTTTACATTGAGTTTCCAAATTTTCTTCTTGGAAAAAGTTGATCTTTTCCAGTCAGGAAAGTTCTCTTGGGTTGAAGGACCCAGCTCCTCCCCTCCTCTCTGCTCACCTTCCCCACTGCCCTCCAAATTAGAAAGCATGATAGGTTTTAGGGGACCAGGAAGAGACTTAAGGCTCGGGGAGCCAGCAGGTTGGCAGGGCTTTCCGCCGCCCGGACCCCTGAGGACACAGCAGGCAGGACACTCCGCCTTCCTCAGTGACTACAGCTGCGTTCCAAGCTGTTCATGCAGCCGAAGTCAGGATGTGCCGAAATGAAACGGGCAAGGCAACTGTTAACATCACGGACCTCAGAGTTTTAACACAGGTCCTCTGATGACATGGCTTTGATTTTTCTCTGTCTTTTGTTAGCAGCAGCCAGCTCGCCGCCGCCAACACGACTTCCACTGTACTCTTGATCAATTTACCTTGCTTGATGCACTGGTGAAGAACGGGGGATTCGAATTCCCCTACAGACGCCTCCAGCTCGTAGAGGCGGTTGCGGAGGACTCAGAGGAGGAGGCGAAGGGGAAGGAGGCGGTGGTGGAGGAGGCAAAGGCCCTGGACCAGCACTGTTGCCGAGGGGCAGCACGCCAGGAGAGGCTGCGCTGGGCGTCTGCGGGGAGCGCGCCGGGAGCCTGCAGCGGGACCTGCTTGGGAAGGCGGTTGGCGGGCTGTGGACCGCGTCCTCACCACCATGGTCCGGCTCCTCTTGGTTTTTTTGCCAGCGATCCTTTTGGAAGTGTCCCTTCTCTCCAGAAGCCCCGGCAGGAAAGTGTTGCTGGCGGGAGCGTCGTCTCAGCGCTCGGTGGCCCGAATGGACGGAGATGTCATCATTGGAGCCCTCTTCTCAGTCCACCACCAGCCTCCAGCAGAGAAGGTACCCGAGAGGAAGTGTGGGGAAATCAGGGAGCAGTATGGCATCCAGAGAGTGGAGGCCATGTTTCACACCTTGGATAAGATAAACGCGGACCCAGTCCTCCTGCCCAACATCACTCTGGGCAGTGAGATCCGGGACTCCTGCTGGCACTCTTCCGTGGCTCTAGAACAGAGCATTGAATTCATTAGGGACTCTCTGATTTCCATTCGAGATGAGAAGGATGGTCTCAACCGGTGCCTGCCTGACGGCCAGTCCCTCCCCCCAGGCAGGACTAAGAAGCCTATTGCAGGAGTGATCGGTCCCGGCTCCAGCTCCGTAGCCATTCAAGTGCAGAACCTGCTTCAGCTCTTTGACATCCCCCAGATCGCTTACTCAGCCACAAGCATCGACCTGAGTGACAAAACTTTGTACAAATACTTCTTGAGGGTTGTCCCTTCTGACACTTTGCAGGCAAGGGCCATGCTTGACATAGTCAAACGTTACAATTGGACCTATGTCTCTGCAGTCCACACGGAAGGTAGGCATTATATTTGGGAAAGAAAGGTACTGAGAAAACCAGGGCATTGCATGATGTGCTCCTGGGATCATAGTATTGTTCCTGTTTATTTCTAGCACTGTGGGGGACAGAATTTACCCTTCTCAGTTCTGCTCACCCAGGCATTGCCTTTTATCCTCATTTCCTTACAATTATAATTATAGTGTAGGAAAATTGTACCCTGCGGCATATCTGAGGATAGTAGGAGCTAAAAGGATATCAAACTTTCCAGGCAAAGTGTCCAGCAATAGATTTGACTTGGATACTTTTGCCCTCATATTTTGAGTTTGTGTTTGGAAGGCTTATTTGTTCAAGGTGTTATATTGCTCTTCAGTGACTGGTTATGACTTTCTAGGTGTAATGAGTTAATTCAGTGTGAGTGATTGGCAAAAAGAAGTTACTATTCCACAAATTGAACTTCAAAGCTTCATCTTTCTTGAAACAGTTGAAGGTGTTTCTTTAACCTCTTGTACCCCTTCTTACATATCCATAACTTTCCTGTGAATGTAGTATTAATGAAGTCATCTCCCTCAGTATGTCAGAAACTTACATTTTTACTTCTGAAGTACCTTAGTTACAAAGAAAAACTAAATAATTTAAATCATTTATCTTCTTACTTTATATGCTAAAATGGTCCAGATTCCCTTATTCCCCCAATAATTACCTTCTTTTACGAGAAATAACACTGATGACCACTTGGATTTGAGTTTTGGTTTCTAGTCTTTTTCTTCTAACACAATGAATTGACATATTAGAATTAAAGTTAGACCAGTAAAATACTAATGAATGGATAGCAGATATCAAGTTTATGTCTTTCTAAAATGAAATAGATTTACCTAAGGCTAAAAGCATTGATTTTTCCAGAGATTTATGGATGTGGATTCTCAAAAAATTTTAAATATAAATATTTTCTATACTTTTTTTTAACCTTAGATTATATACATTTTTTAATAAAAGTGGATTTCTGAGCTCAGCTACTCTTAACTTCCCCGGTAGGTTTATGGAAAATACTGAGGCCCTGGTTATACATTAACATCTAGGACATTCACATGTATAAGCTAGCATAAGAAGACAATCTTGATGGTATTTCTGCATTCATATTTCTCCAAGTAAAATGATTTTTAAGAAGGCATAGACATGGCTCTATGTTCCTTTAATGTTTCCAAAATATTTAGTTACTGGTGTGAGGTCTGATTATCGAAATTGGCAGTATCCATAGTGAAGTGATTATATGGTTGTCATTAATGAAAACAGATACTTTATAAACAGAACAAAATATTCAGAACAAACATAAATCTTACAGAATTACACTTCATAATTTCAGTTTTTGCTTTTGGAAAAAATTATATGCTGTGATATTGTAACTTTATAACAACTTACTTATGATTCTGAAGTTTGATTTTTAATCACAAAATGCATACATTTTTTTGAACAAAAATTCATTACTTTTTAAAGACACCCTTAAGTTCAGATATTAATTCCTTATATTCTAATATTTGACTTTACTACATGTTAATGTTTAACATACTTTCCTTTAGTGCTTGCTTAAATGAAACATCCTGAAAGAGCAAGTTAAAATGTGTTAAATATCATCATTGGATAGATCCAGAGGTGATGGCAAAGAGAATGGCAAAATCTAGATTGAATGTGATTTATTTAAATATTTAATAAAATTTCCCCCATTTGAGCTAGATAATTGATTATTGACATTAGAAGTATTAATTCTTTCTTCTGGAAAAAGTAATACTTTATCATTTTTATACACTAGCTTTATTTTCCATATTTTATTATAAGATTATTTTATTTGGTAAGAGGTAGCTAATAGTGGGTTGCTTTCTGAGAACTAGAATTATGTTTTTGGAAAATTAATTGAACTTGTTTTCACTAATTTTGCTCATGTCTTAGTTTGGATTACTGTGTTTCCTTTCTGCCTTATGATTGGTGTTGTATGGCAAAGACAATGTCTCCATACTAGTATAGTAATTGGTTCCAGACTACATTGTGTTCACAGAGCAGCATCATAGTAATATGTGGTGTTTATTTTATTACCAAGTGATTGTACCATTCGCCTTGCCATTCATATATTATACCTTGTTTCTTCTCAAAGGGAATTAGTCACTTCTCTTATTAGATGTAACATCTGTGAAAACTAAACTGCATTTATTTCTTTCTATCTGCAAAGAAATTTTGTGTAAACTCCAACTGAAGATTTATTTTTCCTGAGGCTTTGCCCTCCTGCTTCTCATGGACCCATTGTGTACTGGCCTACAGGCACTTTCTTGGATCATTTAGTAATTTTCCTGCTTTCAGACTGATGGGGTCGCCTACTGATGACAGTTCCCTGTCAAATAGCAGCAAAGACTGCATACCAGTGTCGTCTTTGTCATCTGAGCACTAGTCAGCAAGAAAGCCAGTTTGTCTGGATATTGGCAACTTAGGGCTTAGAAATTCTGGGGCCTCCCATGACCTTTACCTCTCCTTTCCAAATCAGACATTCCCTAGTCAATTCATTATCATCGTTTCTTGTATTAGAAGTTAACCAAGTGCAGTTAATACCAAAAACACTAAGTGACTGGACTGGTGTACCTTCATTTCTATAGTTAATTGTGATTACCTTGAAATCATATTGTTTTTGAATGCTACAGTTGTTTTTCTATTGAAGCTAAACTTGGAGATATTTTCACTTTTGTTTTATATTTTAACCAGTTATGATTTTAAAAATATTCTTTTACATTATTTCCAATCTTACACAGTCGATACATACCAATTATCAATTTACATAAAATAAAAGAAAATCAGTAGACATAAAGTTACCTGCAATGCAACAGACTCTCCAGAAATTGTTCATGATTGTCTCTGGAGGGAAATGTTAAGATGGATCTGTCAAGGGGGAGGCAGGATATTGGAGTAATGGAGGCTTATCCACAAATACAATTTGAATGCACTTTGGAGCAAGCTGCTTACCTGGAATGTGAGTCTTTAAGTATGCTAAGTATATGGTACATAAATAGCCTACTGCTGATGAGAATATCTCAGCCAAGGATACTTGTTCTTCTGATAAAATGCAGATTCCCCATCAAGAAACAAATTTATCATTTCAAACAATTTTTGAAAACAGTACTTAAAACTAACTCTAGTTAGTAAAATTCAAAGCATTGAACAAGTCCAATAAAAATGTTCTTTGAGCTTGTAGCTACAAGTTTTTTTGAGTGGATAAATTTTCATTCATTACTTTTATTTTTTTGTTTTAAGCCTTTCTTTCAGTATTTTGTCTCAGATACTTAGATAAGTATTGATATAATAATGAGTTTAGTGATGCTGCTTCCCTTATGAAAATATCAACTTTAAGGTAAACTTTACTGTTAGATTTTCATTGTGGGGCAATTTTTTTTTCCCGGCATTTGCTTACATTTTATATAAAATTGGTCTTTTTGAGCTTCTTTCCAAAATCTGATTTTTTTTTCTTTTTAAGTACTCATTTTCATTTGATATGAAGCAATTAAAAAGTCTAACAACATCAGAAGAAAATACTCCTAAGTCATAAATACATAAGTTAACTGTTACTTTTTAATGCAATTACCTGTAATAATTTTATATCTACTAAATATCAAATTCCTTTCTATGTACCAGTAACTTTCTCTATGCCTTTCTTGTCTTGATTGCAAACTATTTCAAAGAAAATTATCTTAATACATTGCTCTATTTTATCACATAATAAGAAATAGGAATGTCTTGAAAAGTTATTCAGGCCAGCTAATAAAAGATGCTTAGAGCATCACTATTACATGCTTGCCCACGCTCAAAGCTTTCTAATTGTGATTAGTGTTTCTAATTAGAGTAGGAGTATATAGGAGTTAAATTGAGAACAGAATTTCACCTGACTTTTAGTCGGTTCTTTTATATAATAACCTAAAACAGATTTCCTGGAGTTTCCACCAATCCTCCATTGAGGACTAGGAGTCATCCAAAACATTGGAACTTCTCTTCCATATGACACTTATCATTAATGAATAATCTCTCTTTTATAGTATACTCTCCAGTTCCTTCACCCACGTATTTCATTTTTTACTTCCCTTACCATCATAGCTGATTAGAGTAGATCCTAGATCAATTAACATCCCAAGATGTTTTTTTAAAAAGTTCTGCTATTAAGCCATGTCTCCTTCCTTTTATGCTTGAACAGTTACTAATTTTGTTACTGTTACCATTAGATCCAAGAGCAGAACTTGAATTTTTTTCCCTTTAAATGTAAAATTATTAGCTTCAATCTGCCTTTCTTATATCAGTAAGCTCTGGGATTTTGATTATTTAACTTATCTTAGCATTCCAGCTTTGTGTCTCCAGGATTTAATTATATATGTTAAAATCTAAATAAGATAGGATCAAGAGTAAGGTCTCAAATCCTTTCATGAGCAAACTACCTGGCTAATTCTGGTGGTCACTTAGCCTGTTATATAACAATTTTGAAGACTTAATTTCAGTTACTAAGTAGTTTTTACTTTAAGGGGAGTGCAGTTTCAATATATGTAAAGTTAAGTGAAAGCAATGACAGTATAGACATTTAGAAATAAGAGCTTATTCAATTGCAGGGAAATGAAAAAAATATTAGTGGTACAATTATCTAGAGAAAACCTGGAGAAAAGGGAATTTTGGTTAGTTTTGTTTGGAAATAAAGCATTTGTAAAAGTTAGAGGCAATATTGAAAGTGCTCTCCTGATGGGAAACAAAGCAGATTTGGTTAGCTGGCAGAAAGAGTCTGGGCTAAGAACTAATAACAATGGCAGAAGCAGGTCCTAATATTCTGTGATTATGTCAGTCTTTATGGACATGAAGGACAAGTAATGGAGAATCTTGAAGCATGTGCCAAAGAGTTTTGGTCTCAAGAAAGATACATCTAAGCACAGTTAGACATGTGAACTTTGGCCAAGAGAGCATTGGCAAGAGTGTGTGAGTGGACAAATGAAAAGCCAGAGATTGTTACAAGATACTTTATTTGTAATTGTTTTTTTAAAAATGTTCATATTCAAGTAAAAACTTGTTTGCTCATAACCTTGATTCTCTAGCTGTCTACTTTATACTCGAGAGTTGGTCTCCTTAAACACCAGTTTTTACATTTAAAACATTTTATGAAGTGATCTTTGCAAACACTACTGTAAAGTTCCCTAACTTCTTTTAAAGAGGGTGCTCAATGTAACAGACACTTTCCTTGAATATATCAAGTTATCATGAACATAAATTGTTACCTTGTGCTGGGATATGGTGGTACTCTTGGAACCTGTTAAAAAATATAAGGCCATTGGTTACTACTCAAAGTGGCTGCAAATAGCCATGCTTAAAAATTTTTATCTTTTTTTTTTCTTTTCTATCTTGAATGGATTTATTAAACCCATTTTAAAGTTATTAATCAGTATTTAGCAAACAGCTTTTATGTGCATAGGATTAAAGTGAAATTCAAAGATGGAAAAAAATGACATTTTTGTTATTTTGAGTGAGCTTGTACTCTTTTAGATTCCTTTGCCACACAGTCACCCTGTGTCTACATTTATCTTGCTTGTGGCAAATTTTATAAGAAGCTATCCTTCATTGATGGCAGCAGCTTCTATTTTGTTTCTACCTTGTGGCTTGGCAGTAGTCACCCTTCTCCTAGTATTAAAATTTTTCCCTTTATGATATAGGGAGCTAATGTACAATGACGGCTTTGTGGATTTTCAGTTACTTAACTATGCAGTGACTAGAGTGATGGCATCATAAAGAGACTTATCAAAAGTTCTGTTTCAGCATACCCTTTTGTAAGAAGCCAGAGGGCTGGAAAACCACATCTAGAACAGAATAGTTTGGGGAACACCTACAACCACTAAAAAAACTCATGGCACATGCTGTTCTGATATATGTTGGAAGCAGCATGTCAGTAGGAGAAGGTTGTCAATTTTCAGAGAAGCTGTAGTTGAAAACCAGAGTGAAGACAAGACATAAAGCCTTGTCAAAATGTCACTGTCTTATGCAACAAAGAGTTATCATTAGATTCTAAATTTATGTAGAAATATTTGCTTCTTTTTCCTGTTTAATTGTTCTCTATGAATATCTACAATATTTAAAATCTTAACTTACATGAAAAATTATAATTTTAATTGTCTCCAGTCTTGCAGGAAGCTTTACTCTCTTAAACTTACGGCATTGTAGTACCAAATAGAGCATTAATGTTTTTATGAAAGAGCATTGGCTCTCAGAAATTTCCATTTATCAATTTTAGGATTATCTATTTTACTCATTTTATAGCCAACAAATTGAAAATTCAAGACAATTATCTAAATATCCAGGCAAAAACCTTAATTGGTAGTTGAAGCACAGGATTTTGGGAGGCAAAACTTCTTTGATTACCTAGTAACTTATTTGCCTTCTAATAAAGACATTTATAAATAAACACCTGTGACTATTAGGCATCACATATTTTTCTTGGTGCTAGTAACATAAATAAAAATAATAAAAATCACAATGATAATAACTTATTACTACTATTATTATTAATATTGTTTTCCTCAAGGGTCCCGTATTTGTTGGAAGAGACATCAAAATATATACAGTTACAGGCTCATGATTTATAAAGAAAATGTTTAATTACTGTTTTGAAAAATGCATAAAACACTCTGGGAAATACTGTATGCATGCACATCTCAATTTCCTTTGTAAAATGGGAATTAAAATCACTACCATGTTATATTCTTCACAGCAACATTTCAGAGAACAAGGAGACAGTACCCATAAATATATTTCTGTTATTTTCTTAAACTGCCACCAAGAGATTACATATTTTCAGCTGATGAATATTAAGCAAATCCAAGAAGCTAATTAATCAAATACAGATTTTCGACCCTAAACCTAGTAACATAAGATGAAAATGACATTGGTGGTTAAGATAAAGGTGTAGCATCTACCATGATTTTAGGAGACTTTCTTGTTACAAATGAGAAAATAAAAGCCCAGAAAAATAAAATTACTTGTTTAAGATCATAAAATTTATCAGTAGCAAAGCTAGAACTAATTTAGCTTTGTTTTAGATACTTTCTTAAACCAAAGTTTTCTTTCTTTCTTTGCTTCTGAAACCTCATGAACTCCTCTCATGTGCGGTCCATACCATTTAGCTCAACTGCATCTTTCCTGCTTTGCTGCTGTCATTTAGCAGCTTCTAGGAGCCTCCTCTTCTGAAAACTCATTCTCTCTGCTGGTAGTTTTCCTTTTAGTATCAACTCTTGCCTTAGTTTCGGATGGCTCCAACATTCATGTGTGTGTCCCATCAATTCCTATCCTCAAAGTTCATTGATCTCAACTCTGTGTTCCTTGCCTTCTCTTTAGCAGCTTACTCACCCTGACCACAATCTGGCACCCAGGCCTTGCCAATAACTATTTTCTCTATAAATTTTTAAACATCAGAAAGTCACTGAAAAATAGAAACCTCTTCTTTTCTTCAATGTATTTTGCTCCCATCTCACATGCTGTCCACATTTCTCTGGAAGGTCTGAATAAAGCCATTTTTCTCAGCTGATCTGATTCCTCTTCTGCATGTGAGCAACTCTGCCTCCACACTTGTGCTTGTTATCATCTTATAATATGGCTCCTTTCACAGAGAAAATAAACTTACAACGTAGAGTGACTACTCCACACGAAGCTCTAATTCAGGAGATTATAAATTAGACATTTTTTTTTCTCCAGCCCCTTCAGAGCAGAAATGTAAAATAAGACCAGAATGGAACACTTTGTTAAAATGAAAGAAGAAAGCATTCCTTTTGTGTGAGGGTTATGGTTAACAATGGGAGACGACACATGGTCAGATATCTCTACCATAAGTAACTAGAAGTGGTGTGGAGTGGATAAGGTTGAGAAAATTAGAGAAGGATGGCTAGAGTTGAATTCCAGAGATCTAGAATAGGACTTACCCCGGGGATTCATAGAATTAGGTATGCTTAGAGAGGCATCAGGGTGAAATATACAGAAAACAGTCCCCTAAATTTATTATGCAGATGAGATGTGACAGTGCTCCATATAGGGCTAGGTAGATGTAATAGGTGTAAGATATGATTATTATTGTCATGCTATTTTAACCTTAATTAGGAAAATGCCTGTAGCTTAGATGAGCCTGTGTAAATACACGGAAGGTCTGGAGTGGAAGCGTGAAAATAAAGAGGGAAAATGCTGATTTACTAACACTGAGTGGCACATATTCATCTTCTCATTCTCTCCCTCTGTAACAATTGCACTCACAGCATGTGACCTTCAGTGCAAATCTTTTGATTAGACAGCATAATCCACAGCTATTGTTAAATAATCAGGGGCAGTTTTGTCTGTTCTCTGTGGTGCTCTAACATGTTTTATAATTTGTTATAAAAGGTAGAACAAAGAAAGATAAACAAATTGCTGATAGTATGTTCAAGAGAAAAAAACTTTATGAAAGATTTTAAAAGGTTATATGGGGATATTGAAATAGTGGAAACAGCCTATAATAAAGAAATTAAATATCCCCCTCTTTGGATAAATATATATATACTATTTATTATTTTCAGGTTTTGGTTAACAGGCACTACTCTATTGGCAGAGAAGAAGTCATGCTCAGATTCCTATCTCAATTTTTATGTTTTATGAGCAAATTCTTTGGGCTGACTAATGTTATAGTCATTGAAGAGTAGAGATAGTAGAATTATAATCCTCCTTTTAGGAAGTTCACCACACAGTGATTACTATTCAGTTTGCTAAGTGCAACCATAGGAGTAGGCATGAAGCAGAGAAACAGAGAGAACTGTGATTAGCTTCATCTGGTCCAGGGAAGAAGTGAGGGAAAGCTCATAGAAGCTTCCCAGAAAAGGTGACATTTGAAGTCCACTGCATCTGAGGAAACAAAGGAGTAAATATCAGTAAAACCATTGACATAGAAAGCAAAGTATGCTCAGGGACCTCTAAGAATATCATTAATTCTAAAGTATAGATGGGAATGGGAAAATGAGTGTGTGAGTATCAAACTGAAAAGAGAGAAAGAACCTAGGTCATGATGGGACAAACTTATCAAGCCAAGAAATTTAGACTCTTTTGGAAAAATGGTGAGCCAATGAAGAATTTTCTGCAGGAAGAAATTGTGATCAGATTATATTTTGGAAAGGGCATCTGGAAAGCTTTGGAGAAGACAGATTAAGAAAATGAGTCAAATTTGAAATTAGGAGACAAGTATGAGGGCCACTGATGGTTGAGGGAGATGGTGAAGGAAAGTCCAGTTTAATTTATTTATCAATTTAGTCAGCAGATGATTAGAGTTTTACTAAAGAAAGTGTCAATGGAAAAGGAGAGGAGAGAATGAATTTGACTTTCTATGTAGCAGGGAGGTTATCAAGGACAAAGAGGAATCTAAAGTAAGTCCCAGGTTTCTATTTTGTAGAAATAAATAGGGAATAAAGAGGAATCACAGGATGGGAAAAATTAGTTTTAGACTGTTTGAGTTTGTGATATCCATGGAACAATAAAGCCAAGGGATCCCACAGGCCAACGAGCTGGAAAGAGGGTTATGTTTGAAATTTGTCAGCAAATAGCTATGGTTAAAACCATGAGAGTGGATGGGATTGTCAAGGGGGTAAGATAATAAACACAAAGAGATAGTCAAGGGCAATATTTTGAGACATGTGAAAATGAGAGTCTACAGAAAAGGGAAAAAGTAGAAAAAGAGAGAGGAAGAATGTCATGTTATGAAAGCCAGGGGAGGAGACAGTTTCAAGAATAGAACAGTGACAAAGAAAGCTGATGGACAAAAGACGAGGAGCTATAGAAACAGTGTTCTGTTCAGTAGTGTCTTAGTTCATTGGTGCTGCTATAACAAAATATGTGAGACTGTGTAATTTATATGCCACAACAACAGCATTAGAGTTTTCTGAATTTTTATACCTACTTTTACCTGTGAATTTTATACCCTCAGATAATGTTGTTACTGCATGTCAGTGTCCTTTCCTTTCAGATTGAAGAACTCCCTTTAGCATTTCTTGTAAGCAAGGTCTGGTGGTGATGAATTCCCTCAGGTTTGTTTGTCTGGGAAAGTGTTTACCTTTCCTTTGTGTTTGAAAGTTAGCTTTACTGGGTATACTATTCTCAGTTGACAATTTCTTTTCTTCAGTGCTTTGTCATTCCACTCCCTCCTGGCCTGTGGTTTCCACTAAGAAGTCTGTTGCCAGACAAATTGGAGCTCATATATGTTGTTTTCCTTTCTCTTGCTATTTTTGGGATTATCAACCTTTGAAAGTTTTGTTATTATATCCCTTGGGATAGTTTTATTTGAGTGAAATATGTTTGGTGTTCTTTACTCTTCTTGTACCTAGATATTTATATCTTTCTGTAGGGTTGAAAAGTTTTCTTCTATTATTACTTCATGTGATCTTTTTACCACTTGCCCTTTCTCAACTCCCTCTTGAAGGCCAATGACTCTTAAATTTGCCTTTTTGAGGCTATTTTTTGGATCTCAGAGCATTCTTTATTCCTTTTCATTTTTTCTCCTCTAAATGAAATAACCTGTCTTCAAGCTCATTAATTCTTTCCTCTGCTTCATGAATTCTGCTGCTTTAACCCTCGAATGCATTTTTATTTGGTTCAACTAAAGTATTTCTCACTTCCAAAATTTCTGTTTAACTTTTAAATAAATTATTTCAATCTCTTTGTGAAATTTATCTGATAAATTTATACACTGCTTTTAGGTGTTATCTTGGAGTTCACTGAGTTTCTTTAGAATTCTTATTTTTGAATTATTGACCTGAGGGCTCACATACTGCCATCTTGTTGGAGTCAGCCACTGGCTCCTTGCTTTATCCATTTGGGAAGGTTATGGCTCCCTGTTTGCTAGTGTTTTTTTTTGAATGCATATTTGTGTCTTCTCATTGAAAGGTTAGTTATTTATCCCAGTCTTGATTACCTGGGTTGGTTTGGTCTGTCTAGTGATGTGTGTTTAGAGGTTCTATACTGGTTGCCTGTTGAGTCCCCTTAGCCCTAGACAGCTGCCTTTATTTTAACACTAGATGGTGCCCTAGGTCCAGGTTTGCCATAGCTCTCACACAAGCTGGGAGCATTGCCCATTCTGGATTGGCGGGAGGGGTCTCAAAGAGAATGGCCCAGCTGTTTTGGCAGCCAGCTAGGAGTGTATGCCCAGAAGACTCATGAATGTGCCTCCTACAATGTGGTGCTGGCTAAACCTCCTCTCTGACTGGGTATCTCCTTTGTCTTCTGCTCACAATTTTTTGCTTCTCTATGGCTTCAAGGATCTTCACAGCCTCAGCTTTAAATTGTAGGTTATTGGTTGTGATAATCTTGGCACTAGATAGTTGATTTTGGTTTTCTGTGAAGGAGCTTGAAGCCAGCTTTCTTCTACTCCACCATTTTTGTAATGTCATAACCATAGACTGAGTAGCTCATAAATAATATAAATTTATTTTCTCACAGTTCTGGAGAAACTGGCAAGTGCAAGATAGAGGAACCAGAAAGTTTGGTGTCTGGCGAGGGCTGCTGTCTGCTTCCAAGATGGTGCCTTTTCGCTGCATCCTCCAGAGGAGATGAACTCTGTATCCTCATGGTGGAAGGAACAAAAGGGCATAAGAAGCTTGAGCTAGCTCATTCCTATCTCCTAATACCATCACAACAGGGATAAAATTGCAACACATGAATTTTGGAGGATGTTCATACCATAGCAAGTAGACTCCACTTTCTCCTAGCTTCTATCTTTCCAGTAGTGTCCCAATTTCTAAATCAATTGGAAGGGCAGAAGGCAGGAGAAAGTGGAGGCTGCTAATACACATCCTTGCTCCCGAGAAAGAGAGATGAGAGATACAATGGTAGCTACATAAAGATGCACTTCTAAGTAAAATAATTCTCTAGGATGGGAAAGAATAAGTAGTTTTAAAGGCTGATGAAAAAGATTGAGTAGAAAAGGAAAGTTTGAAGATAATTGATCAAGCAAGGTTGCTGAGGAGCCAAGAGTAAGCTGTGGTAGGGCTACTCTTGAACAGAAACTTTTCCTCTGCGTGGTGATGTAGTGACGTTTCGGAAAGAGAAGAAGAGAATATTTGAAAATAACGTTTGGTAGCCTTTATTTTCTCAATTATTCAATGAAGGAAATGGAAAGAGAGAAGAAACAGGTCAAATACAAATAGAGCATATTTTTAGAGACCCCAACTGAGATCAGAAACCACATATTCTAGTAGTGTTAGTTCATACTGTTTTGACATTCTCTTCACTATTGTGCAGCCCCTAGATACAAGCCACAAGTCTCAGCTTTCATATCATTTCATTAACTGGACCAACTACTGGCCCAATGTCCAAAACACCAGAATCTTTCTTTAATTTGTTAGATAGGCTACCAGGTGCCTATCAGATATCAGAGCCAAGATCCAGATCCTGTCAAAGGGCCAGATGAGAGAACTGATATTTAAAAGTGTCATCTGAAAGATTATTACCAACCTCTCTGCAAAAAGTAGGTTTTCAGAGGCCACCCACAGTGGCTCATGCATATAATAGCAATGCTTTGGGAAGCTAAAGTGGGAGGCTTGAGGCCAGGAATTTGAGGCCAGCCTGGGCAATATATTAAGACCCCATCTCTAAAAAAATAAAAAATAACTGGGCATGGTGGCATGCATCTGTAGGAGGCACCTGTAGGTGGAGGCTGAGGAAAGAGGATTACTTGAGCCCAAGAGTTTGAAGTTGCAGTGAGCTATGATGCATTCCATTATATTTCAGCCTGGCCAATAGAGTGAGATCTTGACTCAAAAAAAAAATTAGATTTCCAGAATATTACACAGTCAGGATATTACATGCCTGACTTTGTTTACTCTTCCTGAAGAATTGCCTTTTGTAAGTTACATGTTTTAATATATATGTAAAGGGAAGTGATCCCCCCTTCCCCCCTGCCGTAGGTATACAGCTAGTGCTCGACTTACGACCACGATTGGTTCTGACAGACGGGTGGTAACACGATTTGGTAGTAAGTTGAGTAGGCTATATGCACGCGGAGATGGTAGTGCTGCCGGACGCTGGTCCGCACTGTCGTACGCCCGGCTGGGCAATGTTTGCGCTGCCAGATGCGGAGCAGTCGTGGCTAGCGATTGTGGTTGTAAAGTCAAATGGTCGTAAGTTGCATAGGTCGTAAGTCGATCAATACCTGTATATCGCTACTGAAATTTCTGTATGCTATGAAGCAGATGGTAATGACAGGTGGAAAGTTTTTTTTTTTAAATTGTGGAAATGGGAGGTATCTTACACTCATAGTTTAATATGCCAAAGATTGGAGATCTAGTGCGTACAGAAAAATCCTGGAGCGTTGATCATATAACAGAGGAGAATCATGTTTTTTCAGATTAATTGAAATTCCTTTCTTGGCTCAGATGCTCACTCATTCCTGCCCTCTCCTTCTTACTGCATTCTGGGGCCTGTGATGAGGCTGTCTGAATGATTTGTCCCTTTTGACAGGGCGTATGTATGGCTGAAACATTTTCTCTTTCTTCCATGTTCAACATCGACATGGGTGCCTCTATGGATTTACAGTATAACAATCTGTTTTCCTCTTTTCTCATCTTTAAAATAAAATAAAATCTGAGCAAGGTGAATCTGTTTCTAAAGTGACTGCTCAGTGACAAATGGAGAGGAAGCTTGCTTGTTACCCATCTTCTAACTTCTCCTGGTGCTCTCATGTGCTTTCCAGGCAATAATTACTTGTAGTCTGGAGCCAATTTTGTTGAATGTTCTAGGTAAGTTCAGTACTTATGATGCTGTCTTCTACTTCATTATCCTTTGCCCTAAGGGCAACACAATTTAACTTGGGAAACTGAGCTTGATATAGGATTAGAAACCAAAAGACACCCTATGTCTCTTAAACCTGTTAATAAGATGGTGATTCAAAGCTGGGCATGGTGGCTTGTACTGGTAATCCCAGCTACTTGGGAGGCTGAGCCAGGATAATCGCCTGAACCCAGGAGGCAGAGGTTGCAGTGAGCTGAGACCACACCATTGCACTCCAGCCTAGGCAACAGAGCAAGACTCTGTCTTAAAAAAAAAAAAAAAAAAATATGGTGATTCAATCACAGAGAATAGGGGTAGGTGCTATAAGTTGATACACTGAGGAATGAATTACTTTTTGGCTAAAAGTACCAAATTTGAAACCATGAAAAAGGAAATTCAATTTTGGTCTACGTCAGTACATGCTAAAGGTAAGTTCAGTATAAAATATCTTTGATGGGCCATTTTAAAAGTAAAACCTTACTTGTAAAGAAATTGCCTCTTAAAAATGAAAAAGTATCGAGTGAGTAATTTTTTGAAGTGCTTATGTTCTCCCTTTCACTAGGTTATTTTAGGCTCTTCTAGATACAGAGGAATGCAGTCAAGGAGTCTTCTCAAACCTTAGTGTTCATACAGATCACCTGGGAAACTTCAATTATGGATTCTGACTTAATAGGTCTGGGGTGGGCCTGAGCGTCTGTGTCTCTATAGGCTCTCAGGTGGTATTGAGGCTGCTAATTTCTGGACCACAAAATGGATAGAACCTCTGGAAGCCCCTTCTCATAATGTACTTCCTATAACAGTGCATTGTAGATGCTTTCCCATACATCTAAAAATTATTTCCTTCACAGTCATTTATATGTCTAAGGGCAACATTACATGATTCTCACATAGGCAGAAAATGGATTTTAAAATGTGAAAATTTAGAAAATTATACTAAAGATGTTTATCTATTCATTTCTTACCTTCAATGATTTAAAAAATATGCATTAGCTCATCTGAATACTTAGTGAATGTAGCATTGTAGTTAATCAAATTTCTGATTACATGAGTGCTTTCTCCCCCTAGAATACCTTGTGCCCAAAAAGTGTCTGCCCTGGTGAAATAAAAACTGCTGGAAAATAAGAGCCTAGTTTTGTTTTGTTCACTGATATCTTTTCAGCAATTAGAGCAGGGATTTGGACACTGTAGACACTCAGTACAAATTTGTTCAATTGAATTAAGTATGGAATGCTTTTGTTTCAAACGCCTTTTCTGCGCTAGTAAGGGGTTTGATGATGTAAAAGCTTACAGGGCTTCACATCAATTTTTAGTGCCTAGTACTATAAATGTAACTGAAAGAAGATAATGGATTATTTATTTAACTTCCAAGAACCAAAAACCTTAGAAGTTTTTGGCTTTTACTAAATTTGTTTTACATTATTTTTCTTTTGATTTACTTTTTTCTCATCAAAGTGAAATACAGCCAAAAAAAAAAAAATCTAATTACATGTTTTGTGGGTAGGCTCTATGTATTATCACTCTTCCCTTTTACCCCTTTTACATTACATTTACTGGCAATTAAAACTCACAGATGGGCTGGCCGTGGTGGCTCATGCCTGTAATGCCAGCACTTTGGGAGGCCTAGGAGAGCAGATCATGTGGTCAGGAGATTGAGACTATTCTGGTCAACATGGTGAAACCCCATCTCTACTAAAAACACAAAAATTAGCTGGGTGTGCTGGTGTGCACCTGTAGTCCCAGCTACTTGGGAGGCGGAGGCAGGAGAATCTCTTGAACCTGGGAGTCAGAGGTTGCAGTGAGCTGAGATTGTGCCACTGCACTCCAGCCTGGTGACAGAGCAAGACTCTATCTCAAACAAAAAACAAACAAACAAAAACCTCACAGATGTTATATTTTTCTCAATCTCTTTCTTTATATGAATATCGGTATCTAGTATCCTCTCTTTCTTTTATATTGTAGTGCCCACGGGCAGTGAGAAGTGTACTGAGTATGAGGATCCGGATTTGATATCCCTTCCTCTAACAACACCACCCATGACCTTGGATAAGCCAGGAAACTGCTTTACGTCCATCCTTCCTGCCTTTCTTACAGGCTTCCTATGAGACCCAGATAGCTGATGTGGAAGTGCCTAGGGAACTGTATACTTTTATATACATACAATTTGCTGCATTACATTCTGCCATAGCTTGTATTATTGTTTTCTCATTTTCATCATTAATAATTCCTCCTAGCCCTACGTTTACCAGTTATAAACAACCACGGTTACTCAGCATTTATTTGAAATGCTAGATTGTATGCTAAAAGAGAGTATCTAAGTCCTTGATTTGAAAAGAAAACTTAGATGTGAAGTTGCACACAGCTAGTTACTACAAGAGGCATGACTGTCATTGTAGACCAGCTTTTTCTCTCTACAGTCTCTGAAGGATCTACTGATCATCGACATTCACTTCTTCACATGCTCTGCCTACTGCCTGATTTTCTTGTACCCTTACTTTTTGTAGGTTGGCTCAAAGGGTAACCTTATTCATATCAATAAACCAACAAGTTAATCAATTTATTTTACAAATATAGTTCTACTAATTGTTAGGTATTAGGTATTAAAAATGAATCCAGGTGTGCAGAGGTCAATAAAGTGTGCTAACATATGCAAATACCTGTAAAAAATTATCCAGATATATTATAGTGCAATAAAATAATATTTTTCATGTTTCCAAATTTTATGGGTGCCCTGCAGTTCTTACCATTGTTTCTAGTCCAGATGGAGGGCTAAAGAAGGATTATTGCCACATCATTGTGGGAGGGAATGAGGTCCAAGGGAGGGACAGGTTACTTCCAGTGGGTTTATTGGGTAGGTATTTGGAATAGATGGCATTAAAACTGGGTCTTACATCATAGCTAGTCTTGCAAATGCAGAACTATATGGCAAAAGAATCTCACATCAATAAAATCATGTGAATCAAGGATCCGAGTAAGGTGCTAACAGGTATGTAGAGAATGGTGAATTGTTTAATTCATCTGGAGCAGAAGGTACTTAGAGGGGAGTTGTGGAGCTGGTTGGAAAAGTGGATCCAGATGTCAGAGTGCTGATAATGTCGAAGTTTGAATTTGTCTTTCATCTGCTTTATTAGTCAAAATAGAGTAGACCCTCTTTTGAGAATTTCTCCCAAAGACTGATAAATAGGGATTTATTTTTACCGTTTCTTGCCCACTCATTTTTCTGCTTCTTTTTTTCCTCCTTGTAGCGTTTGTGTTAGAAAGCAACACCTTTGCAAGGAAGCCACCTTCTTTGTTTGTCTGAAAAAATGTCATTAATCATACAGTCCATTTACATTTCCAGAGCAACATAAATATTTGATTTTAGGAAGGATACAGGCAAATGTATTGCAATGTTTTGTAGCTAGAGTTGCAGCCTCTGTGGACATGTGGCCCGCCTCTCAGTGAAGCAAAAGGCATATCACAAGCTGGTTTCTCAGCTGTGAAATGCCACTACTTAGGTCACATGCCTCAGTTAAAAAAAAAAAAAAACCTCCAGGAGCAACGCCTTCTTCTTGGCAGAGAGGCATGCCACCTGTCACCCAAAGCTGCTGTCCCATCTAGCGTCATGCACAGATAACTTTGCTTCACTTCTGCATGTGGGGAGGTTGTGTTCTCTGCCTTTTGCAGTGTATTTCTCCATGGCATTTATCTAGTGGAGAAATCAGTTCGATATTTATTGAATTGGGGATTATTGCCCATACTTATCAGACAAATCTTAATCCAGAAGAATGGTTATAACCTAGGATGGCACTGGGTGAAAATGTGAATTGTGTTTCATGTGAAAGATGGCATATGACAGGCATATTTCCACCTGACACCTAGCTATGATGCCACCCTTGGTGACAGAGCAAGATCACACCTTATGTAACTCCTTAATAGCATGCATGGATTCCTGGAAATCAGCTTTAGTGAACACATTCTGGTTCCTTAGAACCATGCCTCATCAGCTCTTAAGGCATAGAAAACAAGAAACATAATTCACATATTTACAAGAGGTAAAGCACTCCATACAGCATGTACCGTATTTAAGATTTCCTCTATATCTTTGTAAGATCTGATATGATGTTAGAACAAAGTGTTTGATTAATGTTTGTTGAATGAATAACCAAATGGTGTTTTGCTAAGAGACAATCTAATATGAGAGTTGAGCTGTCCAGGGTATTGGAATTCCTTGGCTTTCTGTTTCTCCAGGAAGGACCTATGTTAAACCTCACTGGGGCCTACTTGCATGACGAGATGCAGGTTCTTACTGCCATAATAATGCCATCTGGGCACAAGTGTAATGCTTAAGAGTTACAGCATTTTCCTTTGCATTTCTGAGTGGCTCCGAAAAACCCATATTAAAACATATGCTTTCCCAAAACATTTCAAATATAATTCTTATTTTGGCCCTTTGTTTTTGTTATTGGGTAATTGTGTTCCCCTACAGCCCCCCCTAAAAAAGTTGGAGTCCTAATGCCTGGTATCTCATAATATGAGCTTATTTGAAGATATGGGCTTTACAAAGCTGATTTCAATGATAAAGTTAAAATGGTATCATTAGGGTGGGCCCCAATGCAACATGATTAGTGGCCTTATAAAAAAAAAGACAGGCACACAGGAGGAACACAATTGAAGATGAAGATGGAGATTGGGGTGATGCATCTACAAGCCAGGGAATGCCAAAGATTGTTAGCAACCGCCAAAGCTAGGAGAAGGCATGGGGCAGACTCTCCCTCATATTTGTTGGAAAGAACCCATCCCATTGACAACTTGATTTCAGATTTTTAGCCTCCAGAACTGTGAGAGAATAAATTTCTGTTGTTTAAGCCACCCAGTTTATGGTACTTTGTTACAGCAGCTCTAGAAAACTAATACAGTTGTTTTGACGTTATTATATTGTAAGACCTGCTCTAGGTTTTGGTACTTTCCGCATGGGCTGAAAAAAACTAGTGTTCATGGTGCAACAGATGCTCATCTGTTTATGGACTATTAATTACTTGACTTTTACCCTTTCACTACCATGTGAACCACCACCCTCTACTCATAAATGGTAGGTACTATAACTCAGATGTATGTTATTGTGATGGCTATTTTTTTTTTCTTTTTGAGACAGAGTCTTGCTCTGTCAACAGGCTGGAGTGCAGTGGTGTGATTTTAGCTCACTGCAACCTCTGACTCCCAGGTTCAAGCAATTCTCCTGGTTTGGCCTCCTGAGTAGTTGGGACTACAGAAGTGTACCACCACGCCCACCTAATTTTTTGCATTTTTAGTAGAGATGGGTGTTCATCATGTTGGCCAGGATAGTCTCAATCTCCTGACCTCATGATCCACCTGCCTCAGCCTCCAAAAGTCCTGGAATTACAGGTGTGAGCCACCGCTCCTGGCCTGTGATGGCTAATTTTAGGTGTCAGCTTGACTGGATTAACGAATACATGGATGGCTGGTAAAGCATCATTTCTGAGTAGGTCTATGAAGATGTTTCTGAAGAGAATGATATTTGAATCAATAGCCTGAGCAAGATTATATCAATAATGATATAATCTAAGGGCCTGGATAGAACTGAAGCTGGGATCCCCCCTTTTCTCCTTCCCTTGCATGTTGGAACTCCAGGATTCCAGACTTTGAACTCCAGGACTTGCACCTGTACCTGCCTAGATTCTCAGGCCTTTGTCCCTGGGCTGAGGGTTATGTTATCATCAGCTTCCCTGGTTCTCAGGCCTTTGGACTTAGACTGAGTCACATCACTGGCTTCCTTGGTTCTCCAGCTTGTAGACAACTTACTGTGGAACTTCTCAGCCTCCATAATTGCATGAGCCAATTCCCCTAAGAAACCTCCTTTCATATCTATCTATCTATCTATTTATCTATCTATCTATCTATTTATCTATCTATCTATCCATCTCATGTTGGTTCTGTCTCTGGAGAATCTTGACTAACACAGTTATTATTATTAAAAAATAACAATGGCAGCACCATGGATTGAGTATTTATTGTGTGCCAGGCATTGCAATTGTTTGATGTTCATTGATTCATTTGGTCCTCTCAATAACCCTAGAACATGGGTACTATTATTATTCTTGGAAGCTTAAAAATTATTATCTAAGTCATACAAGTGACAAGTGGCAGACAGTGTTCAAACCCAGTCAGTCTCATTCCAAAGCCCAAGTGTCTGACCATTACATATAATCTGTATAAGGAGACACTAAAATTCATAGCAGACTTATGAATTTTGAGCTGGATATTGTCAGCATTTTTAATGTCTAAGCAAGTAAGGAAAATATAAATAACCAGTGCAAAGACTGTGTTACTGTGAGTGAAAGCATAGTGTTTAAGAAAAATCAGGTCCTGGAGCTGTATTGCATTCAATATGCCTGTTCTTGTCAACCAGGACATAGCCCAGCTCATTATCAATTTAGAAAAGGATAAAATAAACACATACTGGGTCTTCCTTTTCAGTTCCCTTCATGTTCCAGAATATGCATCTCTCTAGAGAAGGCATTTCTACTGTAAAGCTGGCTCCTGTTTGGCTGCAAGTGACAGACAGAGGGAGGCACTGTCAGAGGGTAAGAGTAACTACACACTGATTTGTTTTAAAGCACACCTGATTCTTGAAAAACCTTCAAACTTGGTAACTTCTGAAAACAATGATAAAAATACATGACTTTTTTTTTCCTGTGTTTAGAACAATGCTGTAATTAAAAGAAACAAACACATCCATATTTCTAAAAACAAGGGATATTTTTCAGTGGGGAAAGGGGAAGAAAAGCTTTATCATCTCTTTGGAAATTTTTAGGGCGTTAGTAATGGGGAGTACACTGAATTTTTAAATTTGACAATACTCTTAACTGCTCATTCTCCAAAGCATAATGTACACACTGTCAATTGATTTTCTAATGTAGTGTTAGTTCATGCAGAAGCCAGCCTCTCTTATTTACTCCCTAGTGTGATTATGGGCATATGGCTATGAGATTCCTGTTTGTTTGTTCATTTGCTTTTGTGGAAGGAATTCAGGTATTAGGCTTATTTGGTTGGACCAAATAAAGCTAATGACCTGTGAACCTGTGATCTAATGAGGAGGATACATAGAATCTATGACTTTCTAACAGAGCATTGCAATCAACCCTTCCTGGGAAGGTCTACCCATCACTTTGGCTGTCCGAAAGAGCTACTAGCCTTTTCAATTCTGTTTCCTCCATTCGTAGTTATAATTCAAGCAGACATATAATAAAAAGCTTGGTTATGAAGGAGAGGGATTAGCAGTTAATGAGACTTAGACTCAGACACACCTGCTTTCTTACCCTATCTTTGAGCCATGTGACTTTAGGTGAGTCACAGCCTCTCTAAACCTACTCTTCAAATCTGCAAACTAGAGATTATAATTGTACTTATTTCTCATGCAGTTAAACAAAATAATGGCTGGCACATAATAAGAACCCAGTAAAATACATATACATACACTTACAAGCTAATAAGTGGTCATCTGATATTATGTATCTTACACTGGTTAGCTTCTATTGGAAGTGACTTCACCTCCATCTGTAAATATGATATAGTGCTCATCCTAAGTCTTCTGCAGAGACCTACGCTGCAGCTAGCATAGAATTAAATTTATTGGTAAAGGGGAAAAAAGGAGGTTTCATATGCAGAATAGTCTGAGAGCCTCTTAGGCATCTAACTGCTCCCCTTTCTTGACTGATTTGCATCTGGAAAATTTGAAGTGTTTAATATGTTCCTGTTAAAAGGTAATGCCTTTGGAAAATATAACACTTAAAGCTATGATCAGTTATGACCTCAGGATTTTCAGATAAGTGTTTAGGGGATCATGGCAGAGTAGTGCCTACAGCTGAGAGCCAGTCCTTCCCTGGCCAGTTGGAAGACATCAAAGGTTATTTCTATTTCATAATTGTTAGTTGATTTTAGCTATGAACATATGCATAGCATTTCCTGAAGGTTTTGGAGAATCATCTTTAATCATCATCACCATTGTTTCCCTAGCACCCTTATATAATCTTCTTGGTTTATATAAAGTAATGGCTTCTACTCTGTACAAGGTTGACATTTGAAAAGGCACTGGGAAGAAAATACTGGCCGTAAAGGATGGCCTAGGCTGAAGTAATACCAACAAGATCACAAGGCTGAAACCAGACATTTATAATGCTGCTTTTAACTTTCTAGAGAGTAGGATATATCTTATATCTCTTGTGATTCATATAGCATCTACTGCAACTTCTTGTACACAAATTGAAAACGTTAGTTGAAATAAATTGACCATTATAAAATAGGCATTTGTCAGAGTTATGAGGCTGGAAGGAAAACATATTCTTTGTCTGAGGGAAGGAATTAGAGATTGGGGGCAATTTCTGTAACCAAACTTTCCTCAATATTATATTTACCTTATTACATTCCCTTTTCTTAGTCTTCTATGGGGCATACATTTAGCCTGTCTTCAGTTTATAAATTAACTTTCTACTTTTTTTGCTTAGGGCACTGGTTGTCACTTCTGGCTGCTCATCAGATTTATCTAGGGAGCTTTAAAACTTACAGATGCCCAACCCCAGCTGTGGAGGCTCTGCTGGAGCCCAGAATTCAGACTCAGTTGTCCACAGCCCTTCCCATGGGGAAAGGGATGGGGAATTAGAGAGAGAAGCGGGTGGAGAGTGGGTCTGGCATTGCAAATGTACAGGGTGAGCCTGCCTAGTATCATCTAGTATCACCCATCAGATTACACTCAGCCATGGGTCTCCTGGCCATACTTGTGCACATGAAGGATGTACCCTCATTAAGGCCTTGGTGCTGGCTGTTTCTTCTAGCTGAAATCCACTTTCTTCAGCTATTTTTGTGGCTGGCTGCTTCTTTTCATTTAGGTCTTAATTTAAATATCATTTCCTCAGGAAGTCCTTCTCTATATAAAGTATAACCCTTTACCTCTCACTTTCTATATTTTGTTTACTTTGTGACGTTTCCTACCATTGGAAATGATCTAATTTATGCAATTCTTTACAAATTTGTTGTTATGCTCACCTACTAACAGGACACTGTTGTATTTCCAGAACCTAGAACAGTGACTGATACCCCCAAAGCTTGCAATATACATTTTTGAAATGAATAAACTCAAGATTTAATGTTTATAACAGGAAAGACAAATATGTGACTAGATATTGCTAAATGACTTATGGTATCCCTTCTCCCAGATTCTGTAACATAGTTCTCAGCACAGTTCTTACTCATCCATCATTAGACTCCAGATGAAACCTTTTTTTATACCCCCGGTTTAAAAAGTAATTTTTCGTACTTTTTGCGACTAGCTCCCTTCATTTAGGAAATTAAGTCTCAAATAGGTTTAGCAAATTTTATTTTTTATTCATTCCTTTAATTCATTCATTTAAAAATATTTATTGAGAATTTAGAATACAAGAAGCAAGATTTTGCACAAGGCTTTGCTCAATATGTCTCCAGAACTTTAATTTTGTGTTATGCTTGGTAGTAACATATTTTAATGTATATTTGCTGTATTTAATTCAATAGAAAGCTTGAAACAGATATATAAATTACTTTACATAAAGCATATACGACAAATGTAGGTGGAATGATTATAGTGTAGATTATAGGATCAATTTAGAGGCTGAAGGGATTTCAGATCATCTATTCCAGTGACCTCATTTTGCAGATGGGGAAGTTAAAAACCAGACATATAGTTTGTTTTTCATGAATGCTTGGAGGATGAATTAAGGACCAATGGACTGAATCCTGCTGAATGTCATGTGAGTTTTTTTTGGCACGGCAGATCTGTGAACCCAGTTCTTAGCCCAGGGCTCTTTCATCCTTACCTGTGATTCCAAAATGCATGGGATTACAAACATCTGGGGATATTGCAAAACATGCTGCAAATGGTGTTCTGGGACTCAAATTTTTATAATCCCCTTCCTCCTTAGGTAATTCTTTTGCACAGCCAGATTTGGGGACCACCACATTAATATATGAACGTGCCTCAGTTTTAACTGAAGAGATAAGGAGATTCCACATAATGAATGGAGAATATAGGACTTTCAGAGAAACCCTTTACTTTTTGCTTAGCTACACAGTACCAGTCTGAGCTAAATCTCAATAAACTAAAGACTTGCTTCAGACATTTAATTAAATCCAAAAGTTATCGAGTATGAGAGATAAAAAATGAATAAGACATACTTCTTAATATAGAGTCTTTAAATCCTGCTTAAATAGAGGACAATAAATTACAGAACTTTGATATTTCCATGAATTTTAGATAATCATGATTTGTTGGGCCGTCAGCAACATGTCTTATACCTTGCAAGGTGCACAGGGATGTTTAATTTGTTATGATTTACTCTTGCACGAAAGCATCAGCTTTTTTACTTAAACTCTCATGGAATTATCTACCAGTACTCAAAGGACTTTTTCATTATTTACGTTCTCTGGATGAATGGAGGAAGAAATGGAAAGAAAGCATCATATTTTGTCTCTCTCTTATTTTCAGATTGAGCAGAGATAATTTTATTATATAAAAATATCATAATTATATGAGATTTAATTTTTCTATGGAGGTAGCAAGCTTTTTCCATAGCAAGCTCTGCTTTTCCTAACCAGCTTTCCCTTTCTATAGCTTATATTTTATCCAAAAGTATCTGTCAACAGTAAAAATTCTATCCATACACAATTCTCTATATGCTCTTCACAGGATGTTGGGCCTAACATATTTTATATCGGGGGCATAGGCATTCATTTCTCACATTTATGGAGAAGAGAAAGGGAAAGAAACAATTTAGACAGTCGTTAGACTCCAAGAGGCCTTAGGAAATCCAATATATACTGGGTGCAATGTGTAATACATGTAGTTTTGTCAGTTCTGTCATATATTACACATATAATGTAATTCTCCATTAAACATTTTTTCCTGAGAATGAGAAATCATTTCATCTAAAATCAAAGTTTTCTAAAATCATGACTTTCATTTCTTACCATGTCATGTTAACTTGATTATTCTTTCTTTTGTAGATACCAACTTGGATTGAAATTCTAAATGCAAATTCAATGAGTCTTTCACTGAGTGGTGTGTGTTTGTATTTGTGGGGACAGAATTGAAGGGCTGGGGAGGTGTGCTTCTTTTCTGACAGCATGTAGGCAGCATGTAGAGCAATAAATAATTTCCCTCGGCAGCTGTAAAGATGGGAAATATGTGTTTTTACATTTATAAATCAAATGGGATATAAATGATTGCCAACAAAATGAAAACATAACTGTAATGAAATAACTTGAGGAAATGAAAGCTGGATTGCCAGTAGGGAAAGAAATGTGTATTTACTTTAGTTAGTGAATTTTAATGAATTATATTTGTACACATAAGCTTATTAAATAAAAAGTCAAAACAATTGAAATTACTCAATCACTAAATTGATTTGAAGGGAAGCGGTTAGAGACTAAGCAGTGAAAAAACACCTTCCAACTGATTCATTAGTTAGTTAACATATTTACTGTTTATATGAATTCAGTCTCACTTAAAACCACAGAAAGAATGCTTTCAAAAATAGTCAGATTAGAACTCATATTTCTCACCTTGGTGGCGTAATGGGAAAGTTGACATGTTTCGAATGTAGTATCTTTCTATATAATTCGCTATTTTTCAAATTTATTTTTCTAAAACCATCTTACACAGGACAACCTGGACACAGAAACCAAAAGTTCTGATGTTTACAGGGACACACAGGTGAAGCTAAAAAGATAACTGTGCAAGAACCTGAGCAAGCAGAAACCACCACCCTCTCCAGCCAACTGTGGTCATGGGAGAATGTGGACCTGCTGTTGCCAGGTCTCTTATTTAAAGAAAAATTAGAAGTCAGAAAGTATACGTGAAATGTCCCTGTTTTTACATTGCAGCAACTAATTAATTTTTTGAAACACCATATACACCCAACAAAACCTAACTGTGCCCAAGCTGCTAGTTTAAGAGCTCTGCCTTAGATAGTCAAGTGTAGTGGTAGGAGTACAACTATGAGAACTGGACTTCCTGGGTTCTAACTAAGCAAGGATTTAATGTAGTAAGCCTTGGGCATATCACTCTTTTACTCAGGGTCTTCTCATTTATAAAATTAGTGATTTATGCCAAATGACATGTAATTTAGTAGCTTTTAAACTTTTACAGCATCTATGCTTTCATAAGGAACAGTAACTGATCTTCACAGTCATTCACATTTTCATTTTCACTGTGAACTATGCAATTTCTCCAAATATTTGAAATCTGCCTACTATTGGCCTCTCTGAGAGTTGTTTATGAACATTTGTTGAAACTGACCAGAGAAAATACTGTCAACTTGTCTCTGAGTCTAAGCAAATTGTTAGCAGGGTTTCAGTACTTGGCTATCTCCTGCTGTAGCAAACATATTAATAAGCTCTCACCAGAAGAACTGTGAACAGATGCAGTTCTTGAAAACACAGTGTCCTTGTCACATTTACTTGTCTGTCTCTCCTAGTGAGTAAGACTTGCTTGTGGTATCCTAGTAAATATTCCCTTTTTATGTCATAATCAGATCATAGTTCATGAATTCAGTAGAAAAGTCATTGTAACCAGTATTTTTGATTCACAGAGCCTAAGCCATAAGGGAAGATACACAACGACATGCAATGAGAACACTTTTCATCTTTCTCATCCTGTCACAAAATTTCTTTTATTTTATTTCACAATTTCTTGGAGCCAGAAATAAGAATTGTACATTGTCTTTGTATACACTTTTCAATGTGGAACTTTAGATGCTTCAAATACAACAAATGCATCTAGACAACATCTTATATCATAAATTGGGAACTATCCCCAGTGTAGTGGAACAACCTAGGCAGCACAATTAAGCACTTCTGTCTTTGCTGGTAACTAGCTGAGTAACCTTGAAAACCGCATATCTTTTTGAATTTCCATTTTATCCTTTTATAAAAATGCCACTTTAAAAAATGTGATAGGGTAGTTGAGAGGATCACAAGAAAGCAATTAGATATGAAAGTGCTTTGCAAAAACATAAAGCACTGTATGTCAGTGAGATAACGTGACAATCAATCACTCAACTCATTCAAACATAAGGAATGGAAGTACAACTTGAATAAAGCAGCTTGTTGAATGTTGCATCCTGCATTCAAGTGACCTCCTTGTTCTCTCTGACCATACCTTCTTTCCCCATTTTAAACCATGTTTTATTTCTCAACTATTTAATTAATTTGTGGCACTGGGTATATGGAATCAAACTTAGAACCTCAGAGAAAAAGATTTGATCTGTTCCCTGAAGAACTCTAAAGAATATTACTGCAGATTTACTTTAAAAAAGTTTTTAAAGAAATTTATATTCATAGGCTTTTGGTGAACAGGTTGTATTTGGATATATGAGTATGTTATTTAGTGGTGATTTGCGAGATTTTGGTGCACGCGTAAGCAGAGCAGGATACACTGAACCCAATTTGTATTCTTTTGGATTTACTTTTTTAAAAGAATTATGTATTTAATATTCTTTTTTTCCCCTTCTCTCTGGACTTCTTCCAGTTTTTCCACATTAGTGTTAAAATTGAGGACTTTGGGTGATTATAACATCACATACAAAATTATGTAGATAATGCGCTGACATCTTCTTTTTGCATACTTTTACATGAGAAACAGTTTCCTAAGTTTCTACCTAGTCTCAATATTCATGATTTAGAGTGGTGGCATGATATTTTATAACTGGCTATACAGGCATATCTAAGAGATATTTTGGATTCAGTTCTAGACCACTGTAATAAAGCAAATATTGCAATAAGTGAGTTATACTTATTTTTTGTTTTCAGAGCATATTAAACTTATATTTACACTATACTATAATCTTTTAAGTGTGACATAGTATTATGTCTAAAAAATGCGTACCTTAACTAAAAAACAATTTGTTGCTAAAAATGCTAATGATCATCTTAGCTTTTAGCAAATTTTAATATTTTTTTGGTGGTTGAGGTCTCGCCTTGATGTTGATGGCTGCTCTGATCAGGGTGGTTGTTGCTGAGGTTGTGGTGGCTGTGGCAATTTCTTCATATAACAATAAACTTTGCCACATCAATTGAGTCTTCTTTTCATTAAAGACTTCTCTGTAGCATGCCATACTATTTGGTAGCATTTTACCCATATTAGAACTTGTTTGAAAATCGGAGTCAATCCTCTCAACCCCTGCTACTGCTTTGTCAACTAGGTTTATGTAATGGTCTCCCATCAGTTCATAGCATCTTCACCAGCAGCAGATTTTGTCTCAAGATACCATTTTCTTAGTTTATCCAGAAAAAATAACTCTTCATCTGTTCAAGTTTTATCAAGAAATTGTATAATTCAATCACATCTTCGGCCTCCACTTCTAATTCTAGTTCTTTTACTGTTTCCAACATGTCTGCAGTGACTTTCTCCACTGAAGTCTTAAACCTCTCAAAGACCTTCATAAAGGTTGGAATCGGCTTCTTCCAAACTCTTAATAATGTTGAAATTTTGAATTTTGATCTTATTTATTGAATCCCAATTATACTTAATGGCATGTGGAATGGTGAATCACTTTCAGACGGCTTTCAATTTACTTTGTCCAGATCCATCAGAGGAATCACTGTCTATGGCAGCTATAGCTTCATGAAATGCATTTATTAAATAATAAGACTTGAAAGTCAAAATTACTCCTTGATCCATGGGGTGCAGAATGGATGTTGTGTTAGCATGCATGAAAGCAACATTAATCTTCCTGTACATCTCCCTCAGAACTCTTGGGTGACCAGGTGCATTGTTAATGAGCAGTAATATTTGGAAAGGAATCTTCTTTTTTCTGAGCAGCAGATCTCAGCAGTGGGCTTTAAATATTCAGTAAACCATGCTATAAACAGAAGTGCTGTCATTCAGGCTTTATTGCTCCATTTATAAAGCACACAGGCAAGGTAGATTTAGCATAAGCTTTAAAGACCTCTGATTTTCAAGATGATACATGAACATTAGTTGCAACTTAAAGTCAACAGTTGCATTAGTCCCTAACAATGAAGTCAGCCTGTCCTTTGACGCTTTGGAGCCAGCATTGACTTCTCCTTATTAGCTTTAAAAGTCCTAGATGGCATATTTTCCCAATATTATGTATTTTGTCTGCATTCAAAATCAGTTGTTTAAAATGGTCACTTTCATCAGTTATCTAGGTAGATTTCAATAACTTTCTGCAACTTGTACATCAGCACTTGCTTCTTCATCTTGCAATTTGATGTTATGGAAATAGCTTCCTTCCTTAAAAATGGCTTCTTTCCTCATGAACCAACACCTTCGAGCTTCAAACTCTTCTGCCGAATCTTTCTTACCTCTCTTAGCCTTCATAGAATTGAAGAGTTAGAGTTCTGCTCTGAATTAGGCTTTGGCTTAAGGGAATGTTGTGAAAGATTTGACCATCCAGATCACTAAAACTTTCTCCTTAACAGCAATAGGCTGTTTCACTTTCTTATCATTTGTGTATTCACTGAGGAGTAGCACTTTTAATCCCTTTCAAGGACTTTTTCTTTGCATTCATAACTTGACTACCTTTTCGGTGAAAGAGGTCTAGCTTTTCACTTATCTTGGCTTTCATCATGGCTTCTTCACGAAGCTTAATCATTTCTGTCTTTTGATTTAAGTGAAAGATGCGCAACTCTTCCTTTCACTTGAACATTTAGAGGCCATTGTTTGGGTGTTTTGTTTGTTTTTAATTTTTATTTTGAGCTTAGGTATATGTGTGCAGTTTTAATATATAGGTAAATTGTGTGCTGTGGGAATTTAGTGTACAGATTATTTCATTGCCCAGGTAATAAGAATAGTACCCAATAGGTAGTCTTTTGATCCTCACCCTCCTCCCACTCTCCACCCTCAAGTAGGCCGTGGTGTCTGTTGTTCCCTTCTCTATATTCCTGTGAACTCAATGTCTAGCTACTATTTATAAGTGAGAACATGCAATATTTGGTTTTCTGTTCCTGCATTAGTTCACTTAGGACGACGGCCTCCAGCTCTATCTACATTGCTACAAAGAACATGACCTTGTTTATTTTCATGGCTGTATAGTATTCCATGATGTATATATACTACATCTTCTTTGTCCAGTCTACCATGTTGGACGTATAGGTTGGTTCCACATCTTTACAATTGTAAATAGAGCTGTAATTAAAATATGCATGTGGGTATCTTTCTGGTAGAATGATTTATATTCACCTGGGTGTATACCCAGTAATGGGACGGCTGGGTCGAATGGTAGCTCTGTTTTAATTCTTTAAGAAATCGTTTTGCTTCTTTCTGCAGTGTCTGAACTAATTTACATTTCCAGCAGCAGTGTATAAGTGTTCCCTTTTCCATGCAACCTTGCCAGCATCTATTATTTTTTGACTTTTTAATAATTGCCATTCTGACTGTTGTGAGATGGTATCTCATTGTGGTTTTGATTTGAATTTCTCTAATGATCAGTGATATTGAGCAATTGACCTAATTGTAATATTATTGTGTCTCAGTGAAAGGAAAGGCCTGTGGAGAGGTAGAGAGATTGGAGAACACTGAGGCAGTGGAGCCATCAGAAAACACACATTTATTGATTAACTTTATTGTCTTATCTAGGTATGGTGTCCCAAAACAGTTACAGTAGTGGCATTCAAGATCACTTATCATAGATCATCATAACAGATACAATAATAATGAAAAAGTCTGAAATATTTCAAGAATTACCCAATTTGAGAGGGACACAAGGTGAACACATACTGTTGGAAAATGACCCTCATAGACTTGCTCTATGCAGTACTGCCACAAACCTTTAATTTGTAAAAATGTAATATCTCTGTTTGCACTTTGATTTACTGCACATCACAGATATTGCATTTTTAGTGCCAGTACTAAAATGCCCTTTGTTTTAAGCATTCAGGATGTTTACAGTTTTTGGTTTGTCTTTGTTTTTCCTTAAATTTATCCAGTAGTGTGCTACTCTATAGAAAACCAGCTTTTGAGAAAACAAAAAACACAAAACAAAACAAAACAAAAACTCCTAGCCTTGATTTGTACCATTTGCTAATTTCATGTTGTAAATTACTCCTACCATGCTTGATTTCAAGCTACTGATTTTGTCATTGAATGGGGAGTTGGGGTAAGACATGCCTAAGATCACTTGAGTGTATAAGCTACTTTAGCACATCACTACATGGTACTATGAAGAACATCTTAGTACACATGGAGAAGAAAAAGGTCTAAGTACTGCATCATAAGCTTACAAGAGACAGACTATATTTAATGTTTGCATAGTATTATATGCAGTGAATACTCTATGATGTATAGATAATATATAATACAATTTCCATGGTATTTTTCATAAAAAGAATAAAATAAATGTATCACTAGTCTTTCAATATTTTTTCCGTTTTGCTTTTTATTTAGTTACAGAATTTTTACGCACTAGTCTCAACTTTTTTTCTAATTAGTAATAATACTTTTATCAATTATTATATAGTTAAAATATTTCAAAACTTACGTCAGTTATGTTTTAGAACCTATTTTTCATATTATAATTCTTACTTCCTCTCACAGTCTATATTATTAATTATTTTGCAGAAAAGATATTTTGATATCATACTTTCTGAGATGTCACATACCAGAGTCCCTCAAACCTATGAACATTGCTCCATTATCTTTTAGTAGACATTGTTACAGACGAGTCTGTCAAATCCTAATTTTATTTCTTTTGGAGGTATGCATGTCCTCTTTCTGCCTGGGTGTTTGTAGCAGGATTTATCTTTGTGAAGGCAGTAACATTTGCAAGTGCATATCTAGGTTGTCAAAGTCTTTTTATTTATGTCATTTTGTGCATAACCTTGTAAATCCTCCCAGTTTCCAAGCCTTTCTCTGGTTCTGGTTGTTGCTCTTTGTGATTAATTTTACTGCCCCATTGCTCTGTCTTCTTTGGTGGTAGAAGTTGCTATTCCATTGTTTTGAATGTATCTTTAAAATTTTCTTATCCTTTCTAATCTATTTTTGTTCTGTATTCAGGTTTGTCCATTTTATCATCAATTTATTTTTCTGAAATGCCTATTTTGCTATTTTTCTTCCTCCAGTGTGACTTGTTTTTGGTCTATTACTCTGTTTTTCATTTGTCTATAATCTGCTCTTATCCTGGCTTCCCCTCAAATAAAATATGGGCCCCCTCAAAAAAAATGAGGTTCAAAAACCTCATTTTTCAACATTCGGTACGTATTTTCTAAAATTATTTTATATTTCTTCAAAAAATGATTTTTGAGGCTCTCCCTCATTCTTGTGATGCCTTTACAGAGTTGTTCCTTTATTTTTGTGCCATAAATGTTCTTTAATGGATCCTTGCAGACCATTCTTTTCTTTTTCTTTTTTTTTTCATCTTTGAGGGAGGCTAAGTCCAACTGGATCTGACAGTCCAAAGTAACCAACAAGCACCTTGGCCTAGACTTTTCTTAGTGCTACCATTGTTCGCTCCTCTAAGAGCAACCTCCTCTGGCAGATTTGAGGTTGGAGAGCAGGCTGATTTCAATGCACCCAGCATAGTAGCCTCCAGTGCAAAGTACCACCAGAGCAGTGCCTCTATGAGTTTTAATTTATCCTCCTGGCTGTGAATGAACTAATTAGAATTCAAGTTAATGGGAAAATTCTTTGAAATGTGTTAACAGATCTATGATTGCTAGTTACACTGTTTTTAATCCAGTCTCATCAATTTGGTAGTTTGTAGAATTGTTGATTAGATTCAACACTGAAGATTATTGAAGATTCAATTCCACATTGATATAGATGTTGAGATTATTTTATTTGTGTTAATTGTTTTCAAGACTTACTAAAATTTTTTTCTCAATTCAGACATTTTCTTGGAGATTTTAATCGGCATTTGGGAAAAAAGCTTTCTGTTACTTTCGTTTTCTTGTTTCTATAACTTAGTTTCTACATAATAAAAAAATTACAGAATTTCATTTGTTTGCTTTTCTAAGTCATATTACAATTATTTTTCATTATTCAATTCCACATGCACAATGAAATCAGGTCATTTCTTAAAGCTATAGTTTAGGCTTTTATTCGAGCACTGCAGCCATTCATAGACTACATGATATTAATACCATGTATTAATTTTAATATTATGAATCCATACTGTAGTTCTTATGTTGCATACTGAAGCAAAGGGCAGTCATGCATATCACATCAGAATCATTGCAAATCCTTCATTTATAGAATAGGAGTTCATGATATTTAAATATATTGCATATTCAGGTACAGCCAAATTATTATCTATGCTAATTAAGAGATGCAAAGTCACAGAAAGGCAATGAAATCGGGAAACTATTTATGTGTTATTTTGGATTCACATGTATTATAACTTTTGACTTGCTTCATATTTGGATAACTACAATCTCACCTAAAGTTATATGCAAATTAACTTGAATTCTCAGAAAATATACCAGTTGCCTAAATTAGCATGCTAGTCTGCAACAAGAAAAAGAAATCCAGGATATAAAATTTGAGGTACATAACTCTTAAAATAGATAATCCATAAATTGTTAAGAATTCGCAAGTCTTCTTTATGAATCTGTAAAAATTTCTGGAGTAATGGGCATGTGTGTGCACATGTATGTACATGTATATGTTTGTGTGTATCAAAGGTATAATTAATGTGAGACTTGTAGCTGTATTTTTTCCATAGTATTAATTTGAACAATAGAATTGTTATCTGGCTTTCATCTGAATACTTTTAAGTCTACTTTTATGAGTTACTTTAACCTAACTTAAAATTATTTCATAAATAAATACATTAACCAATATGAGATTTAAACTAAGCCCTGCAATTCTGCACCAATGTTTTAGCCACGCTTTCTTCATTTTCAGAAAATATTAAAACATATGACATTTTTGTCCAAATCCATTTGAATTACTTTTTTGCTAAAATATGATGATGTTTTTCCTGATTATCAGTATGTTGTATCTGTTCTACTTCCTTGATCCACTAATTTTTAATGTCTCACAAAAAATCAACATAAAAAACAAGGGGTCAGATTTGTTATTTTTATATCTTATCTTTTTATAAATATTTGATGAGGCTAATATTTACAGAATTTTTCTTGATTTTGAGTCTTAACAAACCATCAATATCTAAATACTAGATCGCAAGTTGCATACTGTTTGGCCTTCTTGAAGATGATTACCAAAGTTGCTAGATAATCTTCAAAGCCCTGAATTTTTATCTTGCTTTTCACTTAAAATATTTTTTCTTATAAAACTGTTTTAACATTTAAAGAAATAGAATCACTCCATAAGGCTGTGTCATCTTTCAGTTATGAATTCTTCCTTGATCTTTAAACAGGACCTTCTTAAATTATACCCTGTAAAAAACGTATTCAGCCTACTCTTGGTCCAAATCCTGACCCTGCCACTTCCTGGACAAGTTCTGGAACTTCTCTGTGCTTCCATTTCTGTATATGTAAAATAGGGATAATGATCATACTTATCTTTTAGGGTAATTGACTGACAAGCACATGAGATAATACCTGGCACACAGTATATCGTTATAGAGTTCGCCGCCATGATTATTACCCATTCAGTGCGAGTGAGATACCCTGAATAAACTACATAGCAAAACAGGACAACTGATGCTGGGCCTGACATGTTCAGCCCTGTAAGCAAGGATAGAAGCAGGGTAGACCACTCCTGATCCACATGGAATGAGATTCCCAAAGTAAAGAAGGGAATTGTCCAGATAGGAGAAGGCAGAAGGAATGTTGGGTAAGTACAAGTATCAGATGTCCACTCCATATGCCGAAATGTTAAAGGAATCATAAAGGGGAAAAAGAATGTATTGTCATTTTCATTAGCAGAAGTACTGTTTTGCAAAGGAGATGTTAGTCTTGCTCTACGTGGTTGTAGAAGTTCAGACTAGGACATGCACATAAGATGTGCAAGAAGTCAGATTCCTGTGATTCAAAGGAAAATAAAACCTGACTAGAATTCTAAAATTGAACTGTATTGTAAGGCTGCGAGATGCATGTTGCTTCAGCAGGCTTTTATTTCTTATTTTTTTCTTTTTCCTTTTTTCAACGTTTATTTTGGAATCGGGGGTACATGTGCAGGTTTCTTACAAAGTCATATGTGAGTGATGCTGAGGTTTGGAGCACAAATGAATCTATCACCTAGGTAAGTAAGTATATTACCCAACAAACAGTTTTTTCAACCCTTATCCTCCTCCCTTCTTCCTCCCTCTCTTGTGTCTATTATTCCAATTTTTATGACTATGTTTACCCAAATTTTAGCTCCCATTTATAAGTAGAACATGTGGTATTTGGTTTTCTGTTTCTGAGTTAGGTCATGCAGGATAATTCTTTCCAGCTGCATCCATGTTGCTGCAAAGGACATGATTTCGTGTTTTTTTTTTTTTTAATGGTTGTATAGTATTCCACACACTACCTTTTGTTTATCCAATCCACCATTGATTGGTACCTGAGTTGATTCCATGTTTTTGCCATTGGGAATACTGCTGCAATGAACATACAGGTCCATGTGTATTTTTGGTCCAACAGTTTATTTTCTTTGGGGTATATACCAGTAGTGGGATTTCTGGGTTGAATGGTAGTTGAAGTTCTTTGAGAAATTTCCAAATTGCTCTCTACAGTGGCTGAACTAATTCACATTCCACCAACAGTGTATATGTGCTCCCTTTTGGAGAGGGTTTTTAAACAGAGGTCTAAATCACTTCTTAGAGAACAGATTTTACATAATAATAGGGAGAGAGAGAGAAAGAGACAACACACAGTAAATGCATAGTGAATATGACTAAATCTATTCTAAAAATGTGGGACATTTAGGGAAAGAGCTCAGGTCTTTGAGAACTTGCGCTATTAATGATTGTATGATACTCAATCTTCCAAATTTCTAATAAAATGTTAAGATATTTATTCAGTTTTTGACTTCTCTAAGCTATAGTCTTGATGTCATTTTATTTTTGTCGTCACATTTAACCACATAAGTATAATCCTTGCTAATATGTGCTTATCAGAGAGTTCAGAAATGTAGCTAATTCTCAAAACCCATTTTAGTTAATACTTCCAATTGAACTAGTGAGTTTCTGTATTATACCCTGACTCTGGCATTAATGAATTTCACTGAGAGAACAATTTGATTAATTGATCTCATGTTAGTAAAATAACTAAATTTGCTCATCAGCAATGAGAATGGCTGTATTCCTTACAGACAGTAACACATGAATTAGAAACTTGGTTATTTGTGTATCACTCATCTGTGTATTCAATATGATGTTTGCCTTAAATCTCCTGTGAAGATAGGTGGGGTATAAATTAGATTTGTGTTTTATTTTAGATACCTTCAAGCCACTATTATTGTAAAAGGGCCTAAGACATATATTTTTCTTCTGGGTAATAATTTGACAGTAATTTAGAGAGTCAGTTACTAAACATATAAATGTCCTTTTGAAGTGTTTAAAATTTTTGGAATGGAATGGGACAATTAAAAAATTAAATATGCTTATCTAAGTAGGAAAGAGTTAATAAATAAATAACCAAATGATCCTCAGCAAAGTAATTTAAAGCAAACTTAAACTATTTAAATGGTTTCAAAACACCTATCTACCACAAGTTCATAGTTATACAAATAAAAGTCTAGGATAAGGAATGAGTTTAGATTTTTCCTATTTTTGAAAAAAGGCTACTTATATTCTTAAAAAAACAAATCAAACAAAACAACAAATAAGTTTCCAAAGATAAAGATTTGAAAAGAGAATTCCTCAAATTATTATGCAAATAATTCTCAAAATGCTGTGAAAATAGTTTCCCAAACCTGATAAGTTTATATTGTGACATGATAAAATGAAATATAACTTTTGGAATTCTCATAATAAAGAAAATAATCTAGCTTTATCTTTCTTTTCAGTGATTTTATTTTGATCCACTCTAATCATGTAATTTCAGGGATTTAGGGGAAAAGTTGTAATGCCCTTTGCATTTTAAGAGGTTGCTTATAGGCCGTGTGGTGGCTCACGCCTATAATCCCAGCACTTTGGGAGGCTGAGGCGGGCAGATCACGAGGTCAAGAGATCAAGACCATCCTGGCCAACATGGTGAAACCCCAACTCTACTAAAAAATACAGAAATTAGCTGGGCATGGTGGTGTGCGCCTGTAGCTCCAGCTAGTCGAGAGGCTGTGGCAGGAGAATTGCTTGAATCCAGGAGATGGGGGTTATAGTGAGCTGAGATCGCACCACTGCACTCCAGCCTGGTGCCTGGTGACAGAGTAAGACTCTGTCTCAATAAAAATAAAAATAAAAATAGAAGGTTGCTTATAGCTTACCTACAAAACAACTCTGATATTTGGCAATAATTGTTAGAATTCATGGAATGTGTAGTTTAAATATCATTAAACCTTCGAATAATTTTTTAAAGACTTTGTCGTTGTGTTAAACAATGTCTTTGCATCCACATTTTAAACTTTATTCCCCTATTCTCCTGAGGGCAAAACTAAAATCTGTTCACAAGATAGGGAGAAAAGAACAAGGAATGTGGCAAGTCATGAGGATGGTGTGTTTGGAGTTAAATTTCAGGTGACTGCTAACCTACAGAATGAATAATCAGACAATTGTTAAATTATTTGTCTTGGAAAATAATAATTGCTGCAAACCTAATATAATTGCTGCTAACTGGTACAGCCCATCCAGTTGAGAGTAATATCAGAAGAGGCTCATTTATTTCATGAATCAGTATAAAGGCAAATAATTGGCTTGAATATCTTGAGGACAATTAAAAAGTAGCTAAATGCTACTTTGTGATTTTAATTACTTACCAGAACAAAATAACATTTTTACATAATAGCACCTCCTCATGTAAAAAGCTACTTACTTAATCCAACAATCCTTGAACATCAATTGATACTTACATATTTTAAAAATCATACTTTAAAAATATAAGCCACATTTTCTTTTAAATTTTTAATATAAAATTTATGTTTCAGGTTGATTATATGAATTTTTTTGCTTCTTGACTTATGTGTTCCTTATGAAGCTTACAAATTCCTAAATCTCTGAACTGATAAACTTATCTTTCTATGTCAGTGGTCCCCAAACATCAAATCGTATTTTGACTTTTGAAATATAGAGATTATCAGACTTCTTTGTGACCTATTGAAGAAGAATATCTAGAAGCTGAGTCCCAACATTCGATTGCTTTTTAAGTTTCCTGGTGGCTGTGATCACTTATATCTGGGAACCCTTGATCCTGTACAACACTTCGCATCTTTGAATCTACTTGTTATTTTTGAATATTTTATTAAATATCCTTCATCAGATTGTAAGTTTCTGAATGACAATGCTCATATTACATTACATTATTACATTACATTACAGCTGAGTTTTTAAAAAAACTTCTAAAGTAACTTTTATATGTTAAATATTTCAAAAACTTATGACTGACTCTAGATTGTGTTATGAGTAGCAGGAATATGAAATCTCTTAAAAATATACAGATAAGGTTTTGATATGTTTGAAATGTCTTTTATTTTATTTATAATTGTTAACACATATTATTCTGACTCTCTGGAGGCCAGGTTTCAGTTGTAGTTAGTATCCAGTCCATAAATTCTTTTTAGAATGTCCATCAGTTAAGCACTCTCGACTGTGTTTAAATAACACTGTCAATTCCAAGTTGAATTTAAAATACGGTACAATATTTTTATGTGATGAAAGATTCCTAACCTTAGCTTAGGAAAGCTGTGAAAACTACTGGAAAGCCAACGAGGCAATCTATGTTGTGACTTTTTTGTACTGCCACCACTATCATCAACACTCTTTCCACTACCACTATTTTTTATGATATGCTAAATGCTATACAAGGTATTTTAAATATACAAGCTCATTTTATCTTCATAATGACTCTATCGGGAGGAGGGAGGAAATCGAGCATTAGATAGTTTCAGTAGCTTAGCCAAGGTCATTCAGCTATAAGATGGAGCGAGATTTAAACCAGATCCCCAAAGCACACCTTTGTCCCCCATAATAAATGCCCCAAAAGTCTAATAAAAGTGTTTATCTGTTATACGCCAATTTCCGTGTTTGGCCTTGGAGCAACCAAAATACCTAGGACCTGGTTGCTGCCCTTTGGAAGCGTAGAATCTCAGAAAAGTTTCTGAAAACACGTCTTCATCTTTCTCCCAGTCCTCTTAAAGTTATTTTTTTTCTCTAACAAGTTTGTTGCTCAGTGGTGGTCACCAAGTCCAATTTTTAATGTTATATTAAAATATCCAAGAAAGCTGTCATAAAGCTGAAAACCTAAAGAATGTGAGAGAATTTCATTAGGAAAAAAATAGGCACATTTTGAGCACTCAATACACATGATTTTATTGAATACTTATGACAGTCTTATGGTATGCACTTTATATAAGATTTATGAAGGGAAAAAATGAGACTCCTAGTGATTAAGAGATATGGTCAAGGCACCTAACTTGTAAGCAGAGATGCCAAGATTTCAGTCTTATCCAGTTGCATCCAAGGCTTTTGCACTTCCAATTGGATCATGGTATCTCCCACATGGTTTTGGTACCGGATTTCCCTTGGGAGCCTGAGGTTTATAGAGCAGTAACTTTTTCTACTATACCAGGTAAATTAGTAGAATCTAAGTTAAAATAGATTCACTGTACAAATATATAAAATTAAGATGTAGCAAACCAGACTTAAATAAATGTGGTTAGACACCCTTCCAGTAAGGAGTGTTTCTTATTTTGTCAATTATTGACGGCAGAATCTTGATCTTAGTAGTCATTCAGGAATCCACTTGGATTATCAGGAAAGACTTATCAGCTTGGGACTTTACGACAAAAATATTAGTTGAAAATGGCTTAACCCACACAGTGTAATAACCATTAACACTTCAATGAAACTAATGACTTGTGGTAATTAAAGTACTACAAGGAAGAGTTTGGTATAAACTGCTACTTGTAATTCACTAAGGAACTATTGAAGTAATTAGCCTATGGGGCTTGGAAATAACCTGCTTTTTGTCTATCTGGATTTCTCTTCCAAATTTGCGAGTCATTCTGTTTGTTCATGCTGTTCTTGTCTCATCCTGGTCTGCTTCTTTGCATCAAGGTTATTACATTGACAGGAATTTCTTGGGTTTTGTCCATGTGATTGTTTTTCAAAGGTCACTTAAGTATAGCATTTGTCTCTTCTCTTTAAAAGGAAACCTTCTCCTGAGATACTTTCTGTTAGACAACTTCCATCTGGTTCTTCTCTTTGGTATAGTGCACTAGCACTGTGCTGGGCTGTTACCCAGGACCTGCATATTCTTTTCTGTGGTAGAAGGAAGGGATTTTACTTTGCTTATTTTCTGGTAGAAGAAGAAATTTCAAATAGAAATCTAAGCTAGAAATAGATTTCATGTTATCAAGAACTATGGATGAATTATCAACTTCATGATTAGTATTGTTATATCTTCACTCACTTAGGCAGTTTTACTATTTAATCATATTTCCCCTAAATTCATGTGGGCTTGAAAGGCAAGACTTTTTGGAAGAGCACGGTTTCTTTAGGAGGCATGAAGCATTACTAAAATCTGTTACTTTTTAGTTGTCTCTTCTTGGGTCTCTGAGATGGAGATTACACTGCAGGAAACTTACAGGAATGCTCTTGGAATCCACACATGTTGGGGACGGGGAGGAAAGGAGACAGGATAAGGTTGGGGACTGTGGTACAGTCACGACAAAACCTCGACCAACCTGATAGCAAGCTCTGAAGCTGAAATACTGTACCCATGAGAGTCGTATTTGGTTAGGGTTAGGACCTGGGCCTTTATACCTGTGTGTTTACCAGTCATTCAATGGAGGCTGCTACTGAAGTTAGTATGACCTTGGCTGAGGCAACTTTTTCAATGGAGGGAATTCTGGAAATAGATTAATAGCTGAGAGCTGTCCTAGTAGCTGGAGAATAAATCCCTCAGTGCTAAAGACAGGATCTTGGCAGCACAATGCAGCATTCGTGACACTAGCATTTCATGAAGAAGAAATAATGACATAGATTAAGCCAATCTGTCTCAGCCATTTCAAACAATTCCTCTTTTTGATAAACAGAAAACTTTATTTTGATAGACTTCCCTGAGGAAGGCGTGGTGATACTCTGGTTGATAATCTGCATTCTTTGTATCTATCCACTGGACAAGAATATGACCTAAGCCCTGGTATTCATTAAGAGACTCCTTTTTCTTTGCTTTCCTTCTCTCCTAACTGACCTTCCCAGATACTCCCATTCAGGAGTCTGAGCTGTAATACTTCCTAATATTTTTCTGCAAAATGACCAGGATAAATCTGTATAGTGATGTTGTGATGTCCCTCCCTTTTTTCATGCATTGTTCTATAATATCCTGCACTAAATGCTCACAAAAGATCAAGTGATTGATGTATAAAGAAGAACCAATAGTTAACATTTTTTACTTTCAAAGGTTTTTAGCAAGATTCCACATCAAAGGCAAAGTAGATAAATAAACAAAACCTAAATGTTATTGTTTTGGATAGAATACTAATTCTTTTTTTTTTTTTTTGCTGTATGTATTTAAGGTGTATGACATAGCTTAATCATATTTCTGACGTCAAATGGCATATATAGCTATTAAATACATATTATATGGACTCTATGTTGAAATATGGGGCTTATTAATTTATGCCAGATAAAGAAGGAAGAGATTGTGTGGGTGAAAGAATCAATTATAAAACAAAAGACAATGAACTGCTAAGGGTTCAAAGGAAAAATTGGTGGTAAAAGCAGAAACTCTCTATAAATTCCTGAAGATGCTTGATATATTCACTGGCAAACATCCATTAAGTATTCTTGATGTGCTCTGCTGTGTATACTAGGTGCCTGGGATACAAAGATAAATGGAATTTGTTGTCAACCAAATTACTATTTAGTGGTAATACACAGGTAAGATGTGCACGGGGCCTCAGTGGCCACGTGAATTTGTATACCTTCATGCTTGCACTTGTAGGTAACACTCCTCAAACTTTCCTGCTTCTACTCTGTCTTTTTTTTGGGGGGGGGATGATGATGATGATTATATGTTAGCTAATAATCTATAAAGGAAATTGAATATTATATAATAATTATAGTAATGTATCTCAGGGTGTGCTTATTGGGGCAGGATATTTATTACTCTGATTTCAGAGACTAGGGAGAAATGATGGATCTGTAAGGAAAAAGATAAACTTACCAGTATGCCAAACGCCATGGTAGCTTGTTGATCTTGTTGGCTAGAAGGGGGCTGAGGCTTAAGAAGTCAAAACATTTTCAATATGAGTTAGGACACACATTGTTAAAGCATCCTTTCTTATAAAAGGAGAGGATTGAACTTTCAAGTAAGGCATGTTGTAACCTCTTACATGGTTGATCTGAGGTAAAAGTCAAAAGACTCCACCACTTGTTTGCTATGCAAATGGCCAAATTGTTAAACTTTACTTTTCATTTGTATTTTGGTACTAATATTTGGCCTGTTTATATAGGAAGATCAAAGGACACAAGCATATACGAATATATTTTAAAAAATCTGTTTAATATACATACACAAGCATATACAAATATATTTAAAGCATAATGAAAATGCACTAAATTATAAAATTATAGATTGTAACTCTCCAAGTGTCATCAAAGTAGAAAATTCAAGTGTCATTGTAGAGTGTTGTCTGCAAAACTGGTAATGATGGAGGAAATATGACAAAAAGCTTTACAAGTATTATAAGTAATAATTAAAATGACCACAAGAATATTAGGCATTATTTGGAAAGGCACAGGGAAAAATGGCTACAACCGAACAAAACCTTGTGTATCTGTATCTGGAATGATGAAATTCTAGAGCTGCATTTTAAGAAAAAAAAAATAAACATGTGGATCACAAAAGTAAATGGCCACAAAGGTAATCAGGTAAATGTAGAGATATCTATATCTGGAGAAAAAAGAAATACAGACACTATTTAGAAATACTGATAGTAAATAGTCTCTAAAAATTGGTAGTTAACATAATGTATGAATTCAAATCTATAAAAATCCCCAAGATTAAAGATCATGTGAATGTTTCATCAGTACAGGAGTGCTGGGTTTGGGGAGCAGCTATCCCTTGATGTCTGAAAGAGATACTGAGATAAAAAGAACTACTTAACCCCGGAGGTCATTATCCTGGGGGAAACAACGTACCAAATGTTGCTGGATGAGAGATGTCAAGACCAGATTGCCTCACATCTCTTCTCCTCCTCACTAGAGTGGGGTTGGAGTAGTGTGGGCAAGATTGTGCAACTTCATCTCATAATGGTTGAGGGATGTACATTTCCATGTTTTGCCTGGTTGTTTCCTAGTCACCTGCTTTTTCGTAGGAGGTGTTTAAGAAGGGTAATAAGGCTGAAAATGTGTGACTTCCGTGCTCCTTGGCCTCTCAGTCCTCAGGCATCCCCCATGCCTGAGAACATACAGGGTTATTGGGATTCCCTCAAATTCAGAGTCACAAATCCATGCCTACATTATTCTCCACCCAGAGGCCTGGAAGTCTTTTCATCTCAGAATGGATTTTTCAGTCGTGGGGTATTTTGTGAGCATTTCCCTGTGCCCAGGATTGCAGTCACCTTTGGCCTGGGTAGTCACTTCCTGGCAGGTTTCTTTTTTAAGAAATTGTTGTTTGCTTTTATAAGTTGATATCAAATGCATGTTACTCAGTAAGCCTTATTCTTAAATTTCTTCGGCCCTTTTTGCTTTTGACTGGAATTACTTGGACTTTTTTATAACAACAATTTTTACTGAATAGTTGAGAGTAATAAATTTGACACAACTATCCCACAGGCAATACCTATTTACTTTTACATAACAGTTTAATGACCTTAAACCATGGTTCTGTGACAAGTTAGAGAAGTCCAAAATACCTGTGCAAAATACATATAATCAAGGGCTGTGGCAGCTTAGTGAAATACATTTATGCTGCCACATAAGAGCATTAAATTCATAGAAACTATAATCTGCTTTTCTTTCTATGTCTATTTTACATCTTTTTGCCTTTTATCATTTAAATAAGGATCAATTTTCTAGAGTTTATATGCTGTGAAACAATGTAATCATAAATCATAAATTGGGTTCCATTGATCTCAGTGCTCTGTTGCTTCCTGATAGTATTCCATCAGGAAGAAGAATTAGATATCTGTCTTTGCAAATGACAAGGAGATATTTGATATACTCCAGAAAAGAAGATACATTATTACCTTGATTAACAAAGAAACCCATAGCACATTTATTGTTAGAAAACCCAGTGTTACCCTCTAAAATAATAAAAAGCACAACAATTGTTCCTTATTTATTTAACAATGTATTAACTGATCATCTGCTATTTCATCAGGCACTGTGCTAGCTCTCAAAATTCATCAGTGAACAAAATTCTTCGTCCTCAGAGAGCTGAAATTTTCCTGGAAAAAGATAATCAAATAATAGATAACTAAATTATATGGTATTTCAGAGACTACAGAGCAGGGTGATGACGATGGGGAGAGCTGGAGTGGGTTACACTTTAAATAAAATGGTGAAGATAGCTGCATTGAGGAGGTAGAATCTGCATGAAGGATTGGAGATGAGCGTATTCGTTTCCCAGGGTTGCCATATCAAAGTGCTACAACTGGAATAACTTAAAATGATAGAAATGAATTGTTTCACAGTTCTGTAGGCTAGAAGTCTGAAATAAAGCTGTCAGCAGGGCCATGCCTCCTCTGAAACGTGTAGTAGAGAATCCTTTGAATCCTTCCTTTTTTCTTCTGTTTCTGGTGCCTCCTGGCACTCATTGGCATTCCTTGGCTTGTAGCTGCACCACTTCAATCTCTGCTATGTCTCTTCACATGGGCCTCTTTTGTGTGTGTGTGTCTTTGAATGTCCACTCCCCACCTTTTTATAGGACACCAGTTGTATTGGTCTACTCTAGTGACCATAATCTTAACTTGATTATATCTAAATAAGGTCACATTCATAAGTACTGGGAATGAGGACTTCAATGTATCTTTGTTGAAGATCAAACAATTGTGTCCCAGTGGAGGACAAAATTTTATCTATAACTATGATATAATTAGCCATGCAGGTATTTGTGTTTGGGTCCCAAGGACCAGTACAAAGGTACAGGAGAGGCTGCATGACTGGTGTGTTTGAAAATCTTCAAGGACCTAATTTTTCTTGCATAGAGTTAGTGAAGAATGGAATAAAGGGCATGAAGTCTGTGAAGAACCAGGAGACAACCTGGCCAGGGACTTGTAGGCCACTAGTAATCTTGGCTTTTTAATGCGAGGTGGAATAGGGAGCTTCAGGGATTTGATTTATGTCTTAAATGCTTCACTCTGTCAGCTATGTCGAGAATAAATTACAGAGGGGAAGGAAGGTGTAGGGAATGTGATTAGAAGCAACCTGATTGCAATATTTCCAGGAAGGATGATGTGGGCTTGGATCAGGGTGGTGGCAGTAGAAGTGGTAAAAAGTTGCTGGTTGGATTCTGGGTAGATTTTAAAACTGTAGCTTGAAAATTTGCTGATTGTTTGGATGCAGGTGTGAGAAAGGAGTCAAGGGTGACTCCAAGGACTTCGACATGAGTAACCGGAAGGACGGAGTTGCACTGAATGATATGTAGAAGCAGTGGAGCAAATCTGGAGGCAGGATCAGAAGCTCCATTTAGGTCATGGAATGTACAAGCCGCCTTTTTAACTCTGCAGTGGAGAGGTTGAATAGTCAATTTTGCATAAACAGTTGTAGTTGAGGTGAGAGATCTGACAGAAGAGCTGCCTCTTGCCAGATAGGGTTTGTGCAAATTAGCGCCAGGCAGTTCTTCAGGATCAGTGACTCTCTGGGCCAGAGCTTCCGCTTTGCCTGAAAGCCTTCACACAGTGTTAGCCCTGCTTACACATCCCTGTGAACTACATCCAATAGGACATTTCTTTCTTCCCTACTTCATAGAAAGCCAGGTCCTGGCTTTTCATCCCTCTAGTCAGAATGACCTTGGACAAGTCTAGAGAGGGTAGGCGTGTAAAGGTAGTGGATGACAGAGCCTGATAGTAGGATATTTCTGTTATTTTGGAATTTGAATGAAAAAAAATTAATTTACCTTTCTCATTTTCAATTAAACTTGTTATAGATTTCATGATTGAAGCTACAGTATAGAATGAGGATACATATTCAAAACAAAAATATTTGGGGCCTGATTTTCCAAGCACTAGACTTGAAGACCACTGTGAATTTTGGTTCAAATACAAATATGAGCTATGCTTACCATATTGCTAAGGCATACACAGACAGATATAGGCAACACTTCTATTCCTTCCAAATTTTATTTGGGTGGGGCACTTTCTAGGGAGACAGGATAGCTAGCTCCACCTTGGTGGTTTCAGTCAGTGGCTGCTTTGTTCCAGAGGCATCTTGTGCACTCTTCTCCCTACATTGCTTTTTCCGACCTTCCCTTTCCCAGCTTCAATTCAGCACTCAGGAGACACACATTTTCCTCAAAACAAAGACAAATTGTGAAGCAAAGTGGAGCTGTAGAACACGCACTATCTGGACTGAGCATCACAGATGTCAATAGAGTCATGCTGAACTTTGGAAGGGAAAAATGTAACAACCAATTACCCACTGCTTACAAATATTGGAAAATTAATTTTATATCTGGATCATGAAGGGGGAAATACTTAGCCTGAATTGTTAGGCAATTCAGACAAAATTTCCTTATGTTTAAAGATTCTTTCCAAATTATCTAGCTCACTTATTTCCACAAGTATTTGCTAAATGCCCTCATATACCAGGCCCTGGTATGGGCATAGAGCTAATTCTCTATTTCACTGTGGTGGAAGGGCTTGGTCTGAGAGGTCAAGACAGGGCAGAATCAACTCAATGTTGGCTGTAGTGCGTTGGGTGAGCGAGGAGGGTAGCTAATGAAGATGGCAGAACCAGACGAGGTGTGAAGCTGAGAAGAGGAAGAAAGTGTAGACAGCCTGATAACGGTGCACCATATTAAAATGAGGCACTGAGTTTTGTTTCAACTCCTTTGACAAAGCAGATTCTAGCTTAGTTGACACATTCAACAAAATATAAGCAAATGAACACTATTAGAAAAAAGATTTCCTTTGTTTCTCTGTGTGATGAGAGGAGTAAGCATTGTCAGCAGAATTTTTACACAGGCTGGGAATGTTTCCTAGTGTTTAGTGTAACATCACATCTAAAGCATCTTCATTATTATTCAGGCTGAGATCTGCTGGTGTGATGGAAGATGAAAGACAGGATTTTTGTTGCTAAATTCTTTCCCTGTGCTGTGTCTGAACTGCCTTTCTTATGTGTTGTTTTTAATGGCAGGCCGAAAGACCTCAAGATGAATAACTCACTTGAAATAGCAGCTGTGGAAATACGTTGTTAAAAAAAGAAAGAAAATAAAGAAAAAGATTCTGGCTGTTCAGCACAAGTGCTAGGTAGAACTGGCATTTGGACATGTATTGGTTCAGTCAGGGTCTACTGGGCATGGTTGATAGGTAATATGCTGGGAGAGAAATGCTAAAGAAGATGAAGGCAATGTATTTATTACCATTCCACTGGCATAAAATGTGGATATGGAGGTTAAGAAAGACTGATTATCAGTAAATAATATATACATATTTTTGTATACATATACTTGGATAAAATTGTTCTATTATTATTTTTAGAATGTTATACGGTATTTAAAATGAATAATTTCAGCAGGAACTTAATAAAACAATGTGGTGGGAGCACTTCAGTCATTCCAATCACGTATTTTGTTATTGTAATTTTCACATAACCAGGAAAGATCAGACACTTTGACAGGTAGGGGAGAATGGAGTTTATAGAGTGAAAAGGAAAAAAAAAACTCCTCAAAGTCGGAGGGGTTCCTGTTAACAGGCCCCCATCTCACAGATTGAATCCCAGGTTACCGCACAGGAAGCAGAGAGGCCAGGCTCCTCCTCCCGGCAAATCACATGAACTTCCTGAGGCATCACCCTGTCTTCCCAGTGCACAGGCCAGTTGGAGATTCTCAGGCGAGCTCTTTTTACTTGGCTGTCTCAATACCATTATCATTATCACTGTGCTTGCCTAGAACTATTTGTTGCAATGCCTATGGGTTGGAAATTAGGTTGGGCAGCATGCAGCTTCAGAAGTGATTTTTAGTTTAAGGGCAACATTCCATTCAGTTTCTTGGGTGTGGGATATGTGAAATCCAGCTTTGAGGTGATGGGTGGGGATGAGAAGTCCATCTCCATTGAATGCAAGAGAGGAAGGTGGTAAAGTAAAAAGGGGAGACCTCTGCCAAAGAGAATACCCCAAATTTATCTTCCTTATTGGAGCAGACTGATGGAGAACAACTTTTGTGTTTGTTTTTAAGTTGTTGAAACTTTATAAGAAACACCTCCATTAGTAAAAATTTATTATCCTGTCTCCGTTATCAAAAAGATAATACTTTAAAAAAAACTCTATGAGAGAAAACTCTGGTACCAATGAGAGTGTGTCCAACCTCCCTCCTTCCATTTTGTATGGTACCTGAGCATGGAGAGCAAGTACTCCAAGGCAGCGAAATGTCTATTTCTTCCTAAGCAGTCAGTGAAAGAGCCTTGTCTACTTGATCATGAAAATATAGAACACTGGTAGTTCAATGTCGAAAATGAAAACCAGATTGATGTCTTATAAAGCCAGGGGTTGTAGAGGAACTATCAGTGGAGTTTTCATTTTCATTGCCTGTGCAAGCACATCCACCATATCTCTTTAAATCTGTGGATGGATTAAGAGGTTGTTAAAGGTTTAAACAGATTCCTGAATTTCATTTTGTATTTTGCTCTCATTCTCTTCAGTGAGACGGGGGCTCGGGAGGCTTTCAGAATTCTTCACTATAGGTTTGCCCCAGTGACAACTCATAATTTTAAAGTGAGCATGAACTGGCAGATTGTCACCAATAAAGTAGGTAAGTGTGAGATTTTGGTGTCCCACCCAAGGAATCAGAGCATCTTCAAGAAATTATTAGTCAGAGGCAGCTTTATGATTTTCACTGGGGATGGTGATTTGACTCTGTTACTGTGTAACTCTGTTACTGTGCAGAAGAAGCTGATGTGGAGGGCGATGTAGCAATTAGGTTTACCCACCATTTTAGAATTGTGAACATAAGAATTTTATGTACACTTACCCTATGGGTTGCATAATAATACTTTGAAATATTAATCAATTACTTTCCTCTTTTTTCCTCTTCTGAATATGCGATCTTCTGCCTTCACTGTCGCAAGGAAGGGCTGATACTAAAAAACACAAAAGTATATATCCAAAGGATTACAAATCGTTCTACTATAAGGACACGTGCACACGAATGTTCATTGCAGCACTGTTTACAATAGCAAAGACCTGGAACCAACCCAAATGCCCATCGTCGATAGACTGGATAGGGAAAATGTGGCACATATACACCATGGAATATTATGCAGCCATCAAAAACGATGAGTTTGGGTCCTTTGTATGGACATGGATGAACCTAGAAACCATCATTCTCAGCAAACTGACAGGAGAGCAGAAGATCAAACACTGCATGTTCTCACTCATAGGCGGGTGTTGAACAATGAGAACATATGGACACAGGGAGGGGAGCACTACACACTGGGGTCAGTTGGGGGGAAATAGGGGAGGGACGGTGGGGGGTGGGGAGCTGGGGAGAGATAGCAAGGGGAGAAATGCCAGATGTAGGTGATGGGGAGGAAGGCAGCAAATCACACTGCCACGTGTGTACCTATGCAAAAATATTGCATGTTCTTCACATGTATCCCAAAACCTAAAATGCAATAAAATAAATAAATGGGGAAAAAAATAAAAATAAAAAAATGTTCAAAGCTAAAAAAAAAAAAAACAAAAAAAAAAAGTAGAGAAATCTGCTCTCACGTTTTGTGTTTCTAATGTCTAGGTGCTGGGGGAACAGGATGTAAAACTACAAATGATATAGGGAGAGCCAGATCTTCATTCCTCATACTAGAAAAGGTCCTTAAGTGATGAGAGAAGGGAGGAAGTTACAAGGTAAGCAAAAGAGTAAGATGTTGAGGGTTTCTGAGTAAGAGGCTCCCACCCTAGTTCCCTGGTCAGAGTCTGTGGCCCTCAGGTAATTTGGGGGGATCTGAGAGCAGAGAGGATCCAAGTCTTGGTAGTGTGGGGTGGGGTGGAGTTGGGTAGAATGACAGGAACAGTAAAACGAGTAGAAAGGGGAGGAAATGCAGGCAGCAAAACTAGTTTTTTTGTGTTCCCACTTATGGGTTGGAAGCAATCAAGTAGAAGTGACTGCACGTGGTGTCAGGGCAGGCACGGCTAAATAATTTCATAGTTCTCTGTATTCCCCGAAGGGTGGGGAAAGCACATGCTTGCACATGTGCTCAAACATAGCCTTACACATTCCTGCTGAATTTCCCGCACCCACAGTAGAGTGGGAACAGCTATGGGTTTCCCAAGTGCCCAAGGGGGATGTGGGGATGGCTCAGAGAGGGCAAGCCCTGGAGCAGCCTTGTTGCTGGCAGTGAAGGATGATGCAGTAACATCCATGAATAGATGACCCAAGTCCAGGAAGAATAAGGTCCGTCTCAGCAAAGCATCATTTAAAAGCTATGGAGTCACCAAAGTACTTGGAAATAAAAGGGCATCTAGACTGTAACTTGCTCTAAGTATGAGAGGGTGTGGGTGGGAAAACGAAAAAGCAACTGTGAAAAAATGTTAACATTTGGACAATATGGGGAAGGGTATACAGAACTTTGTATTTTCTGTAAATCTGAAATTATTTCAAAATAACAAGTTAAGAAGCTACAGAGACAGGCAAAAAAATAAAGCAATGCATGTAGGGCAGTCTGGGTCATATTAAGATCTACAGAATATCATTTATTCAAAAAGAGCAGCCCTGCAGTACTGAATTAGTAATAGCTGGGGGCCCACCTCTTCACATCTGAAAAGAGAAAAAGAAGAACGACTCACAGCTTGGGGACATGTCACAGCAAGAGTAGAAGCAGACTGTTAATTTGTTTTAAGCTGAAGTTAATAGAAAGTGAAGTGAATGGCCTGGGGGAGCCCGTAGTTTGCAGAAAGATAAGTTTTGGAAATCTTGAGCTTTTGGTAAGCAAGTGGAAGAATGTCTCCTTTTACCTGGAAGCACTTTTTCAAATTAAATTTAATGCCTTTCTTTATTATTTAATTCATCAATGAGGTGTATATTAAGCAGTGTGTGCAAGGTGTTGTGGGAGCTAGGATCAATAAAGCTAGCTTGTAGCTAAGAAGATTTTCTTTCAAGATGTCTATGAGTCTTTGGAGGTGCAGACATATGAATACAACCATGGAGCAATAGAATTTAATAATAACTATACAAAGTATGTAAGTAAAATACTGTGGCAACAAAATAAAAATTATTTTTATTGGAGAAACAAGAAAGGTTTTGTGGAGGAGGTGACATTTTAGCCAGATTTCGAAGGTCAGTAGGATTTTATAGAGTAGAGATGGGGAAGTTAAAGTCAGTCTTTATGAAGGGAAGAAGATATGCTAAAATGTAGGCATAGGGAATTGGGTAGATGGGGACATTCTTTATAATGCTGCTTTGAGACTAGAAAATAGGTATAGTGGAGTGGATCTCAAATTCAGCACATTCTAGAGTCCTTAATTCCTAAAGGAATTCTATGATTTTTTTTTTTTTTCTCTGAGATAGAGCCTTGCTCTGTCACCCAGGCTGGAGTGCAGTGCTGCAACCTTGGCTTACTGAAACCTCTGCCTCCCAGGTTCAAGCAATTCTCCCATCTCAGCCTCCCATGTAGCTGGGATTACAGGCACCCACTACCATGCCCGGTTAATTTTTGTATTCTGAGTAGAGACAGGATTTCACCAAGTTGGTGAGGCTGGTCTCAAACTCCTCACCTCAGGTGATCCGTCCACCTCGGCCTCCCAGTGTTGGGATTACAGGTGTAAACCACCACACCTGGCCTGTGGTTTTATCATTTTAAACATTTACCTTCTTTCCTATTTGAAATTTATTTTGATGTCTGTTTTGAAGTAAGGATCCCATGTCATTATCTTTAACTCCTTCCTTTCTCTACCTCTTCCCATATCCAATCAATCACCAAGTTCTATCAAATCCATCTCTAAATGTTTCTGAAATATTTTCATTTTCCCTACCATCATCCTCACTTGTTCAAGTTGCAATCATTATTTACTGAATTGCTCCGACAGCTAGAACTGGCATTCACATTTCATCCCCCTCTGATCCATTATAAGAAGACAAATCTTACAAGTCACCCGCCTGCTTAAAATTCTTCAGGAGCTTCCAATTGTCCTTAGATAAAGTTTAAGCCATTCACGACCTGCTTCTTGCCTTCCTCAACAAATTCATTTTATTGCTACACTCTTGTTATGTTCTGTGTTCCAGCCACAGGGAACGTCCTTCTGTTCACCCTTCCCTTCTCTAAGCCATGACTTCTCATCCAGCTACTGCTTCAGGTCTCAGCTTGTGGGTTACTTTCTCACAGACGCTTTTCCAGATTCCCAAATATAGTGTACTTCATCCTATAAAATATCCCACTAGCACCCTGCACATCTCTTTTAGCATGTGTGTAATTACTCATTTTATGGGGCTATCTTCCCCACAAGACCATAGACTCCATAAAAGCAGAATCTTGCATGGTTGCTGGGACACAGAAGATGATACAGATAAATTTACCGACTGATTGAATCCAGCTTTTCCCCTATTGTTTTGCGATGCGTCCTTAAGATTGTCAACCTACTTAAATATACTAAGGTAAAATGAATACAGAGAGTTTATTTGGGCATGGTTGAGGACTGCAGCCTGGAAAGTGATCACTGGAAAGCGATCCAGAGAACAAAGGAAAGGTTCAAGCTTTTAAAGAAAAAAGGATGAATCAGGAGAGGGGTGGTTACAAAAATTGTTTGTCAGGAATTCTCATTGGTTTATAGAAAATAACGTTGATCAATGATTGGTTATACATTGTTGAACTCTAGGGTATAAATTATGGTGTCCAGCATATAGCATTGTTAAGGTTAATTTATAGTTATTGGTGGTGATACTCAGTCTAGAGTCCATATAGCAGGCAGATTTTGAGCTCAAGACTGGGAGTGAGAAGTGACTGCTATCACAATTCAATGTTTCTTGGGGCCTAATAATTTAAAATGGTTCATTTTCCTCAGATAAAAAGGTTCTTTCTCAAGATTTTCATTTTAATGTCTGTTTTTGGGTCTTCTTTTCTTTTCTGGCAAATATCTATCTATCTGTCTGTCTATCATCTATCTATCTCATCTATCATCATCATGATACATCTTTTCTATTTTTAAAAAATTATTATTATTATTATTTTACTTTTTGTTCTGAGATACTCATGTAGAACATGCAGGTTTGTTACATAGGTATACATGTGCCATGTGGTTTGCTGCACCTATTGATGCCTCTTCTAGGTTTCCTCTCCTAGGTTTCCTCCCCCCACCTTCCAACAGGCCCCAGCATGTGTTGTTTCCCTCCTTGTGGCCATGTGTTCTCACTGTTCAGCTCCCACTTACGAGTGAGAATATGTGGTGTTTGGTTTTCTGTACCTGTGTTGGCTTGCTGAGAATTATGGTTTTGAGCTTCATTCATATCCCTGAAAAGGACATGATCTTATTCCTTTTTATGGCTGCATTGTATTCTATGGTGTATATGTACCACATTTATTTTATCCAGTCTATCACTGATGAGCATTTGGATTGTTTCCATGTCTCTGATGTTGTAAATAGTGCTGCAATAAACATATGTGCATGTGTTTTATAGAATGATTTGTATTCCTTTGGATATATATTCAGTAATGGGATTGCTGGGTCAGATGTTATTTCTGGTTTTAGATCCTTGAGGAATCACCACATTGTCTTCCACAATGGTTGAACTAATTTACACTCCCACCAGCAGCGTAAAAGTGTTCCTATTTCTCCACAGCCTCACCAGTTATCTATTGTTTCTTCACTTTTTAATAATCGTCATTCTAACTGGAGTGAGATGGTATCTCATTGTGGTTTGATTTGCATTTCTCTGATGATTAGTGATGTCGAGCTTTTGTTCGTGTTTGTCGGCTGCATAAATGCCTTTTTTTGAGAGGTGTCTGTTCATATCCTTTGCCCAGTTTTTGATGGGGTGTTTTTTTATTGCATTTTAGGTTTTGGGGTACATGTGAAGAACATACAATATTGTTGCATAAGTACACACATGGCAATGTGATTTGCTGCCTTCCTCCCCTTCACCTATATCTGGCATTTCTCCCCATGCTATCTCTCCCCACCTCCCCACCCCCACATCCCTCCCCCAATTCCCCCCAACAGACCCCAGTGTGTAGTGCTCCCTTCCCTGTGTCCATGTGTTCTCATTGTTAAACACCTGCCTATGAGTGAGAACATGCGG
>NW_016107622.1:1443846-1464252 GCF_001604975.1 Cebus imitator
TGATTTGCATTTCTCTAATGACCAGTGATGATGAGCATTTTTTCATATGTTTGTTGGCCTCATGTATGTCTTCTTTTGTAAAGTGTCTGTTCATATCCTTTGCCCACTTTTGAATGGGCTTATTTGTTTTTTTCGTGTAGATCTGTTTTAGTTCCTTGTGAATTCTGGATATCAGTCCTTTGTCAGTTGGGTAGACTGCAAAAATTTTTTCCCATTCTGTTGGTTGCCGATTCACTCTAATGACTGTTTCTTTTGCTGTGCAGAAGCTGTGGAGTTTAATTAGGTCCCATTTGTCTATTTCGGCTTTTGTTGCCAGTGCTTTTGGTGTTTTGGTCATGAAGTCCTTGCCTACACCTATGTACTGAGTGGTTTTGCCTAGATTTTCTTCTAAGGTTTTAATGGTGTTAGGTCTTATGTTTAAGTCTTTAATCCATCTGGAGTTAATTTTAGTGTAAGGTGTCAGGAAGGGGTCCAGTTTCTGCTTTCTGCACATGGCTAGCCAGTTTCCCCAACACCATTTATTAAACAGGGAATCCTTTCTCCATTGCTTGTTTTTTTCAGGTTTGTCAAAGATCAGATGGTTGTAGATATGTTGTGTTGCCTCCAGGCCCCTGTTCTGTTCCATTGGTCTATATCTCTGTTTTGGTACCAGTACCATGCTGTTTTGATTACTGTAGCCTTGTAGTATAGATTGAAGTCCGGTAGTGTGATGCCTCCTGCTTTGTCCTTTTTGCTTAGAATTGATTTGGCTATGTGGCCTCTCATTTGGTTCCATATGAAGTTTAAGGTGTTTTTTTCCAGTTGTTTGAAGAAGGTCATTGGTAGCTTTATGGGAATAGCATTGAATCTGTAAATTACTATGGGCAGTATGGGCATTTTCATGATTGATTCTTCCTAACCATGAACATGGAATGTTTCTCCATCTGTTTGTGTCCTCTCTTATTTCATTGAGCAGTGGCTTGTAGTTCTCCTTGAAGAGGTCCTTTACGTTCCTTGTTAGTTGTATTCCTAGGTATTTTACTCTCTTTGTGGCAATTGTGAATGGTAGTTCATTCTTGATTTGGCTCTCTTTAAGTCTGTTATTGGTGTATAGGAATACATGTGATTTTTGCACATTGATTTTGTATCCTGAGACTTTGCTGAAGTTGCTTATCAGTTTCAGGAGATTTTGGGCTGAGATGATGGGGTCTTCTAGATATACAATCATGTCATCTGCAAATAGAGACAATTTGACTTCCTCCTTTCCTATTGAATACCCTTTATTTCTTTTTCTTGCCTCATTGCTCTGGCTAGAACTTCCAGTACTCTACTGAATAGGAGTGGTGATAGAGGGCATCCTTGTCTAGTGCCAGATTTCAAAGGGAATGCTTCCAGTTTTTGCCCATTCAGTATGATATTGGCTGTTGGTTTGTCGTAAATAGCTTTTATTATTTTGAGATATGTTCCGTCAATACCTAGTTTATTGAGGGTTTTTAGCATAAAGAGCTGTTGAATTTTGTCAAAGGCCTTCTCTGCATCAGTTGAGATAATCATGTGGTTTTTGTCTTTGGTCCTGCTTATGTGGTGAATTACATTTATAGACTTGTGTATGTTGAACCAGCCTTGCATCCCTGGCATGAAGCCTATTTGGTCATGGTGGTTAAGCTTTTCGATGTGCTGTTGCAATCGGCTTGCCAGTATTTTATTGAAGATTTTTGCATCTATGTTCATCATGGATATTGGCCTGAAGTTTTCTTTTCTTGTTGAGTCTCTGCCGGGTTTTGGTATCAGGATGATATTAGTCTCATAAAATGATTTGGGAAGGATTCCCTCTTTTTGGATTATTTGGAATCGTTTCAGAAGGAATGGTACCAGCTCCTCTTTGTATGTGTGGTAGAATTCGGCTGTGAACCCATCTGGACCTGGGCTTTTTTTGTATGGTAGGCTCTTAATAGCTGCCTCAACTTCAGACCTTGTTATTGGTCTATTCAGGGTTTCAACTTCTTCCTGGTTTAGGCTTGGGAGGAGGCAAGTGTCCAGGAATTTATCCATTTCTTCCAGTTTTACTAGTTTATGTGCATAGAGTTGTTCGTAATAATCTCTGATGATGTTTGAATTTCTGCGGAATCTGTGGTGATATCGCCTTTATCATTTTTTATTGCATCAATTTGGTTGTTCTCTCTTTTCTTTTTTATTAATCTGGCTAGCGGCCTGTGTATTTTGTTGATCTTTTCGAAAAACCAGCTCCTGGGTTTATTGATTTTTTGAAGGGTTTTTTGTGTTTCTATCTCCTTCAGTTCTGCTCTGATCTTAGTTATTTCTTGTCTTCTGCTAGGTTTTGAGATTTTTTGATCTTGCTCCTCTAGCTCTTTCAATTTTGATGCTAGGGTTTCAATTTTAGATCTCTGCTTGCTTTTCATGTGGGCACTTATTGCTATATATTTTCCTCTAGAGACTGCTTTAAATGTGTCCCACAGATTCTGGTATGTTGTGTCTTCGTTTTCGTTGCTTTTGAAGAACATCTTTATTTCTGCCTTCATTTCATTGTTTATCCAGTCAACATTCAAAAGCCAGTTGTTCAGTTTCCATGAAGCTGTGTGGTTCTGAGTTAGTTTCTGCATTCTGAGTTCTAACTCGATTGTACTGTGGTCTGAGAAACTGTTTGTTATGATTTCCATTCTTTTGCATTTGCTGAGGAGTGATTTATTTCCAATTATGTGGTCAATTTTAGAGTTAGGTGTGATGTGGTGCTGAGAAGAATGTATATTCTGTGGATTTGGGATGGAGAGTTCTGTAAATGTCTACTAGGTTAGCTTGTTCCAGGTCTGAGTTCAGGTCCTGGATATCCTTGTTAATTTTCTGTCTGGTTGATCTGTCTAATATTGACAATGGGGTGTTAAAGTCTCGCACTATTATTGTGTGGGAGTCTAAGTCTCTGTAAGTCATTAAGAGCTTGCCTATGTATCTGGGTGCTCCTGTATTGGGTGCGTATATATTTAGGATCATTAGCTCTTCTTGTTGCATTGATTCTTTTACCATTATGTAATTTCCTTCTTTGTCTCTTTTGATCTTTGTTGCTTTAAAGTCTATTTTATCAGAGATGAGAATTGCAACTCCTGCTTTTTTTTTTTGCTCTCCATTTGCTTGGTAAATCTTCCTCCATCCCTTTATTTTGAGCCTTTGTGTATCCTTGCATTTGAGATGGGTTTCCTGGATACAGCACACCGATGGGTTTTGGCTTTTTATCCAATTTGCCAGTCTGTGTCTTTTGATTGGGGCATTTAGTCCATTTACATTTAGGGTTAATATTGTTATGTGTGAATTTGATACTGCCATTTTGATGCTAGCTGACTATTTTGTTCATTAGTTGATGCAGATTCTTGTAAAGTTTAAGTTCTTGGTAAATGTTGGATATTAGCCCTTTGTCAGATGGGTAGATTGCAAACAATTTCTCCCATTCTGTAGGTCACCTGATCACTCTGATGAGAGTTTCTTTTGCTGTGCAGGAGCTCTTTATTTTGATTAGATCCCATTTATCAATTTTGGCTTTCGTTGCAATTGCTTTTGGTGTTTTCCTCATGAAGTCTTTGTCCATGCCTATGTCCTGAATAGTATTGCCTAGGTTTTCTTCTAGGGTTTTTATGGCTTGGGGTTTTACACTTAAGTCTTTAATCCATCTTAAGTTAATTTTTGTTTAACTTAATAACCCTCATTATAAAGGTGTAAGGAGGGTGTCCAGATTCAGTTTTCTGCATAAGGCCAACAAGTTTTCCTAGCACAATTTATTGAATAGGAAATATTTTCCCCATTGCTTGTTTTTGTCAGCTTTGTCAAAGATCAGATGGTTGTAGATGTGTGGTGTTATTGCTCAGGTCTGTGTTCTGTTCCATTGGTCTATATGTCTATTTTGGTAAGAGTACCATGCTATTTTGGTTACTGTAGCCTTGTAGTATAGTTTGAAGTCAGGCAGCATGATGCCTTCAGCTTTGTCCTTTTTACTTAGGATCGTCTTGAGTATACGGGCTCTTCTTTGGTTCCATATGAAATTTAAAATATATATATATATATATATATATATATATATATATATTTTAATTCTGTGAAGAATGACAATGGTAGTTTGATGGAAATAGCATTGAGTCTATAAATTACTTTGGGCAGTAGGGTCATTTTCATGATTCTGATTCTTCCCATCCATGATCATGAAATGTTTTTCCATTTGTTTGTATCCTCTCTTATTTCATGGAGCAGTGGTTTGTAGTTCTTGAAGAAGTTCTTCACATCCCTTTTGAGATGTATTCCTAGGTATTTTATTCTCTTTGTAGCGATTGTGAATGGAAGTTAATTCATGATTTGGCTCTCTGCTTGTGTATTTTTAGCGTATACTAATACTCTGCTTGTGATTTTTGCACACTGATTTTGTATCCTAAGACTTTGCTGAAGTTGCTTATTAGCTTAAGGAGTTTAGGAGTTTTTGGGCTGAGACAACTGGGTTTTCTAAATATAGAATCATGTCATCTGCAAACAGAGACAATTTGACTTCTTCTCTTTCTATTTGAATACGCTTTATTTCTTTCTGTTGCCTGATTGCCCTGGCCAGGACTTCCAATAGTATATTGAATAGGAGTGGTGAGAGAGGGCATCCTTGCCTTCTACCGGTTTTCAAAGTAAACACTTCCAGCTTTTGCTTGTTCAATATGATATTTGCTGTGGGTTTTCCATAAATAACTCTTATTATTTTGAGATATGTTCCAACAGTGCCTCGTTTATTGCGAGTTTTTAGCATGAAGAGATGTTGAATTTTATTGAAGGCCTTTTCTGCATCTATTGAGATAATCATGTGGTTTTTGCCATTGGTTTGTTTGTGTGATGGATTACGTTTATTGATTTGCATATGTTGAACCAACCTTGCTTCTCAGGGATGAAGCCGACTTGATCATGGTGGATAAGCTTTTTGATGTGCTGCTGGGTTCGGTATGCTAGTATTTTAATTAGGATTTTGGCATTGATGATCATCAGGGATGTTAGCCTGAAGTTTCCTTTTATTGTTGTGTCTCTGGCAAGTTTTGGTACCAGGCTAATTCTGGGCTCGTAAAATGAGTTAGGGAGGAGTCTCTGCTTTTCGATTGTTTGGAATAGTTTCAGAAGGAATGGTACCGGCTCCTTTTTATACCTCTGGTAGAATTTGGCTGTGAATCCATCTGGTCCTGGGCTTTTTTAGGTTGGTAGGCTATTAATTATAGCCTCAATTTCAGAACTTGCTATTGGTCTATTCATAGATCCAACTTCTTCTTGGTTTAGTCTTAAGAGGGTGTATGTGTCCAAGAATTTATCCATTTCTTTTAGATTTTCTAGTTTATTTGCATAGAGGTGTCTTTAGTATTCTCTGATAATAGTTTGCATTTCAGTGGGATCAGTGGTGATATCGCTTTTTCATTTTTGTTGTGTCTATTTGATTCTTCTCTCTTTTCTGCTTTATTAGGCTAGCTAGCAGTCTATCTATTTTGTTAATTTTTTCAAAAAGCCAGCATCAGGGTTGATTGTTTTTTCGGAGGGTGTTTTGTGTCTCTGTATCCTTCACTTCTACTCTGAGCTTAGCTATTTCTTGTCTTTGCTGGCTTTTGGGTTTATTTGCTCTTGTCTCTATAGCTCTTTTAATTTGGATGTTAGGGTGTTCTAGCTTTCTGATGCAGGCATTTAATGCCATAAATTTCCCTCTTAACACTGCTTTAGCTGTGTTCCAGAAATTCTGGTGCATGTCTCTTTGTTCTCATTGGTTTCAAAGAACTTCTTGATTTCTGTCTTAATTTCATTATTTACCCAGGAGTCATTCAGGAGTAGGTTGTTAAATTTCCATGTAATTGTATGGCTTTGAGTGGGTTTCTTAATCCTGAGTTCTAATTTGTTTGCACTGTGATCTGAGAGACTGTTTGTTGTGATTTCAATCGTTTTGCATTTGCTGAGGAGTGTTTTACTTGCAATTACATGATCTATTTCAGAATAAGTGCCATGTGGCACTGGGAAGAATATATATTCTGTTGATTTGGAGTGGAGAGTTCTGTAGTTGTCTATTAGGTCCACTTGATGCAGAGCTGAGTTCAAGTCCTAAATATCCTTGTTAATTTTCTGTCTTGTCGATCTGTCTAATATTGACAGTGGGTTGTTAAGTCTCCCACTATTAATGTGTGGGAATCTAAGTCTCTTTGTAGGTGTCTAAGAACTTGTTTAATTAATTTTCCTATTTTTTAAAATAGATTACCCCACAAATCCTCAGGATTATACAAAACTATGCTTTGAAGAGAACTGACAATTAGTTACTTTTCTCTTAAAGAAGCATGTTAAGTTTCTCCATGTAGTCATGCCATTCTTTAAGTCTCAAAGGAATATTTGCAATATTTGAAAGTATAAGAAAGTGTAAGTACATGTTTATTTAACCTCTGGACAGAAAATGGTTTTCTAAACATTAAAACAATGGAAGAACCAATAATAGGAATGGGCGATTGATATAACTACATAACAATAAAAGTATCATAATATGTTTAAATACAGTAATGCATGTTTAAATACATTATAAATAAAATTAAAAGAAAAGGGAGAAACTGGGAGAATACTTTAAAGGAATTTCTAAATGGCTTTTATCTTTACCAAATAAATAAATGACACAAAACAATAAAAGAAGCACGAATGCCTCAAAGAAAAATAGAGAAAGAACTTGACCAGTTTTCAGAGTAGGAATTTCAGATGGCACAGACTATTCTTTTCATGTAATTCTGATTCAAACATGTCTCTGCATGCACCAGCTGTTTTTAGATCACTTGTTAAGTTCTTTTTCTTAGTTGAATAAGACCTACTAGACTTTTAAGCTGACTAGATCCTTTGTTAAATATAAGTGACAAGCTTTAAAAGTTTTATTTCAGCATCTTCTCAGTGCTTTTTAATTTAGATCTCTTGGCAAAAAGAAATAGAGGAAGGTTGTATCTTCTACATTTCATAAAAATGGGAGAAAAACTTTGCTACTTAATGGACTGTAGACATGTATAAACTACTGTTCTTTTAAATTATGTGTTAATCTCAATATCCTAAGAGTGTAGTGGCAGTTTTCTTTGTTGTCATCAATGAATGGGTTACACATTTAGTTGCTTTGAGGAATTAGGATTTAGTTACTTTGAGGAATTAGGACTTGAGTTTTTTTTTTGGATAATTTCTTTTTAAAGCTGAGAATTATACTCTGATAACTGCTGAAAGTTTATAGAATTTGTGAGTTTATTTAATAAAATTTGACAAAGTTGTTGCTTTGTGTTGGCATAGTCTACATGACGGGAATATGGAAATATAAGCTATGCCAGCTACCAAGACAATACTGGGGTGTGTGAGTGGAATAGTCTGTATTTTTATGTAGGTGATTTGATGGTGGAATAGTATGCATTCTTATTATCAGATTTGAAAGGAGCTCACGCATAGTAACTCTCTACCACTTTATACTTCGGGTATGATTACCAAGGAATGAGGGAGCCAATAATCAAAGTATCATTTTTGTAAAGGCTAAATTAGTTATTTGGCTTGAGCTGTGGTGATAGCTACGCAAACTCTAATTTGCTCCTCTTGCCCAGGTCATTTCACTAAATTGCATGTCTGTTTAAAACTTCACCTTTCTCCCTGAAGGACAAAAGCTGTCCTCGTGTTTACAATATAAGCTACAACATAACTTTACAACAGATTAGTGGAAAATATGTGTCTCAAGTCCAGACTACCCTGTAAGAGAAAGGGTGCTCATTTGCTCATTGTCAAAGCTGCTAATCAGGTAACTCACTCCTCTTATCTTGGAGAGGTGTGAAAAGAGGGGCCAGGTACTATTTTCACCCAAGTACTGGCATTTTCTATCCTGGATGGATATAAAAAGTAGGAGATAAACATATTGATTTTAATACCTAAGTTTCAGGTCATCCAGGGGTGTGATATCTCTCTCGGGGGAGGAGATCATTAATGCGTCCTGCTCTTACCTTTATGAACTCCTTTTCCCTGCACCAACAATTGACCTTGAGTCTGTCTTCTGGGACAGTTGGCAGGCAGTACAGATATGTAGCGGATCAGAACTGCACATTAGTTAAATCAATTCTCAGGCCTTGCTGTTACCCAGGGATAGTAGTTATTCCCTATCCTAATTCTCATCCAAAATATGTCTAGCCTCGTGATCAACATAGCTCCTGGAATGTTACTCAGGGAGATAAATGACAGCATAAAGATACTTCAGTAATATTATGATGATAATATATAAATGTCCCCAAATGCAGATTTTCCCCCTTTAAAAAATTCCCATGTCAAAGAGACATGAAAATTATCTTTCATCTGAAATTTTAAGATGCAAAACTTTTATGTTAAAGTTTAAAGAAATAAACTTTAAAAATTTATGTTATCCAGTTTTTCTTTCTGTCCAGTCTCAGATAGTGGCATGTATCACAGTCTAGACAGAATTCAGTTTTCTCATCAGCTTTATTTTGAGCTGCCTTATGTTGGAATGAGTAAGGTTCTTTCAATCCTAAGCCTCTCCTGTGGCTTCATTATTTTATCTTTTTATTTTGACATAATTGTAGATTCACATGCCATCACAAGAACTAATATGAAGAGGTCCTATCTGCCTGCCCCTAGTTTTCCACAGCGATAAATACTATCGTACATAACAACAGTACCATGTCAAAACCAGGAAACTAACATTGGCATTGGTGCAACGCATAGATTATATTCAGATTTCACCAGGTTTACATGCACTTGGGTGTGTTGTGCATGCATGTAGCTTTGTAAAATTTTGTCACATGCATAGATTCATGTGGCCATCACCACAATCGATACAGACCGCTCCACCGTCACAAAGATCCTTTGTGTTTGTCTTTGCTGGTCACACACACACTCTCCACACTACCTCATCCCTAACCCCAAGCACCCACGAATCTGTTTTCCATCTCTATAATTTTGTTATTTAAAGAATGTTATATAAATGAAATCTTTCAGTATGTGACCTTTTGAAATTGAAGTTTTTCAGTCAGCATCATGCTTCTGAAATCTATTCCATTTGTTGCATGCCTCAAAAGTTCATTCCTTTTTTTGGTTGAGTGGTATTCCATCATATGGATTTATACAGTTTGTCTTAACCATTCCCTGTTGAAGGACATTTGAGTTGTTACCAGTTTTTGGATATTACATATAAAGTTGTTATGGACATTTGCGTGCATGTTTTAGTGTGAACAAACTTTACATTTCTCTAGGATAAATACCCAGAAGTGCTATTGCTCATTTGCATGCTGAGTATATGTTTAGCTTTTTAAAGAAACTGTCAAACTATTTTCTGAGTCGCTGTATCATTTTACATTTCCACTAGAAATATGAGTGATACCTTTTCTCTACATCCTATCAGCATTGGTTCTGTCACTATTTTTTTATTTTAGCTATTCTGATATGTGTATTAATAATTCATTGAGGTTTTGATTTGTGTTTCCCTAAAAGCTAGTCATAGTGAGCATCTTTCCCTGTGCTTATATTTTATGTGTATATTCTTTCAGTGTAATGTCACAATATGTTTTCCGATTTTCTAATTGGATTGTTTGATTTTTGTTTTCTAATGTTGAGTTTGGAAAGTTTGTTATATATTCTAGAAATGTGTTATTTGCCAGATATGTGGTCATGTGCCTCATTTTTAAAGTTCAAAATAATATTGAAACACCTGATGTTTCAAGACCAACCCCATAGCCATGAAATTTTAAGAGCCATGCAAAAATTTGAGTGACTAGAGCTGTAATTCCTTGTGAAATAATGTTTCCAGAACCCAGTGTTTAGTCTAGTGCAGATTCCTGTTATTGTTATCAAAGATCCTAATGGAAATTCCTTGGTATTTGAGAAAAGGAAGGTGGACAGAGGCAATCTTGTTTTAAGTCCTACCAGGATTAACAGGATTGGTCCAAACACTATGATCTAAACATTTTAAACTGGACTGTAAGAAATTAAGTTGCATTTCCCATAAATGGGAAGAAAATCCACCTATCTATGAGCAGGTATCCCCTCACAGTAACTGCCTGCTGTGCCTCTGGCTATGAAAAAGGCCTATGCAATCTTCTTCCTGGGGGTAGTTTTCCCTTGTCCTCACATGTGTCAAATCAAGTGCTACATCGTAATGTATTATTTGTAATACTTTATAATAATCAATATAAATAAAAACACATAACAATTTACCTAGTCTTCCTGAATCAATGAGATTTAACTTTAGGGGAGGTGCAGAGCCATGATGGTCATTCTTGATATCCACCTTTGTGTAATTTCTTCTTCTTGAGTATGGGCAGGGTCTGTAACTTGCTTCTAACCAGCAGAATATGGCAAAGGTAAAGGGGGGTCACTCCTATTATTGTTCATTATGTAAGCCTCTGTCTGGCTGGCAGACTCACTCTGAGACTCTCCTTGCTAACTTGGTGGAGTAAGTGGCCACGTTGATGAAGCCCATCTGGGAAGGCACTGTGGGCCTACTACAGGTAACCTTTCAGAGACAAGGGCATTCTCTAGCCAAGAACCAGCAAGAAACCAGAGAGCCCACTCAGGCCTTCAGTATCAAGGCAATGAATTCTGCCAACAAACTGAGTAAGTCTGGGAGCAGATTCTTCCCCAGTCAAACCAACAGATGAGAATGTAGCCTGGATGAGACCTCACTTGGAGTCTTATAAGACCCTAAGCAGAGGCCTAAACTAAACTGCATCTCTCAAGTCATGACCACAGAAGCTAAGAGATAATGCATGTGTGTTGTTTCAAGTCACCAAGTTTGTGATAATTTGTTACCCAGCAATAGAAAATCAATACAGTTTTAATCCCACCCTGATTTTATTTATTTTTTCCACTGGAAACAATACTGAAAGTATTTTTATTCATATATCCTTATATATTGATGCCTTTATTTTATAGATAGGTTTTCCAGGAGTGTGGTTACTGCATGTTCTTTTAAATTTTAATAGGTGATGCCAGATTGCTTTCTAAAGAAGGTCTAATGATTCACATGCTACCAGCAATGTGTAAGGGTATCCTTTATCTTTCATCTTTACTACCAATGCACGCTAATAGAGGTTTATAAATCCTTTAAGTTTCAAAGGAATAAAGAGATACTGCATTGCTACTTTAATTTAAATGTCACTGCCTACCAGTGAGTCTAAGCATTTTTTAATGTTTCTGGTTACAGGGGTTATCTCTTCTGTGAATTGCTTGTTAATAGTCTTTGCCAATGTTTCTCCTCTATTTTTTATGTCTCTTTTTTTGTAATAAGGTTTTGTGCATTATGGGTATTAAACTTCAGTCCTGTATGTTGAAGATTTTTTATTCAAATCTACTTGTTTTTTGTTGACTTTGTTTATAAAAAACGTTTATGGCAAAAATGAAAATTTTTGCTAATAACATCCATGTCCCTTCTGTGTGTGAAGCCACAGTATATCTTTCTACAAAGTTTTTACACTAAAACCCTATCTACATTAAGGTTAGCCTTTATTTGAGCAAAGAAACTCTCTTAGCTATAATGTAATACTGGCCCCATTGGGTGGCTTTAAGCCATAGCTGTGCTGCATGAGTCAGAGCAAGTTCAGTCACAGAAAACCGCATAGACTAAGATTGCTAAGCACCACACTCCCTCAACAATTAAAAACCAGCCGCATAGTGACAATAAAAGCCACAGAAATCCAGTGAGGTCCAAACTCAGGTGGCTTAAGGTTACAAGGTATTGAGAGCTTCTAGCCTCCTTCTCTTTCTTTCTTAAGCAAGGCCCACATTCTGGTCCATGGTTTATCTCAGAATTTCCAATCCATGAACCCTTAAGTTAGGGCTATAGAGAACCAATCAATGACATTCCTCTTCACCTCCGGAATTCAGAAAAAAAAACCCAACTCCTGTATGTTCTTACATACAGGAGTCCAAACAGATGATGGGGCAAATATCTGCCACTTTATTGATAATGATGAATTAGAGAATGCCACTTGACCTATAGTCACACTCGGTCTCTCTACTCCACTACCCCAACCTGTGAATCGAACTTATCTACTCACAATGTCAGGCCTTAAAAAGATATTCTGGTCAGGGGTGGAAAGAAAAGATGTGTGTCCTGAGGACTTTGCTTTCTGAAAAAACAAAAGAAGCTGAAATGTTTGTCTGAGTTCCTTCTTCCCATTGGCAGGATCAAATAAATCTTTCCTCTCTTGGGCAAGTGTAGGCAAGGAGGCAGCAGAGAGTACCCTTTCAGGAAGTAGAGCTGCCTCTCCACTATGGTAATGTGAGGAGACCAGGGTGAGTGAGTGCCCCTTCTAATATTTTGATAGTGTATTCATAAAAGGCTCTTCATAGCTGATGGGGTCCTTAGCTCTAATTGGGATTTAGGTGGACGGTTGAGAACAGGTGTGTGACATTGAACCTGAGCTTGAATGGATGAGTGTAAGTGTGCTAGATGTTTGGTAGCCAGAGTGGCATTTTAGGCAGAGGAACAACATAAATAAAGGAGAGCCATAAAATTGCACAGTGTGTTCAGGGAGCAGCCAGCGGTCCAGTGTGGAAAGGACACTGGGGAAACTAGCTGGAGCTGAAGTTTTAAGTAGGGAAATCATTTTTACAGTATTTATTTTTTTGAAGAATAAATTAATTAGCAGCTAGAGTGATGAAGGACAGCTTTTAAACATAGATATGGAACTCAGCAGATAAGCTGAGTTTGTCATGAAGAATTGTTGAAAAGTCTATCTGAAGAATTGTGAAAAAGTCTATCTCTGCAATCTTAATAGAATTCATAAACAAAAATTCAGATTAATCGGGAGGAGTTAAAATACCTGTTATTAACAGTATCATATGTGATTGGAGGAACTTTGCAAACTCAGAGAAAAGTCAGGCTTGAGAGATACAAACATGGTGGTATCTTTGGACTGTTGAGATTCTATGCTGTCATCTTTCATTTACCCAGGATCTTGTCAGTCAACCAGGCTGTGAATTTTTCTTTGAAATAATTTCAAAGACGCGCTTCACTTTCCCATTCCCTAAATGTCTTCATCGTTTGGCTGCTATTACAAAAATACAATAATTTGGGTGGCTTAAACAACAAATATTTATTTCTCATAGTTTTAGAAGCTGTGAAGTCCAAGATCAAGGCTCCAAGAGGCCTGGTATCCGGTGAAGTCCTGCTTCATGGCTTGTAGTAAACAGCTACCTTCTCCTTATACCCTTACATGAGCAGAGAGTGAAATCTAGTATATTTCTCTTCTGATTAGGACACTAATTCCACAAAAGGGTTTGCCTGCTGGCACTCCTACTGGAGACTAGAGTTTCAACATATGATTTTTGGGAGAATACAAGCATGCAGTCCATAACATCAAGTATCTTCACCTCTTCCAGGTATCTATTACCCTACACCATGGCCAGTTTTGCCTGCACAAGTCATTTTTAAGTAATAACATTTTTATGTGGTTTTTGTATTGTATTATCTTTAGAGATTAGACTCATGGTACAGTCTTTCCTTCCCTTCATAGAACTTGTTGAGAATTTACACATACAGAGTCACATGGGCATGGAGTACGAGTATTTGTTTTATTCAGTGTGTGCCTGAATCAAGGACTCTGGCAGGCCTTCTGACTCTCCCCAGATTGAATTTATTCATCTTGTCACAGGTGAGATGCTGTGATGCACATCTGAGAGGGCTTACTGCATGGAAGCTGGAAGCCTGACACCTGCTGCATCTGAAGAAGCAGAACCAAGAGGAGGCAAGGGAAGAGCACAGAGCCTCTTTCTAACTTTCTAGGCAATTTTGCTTCGAAACATTGCCCCACCAGAAACATTGCCCAATGAAAGTTAGGCTTTTACTAACTTTGCCAGATTGATTTGTTTTTCTCTCTCCAAGAGGAGGAACAATTTACAGAGTAGAAATAGAGTATGAAACATTGCTACTAACATCACTGGTTCTTTCTCCCTTCCAGAGATCAGGATACAACTTTAAGTTTTGGTTGGGAAAGAATGTGGGATGAGCAAGACTGGAATTTTCCATGATGTTATTCATCTTATGTATTACTTTCTAAGTTTTAGGTATATGCCTTTTATTTCTAATTTGGAATCTTCTTGAGATGAGAGCCTATGTAAATTGCTTCAGGTTATTCCCATACCAATAAATATTCAGAAAAGAAACAGATTTAGTTGGAAGTATGCAAAATGCAATGTCAGATGGAAAAGCCTTGCTGTCACTAGATAGCTACGTAAGATTGGCTTGAATCCAATGATTCCACAACTTTGGAAGATTTCTGTCAGTTTCCAAGGCCTCTTTCTTGTGATCTCCTCTGACTGCCAGACTCTTGTTTCCACTTATGCTGTCTTGGCTGTGCATGCAGTTAATTCAGAGGTGATTCTCAGAATATTGGTTGGTTGGTTGGTTTACACACACTCAGAGAGTTTGTGAGTACGCTAGATTTTACTGTTGCTAGATAAAGGAAGGAGACCTTGATGCATAGCTCAGAAACCACATGTATTATGGATTCCTCTTCTCTAACATCCTTTGTGGCCGGCCCTCACTGAAGTTTCCTGTCTTAGTCCCAGACCCATACATTACGCTGTTTTATATCCTTTTGTGAACTCTTTCTTCTTTTCTTGTCTTCCATATCCTCTTCTCATTTTTTTTGCTAGAAATTTTAAATGCTTCAGTCTGAATTTTACTAAAAAATAAGCTTTCTCCAGCTCCTTTTCCCAAACATGCATATACAAATCCATCAAAGTGCTCAATAAAGGACTGCCAGGAACCAAGAGCCACTCTTGTTAGGTGCTTATGTGCCCTATGAATATAATTAGCGGGTTTTTCTATTATAATTAGAATATTATCCTTTCATTTCTAGGTCGCTTTTCTCCTACTTGCATAACAGGGGAATGAATATTAAAACTGTATTAAGAAGTCTCAGAGTTCATATCATGTCAGGTCTCCTAAAATATAGGAAGAAAATAAGTTTGATAATAAGTAAAATTTTGCAGAATTTTGTTTAGAGGCTCAGAATTTAAATATTCTCTTTTGTTGATAGTGCTTATAACAACAAACAACTGCCAAAACTTTCTGATAATAACTGGCTACATGACTTTCTTAGATATAAATAAAACTAGGGACAACGAAGTCTTTTACAAAAAAAGAGCAATTTGTTAACCTTGTTAAATTAGGATTAAATACAATGGACACCAGGTCTTTATAAGCTAGAAAAAGTGCAAAATATGAGCATGCAGCACAAAATTGTTGAGAAAATGTGAGTGCTGGGAATGGTAAATCTGTGGTGACTGTCCCTTTTCCTGGTCTGGGGAGCCTGGTCCCTCTAGGTTATAAGCAGCCAGTAGTCCTGGTCATGGACACAGCTTTTCCTGGTCATTACTACATTAACATGGAACTCAGGCCTTACAATTCTCTTTCTATCATGCTTGTAATTATTAGCATTTCTATGCCATAAGTTCTGGAATCAATCACAAAATTTATCTTTGCATGACTGCTACAGGACATATTACTCAATTTTCTTTACTATGTTAATTATACTATTTGGTAACACTAGCAAGTCTGAATTTTAAACAACTTACTTAGGTTACCTTATGTATGTATAATTAATCATTTCATTGTTAATGGTATGATGTCAAATACTGAAAAAAAAAGTTATTCTAAATGGCACGTACTCAAGCATGGCAAAGACTCAGAGACTCAGACTATAATTATAATCTTGCAGTAGAATAGGAGAATAGTCAATACTCATTGAGATATGCCATTAAGGATCTACTATAGATTCATGACTAAATTCTCAAATCCCAGAAAATATGCTGAGAAACATGCGCTAAAGAGGGAGCCCAGGGCAGTGGTTATATTTTTTTAAAAGGCCAGAGTCATATATGATCTGCCACAAGACGATTCCTCCAAAGATCCAAAGGTAAAGTTTCATAGATAATCAAAATAAAAGGCTCTTAGTGAATTCAATCTAAAGCCTAGAGCTATCCAGATTCTGCCTGTCTTTGCTGAAATTTTCTTCAGATACTTTTGCTTTTGTAGTTTTGTTTTTTTTCAAACAGACTTATGGAGTTATATTTGATTTTATAAACAAAACCTGCACACGTTTAATGTATACAATTTGATGAGTTTGGACATATGCATACATCTGTGATACTGTCACCATCTTCTTAAACTGTTATTTCCCTTCATAGAATCAAAGGGATGGAAGAGACCTAGAGATTAGCCAGTTCATCTTATTTTTCTGATGATCCAATGGAGCCTAAGTTAGAGGAAGGGACTTACTGAAGGTCACACGCCCTAGTTGCAGTCATCACCTATACAGGAAAGGAGGGTGCATTCCCAGATGCTGGCCTGCTTAAAGGACCCACTGGCTACTTATTCCACATATTTTTTATATGCAGTAATACTGTATGCTCCAAGAGAAGCTTTTCACTTTTGAGCTACGATATTAATCCCATGAACTTAATCACAAGCATAACAAATGTTTTCCCCCTCTTAATCCCTTACTTGTTCACTTGCTGGCCTGTTACCCATGAACAGGCAGACAATTGTTTGTCTTCTGCCAACTGATTAGGGAGTGATGTTGGGTGGGTGTTAATTCTTGGGAAGATGAGAGAATCAGAAATTCATCATAGGAACATACTTGAGTAATAAGTTTGATGTTATAATCTTTAGCTGCGAGACAATTTTGATTTTCATAAAAAGGGAAATTTGTTATAACTTTAAGTAGCATTTAACGTTATCTACTGAAATACATTTGGGTTTAGTACAGGAAACAGATGATATTTGGTCTGAAAACACTCTGCGAATTTACTTTTTTTCACAGATTGTTGCTTACTTTTTAAAAAATTTCATGTTCTACTATGCCAGGGAATGACAGTTATGTTAGATTATGTAACTGGCAATAGTAAATTGAGGAAATAAAAGATTTGGTTTAAAAGGTGGTTCTGCTTGTGAGGAACATACTTCAAAAAATTGTTATTGTGCATACCTAAATTTTATTCAGGAACTAAAATACAGGCAGGCTGTGGGTTAATATGCTAAATTAAATTTTAGGGAGATTTTGCTTAGTGGGGGTTTTCCAAAGTAAATTATGATTTTACTCTTTCCCTCATCTTTCACACATGCCACTTCAGAAAACTCTTTGCATCTGCATTTTAAAATATTGTTTTTATTTTAAATTCATATTCTGGATAAATTAGTTGATTTTTGATTATTCTAAAAATTTTTAGTCGAAACCACTTTTAATCCTGTGAATAGAAAAGTATGTATGAAGATGTGGGATAGGTGTTTGCTAGTACAGGGTAGGAAGTATCTAAAATAGCAACTAAGTGTGGGTGAAGAAAATTTGTTAAATAGAATTTCATAAATAATTCTGGAATGCATTTGCAAAACTGCGTGATGGGTCATATTCTTCTGTCTCATGTTATAGCCAGTTTAACCCTCTTGCTCTAGAAAAGCTAGAGCGATTTCTGTGTTCTCAAAGTTGGGTTCAAAATTACCTGTCCAGTATCTTCTCCCTCTACATTTTCCACAAAAGGAATACTTCAGTTTCATCCACCTTCTTTAAGATCCTTGAGCATGTCTAGAACTTCCAGCCTCTGCTATTGCATTTTCCTCACTGGTGTGCCCAAGGAACTTGTTCAAATTCATGCACTGTCAAGGGCTAAATCTGGATCATCTGTCAGTCTCATTCAATGACAATCTGTCCTGATTTACACAGTCTGAATTAAATATCCCTACAGCATATTACTAACACCTCTATTTATTGCTTACCCTAGCTTTGCCTTGTGATTAGTTATTTCATATTGATCTACTGAACTTAAATTCCGTGATCTTCTTATTGACCACACATTATTCCTCTGTTTAGCACTCTTTATTCTTATCCCTGCTAGAATGCTTATTATGGTGCACAAGCTCCATATTTATAAAATGGATATTAATTGAATAAAATATTCTCTATAGGTCTTATAATTAGTAGTTCTTCAATGAAACACAGGGATTATTTTAGCTGATTTGACATCACTGTACCAATCTAACATACAAAATTGCATACTAAAGAACCAGGGAGACAATGAAATATCTAATATATGATCATTTTTAATATATTGGCATACTAAACTTTAGAATATATAGATCAAACCATTTATTTCAATAGGATAACATTTAACCAAATGCCTTGGTAAGTTGCTTATCCATCTCAAAAGGATATTGATAATATTGTTCTATAGAAAATTTACATAAAAAGACTATGGTTACTGGTAACCACAAATAGTCCTAATTAGTAAAAATATTGCCTGAAGTATTTCTGAATTGAAAAAAAAATCCAGATTTTAATTACTTTTTTTTTCAAGTGTGCTCTTTTAAAATAAATACTTTACTATTCTAACTGTCATGTTTTTTCTGTGTTAAGTATATAAGTAAGCATGTTGTATAGATTATGGTCAATGAGTTATTGGGTAAATGTTATTTTCCTACTATTATCTAAGGTTAATCTTACCACCTGCTATGGTTTGGCTGTGTCCCCAACTAAGTCTCATCTTGAATTGTAGTTCCCATAATCTCCATATGTGGGAGGGACTTGGTGGGAGGTAATTTAATAGTGGGTTTGGCTACCCTCATTTCTCATGATAGTAAGTTCTCATGAGATCTGGTAGTTTTATAAGAGGCTTTTTCCCCCTTTGCTTGACACTTCTCCTTCCTTCTGTCATGTGGAAAAGGATTTCTTTGCTTCCCTTTCTGCCATGATTATAAGTTTCCTGGCATCTCCCAAGGCATGCTAAACTGTGAGTCAATTAAACCTCTTTCCTTTATAAATTACCCAGTTTCAGGCATTTCTTCATAGTAGAATGAAAATGGACTAATACACCACCTATACTTTGTTCACAATTTTCATTGAGAAATGTATCTTGCACACAGAAAAGTACATACAACCTATATTAACAATTTTACAAATAACTATAAAGCAAATATTTGTGTTGGTTGGGTGCAGAGACTCATGTCTATAATCCCAGAACTTTGGAAGGCCAAGGTGGGTGGGTCCCTTTGATCTCAGGAGTTTGAAACCAGCCTAGACAACATGGCAAAACTCTGTCTACAAAAAATACAAAGATTAGCCAGGTGTGGTAGCATACACCTGTGGTCCCACCTACTCAGGATGCTGAGGCTGGAGAATCACATGAACCTGGGAGACAGTGGTTGCAGTGAGCCGAGATCATTCAATGTGGGTAACAGAGTAAGACCCTGACTCAAAAAAAAAAAAAAGAAAAAGAAAAAAAGAACCAAATAATGTGTGTAAAAACTACCCAGACCAAGTAGAACATTTCATTTAAAAATTTTGGAACAGCTACTGAGGGCAGAAGGAGAGGAAGCTAGCCAAGCACAAGCATCTCCCTGAGTATCCCTCCCAGCTGCAGACTCATTCCTTTCCTCTATTGCTTATGCTACCCTGGCTTTGATAGTATTAATGTTTTCTCTTATCTTTATAATTTCCCTAAGGAAAAACATAAGTTTTTCTATTTTTGAACTTTACGTAAATGAAACCATATTGTGTGTATTCTTTACGGCTTTTTTTTTTTCCTTAACCTTCAGTTGGTAAAATATATTCATGCTGTTGTATGTGACTTTAGTTTGTCCATTCATTTTAAAAACTATACAGTGTCCTTTAAATGAATATACCACAGTTTATTTATCCATTCTACTTCTAAGGCAATTTAATTGTTTCCAGTTTGGGGTTTGAACATATGTCATTGTACATGCATTTCTTTAAGGCATATACCTAGCAGTGGAATTGCTGGGTCAAAGAGTAGATGTGCCTCAACTAGGCTAGAAAACACCACACTGTTTTCCAGAGTGCATGTATAAATTTATATTTCTACAACCAGTATGTGACAATTCCTGCTGGTCCAAATCCTGACCAACAATTGGTATTTACTTTTGCAATTTTCCCAATCTTAAGTGTTTAGTGCTAACTCATTTTGTTTTAATTTCCATTTGCTCTATTAACAGTTAGGTTGAGTACCTTTTTAAAAAACATAAGTTTGCATTTTCACTTTTGTGAAGCTTCTCTTTGAGTTCAGCTCTTTGCCTACTTTTCTATTGAATCACCCGTATGTTTTTATTTGTATTTCTCATTGAATTTACTGTATACTGAATATTGTTATGGAGTCTTATGATAAGCAGAAGTTTTTAATTTCCGTGTAGTTAAAACTATCTTTCTCTTTTTTTTCCATTTATTTATTTTATGGCATTTTAGGTTTTGGGGTACATGTGAAGGACTTGCAAGATTGTTGCATAGGTACACACGTGGCAGTGTGATTTGCTGCCTTCCTCCCCTTCACCTACATCTGGCATCTCTCCCCTTGCTATCTCTCCCCAACTCCCCACCACCCACCGTCCCTCCCCTATTTCCCCCCAAC
>NW_016107622.1:1471099-1472592 GCF_001604975.1 Cebus imitator
TTTCCTTCAGAGCTGCCCTGCCCAGCAAGGAGGCAGCCTAGTCAGTGTCTGCCTGTAGAGGCTTTGCTTAGCTGCTGTGAGCTCCGCCCAGCTGCCGAGTGAACTTCCCTGCAGTACTGTTTGTATGGGTGTAGTTAGAACTGCTTTGGCGATGGTGGCCCGCCTCTGTTGAGGTGGAGTCTCTCTGCTGTGGCAGGTTGCCTTGGCAACGGTGGGCTGCCTCAGCATTGGCTGACTACCTCCATAGTGGTGGGCTGCCTCAGTAATGGCGGATGCCCCTCCCCCACAGAGCTGGACCGTCCTGGGTTCAGCTGCGCTTGCTGTGAAACTCTCAATCCAGAGAGTTTCTGATTGCTGTTCTTTTGTGGGGGTGGGACCAGCTGAGCTTGATCGCCTGGCTCCATGCCTCAGAGCCTTTATTTTTTTTTTAAGTTGGTGTTCCAGCCGCCTGTTGAAGAGGCACCAGGATCTGTGTGTTTTCCCATGCAGTGACTCACTGCACTGGCTTAAACAGCAGCACTGAGATTCGTGGTGCTTTTTTTTTGCCCTGGAATCTACTGTCTTGGTTCCCTGTTCAGTCTCCTTTTTAAACAGATGAATGGGTGACTTCCCATGGCTCCAATTGCCAGCCAAAACGGCACCTGGACCAGTGTATTTTGTACGGAGTACTGCTGCGCTGGGGAGCTGACAAAGCAGCCACGCAGGGCAAAGCAGCCGTGCCGGCCGACACAGCCGTGCTGGCTGAAACAGCCGCGCTAATTTTCTAGTCTGTGGGAATAAAAATGTGGCGTCCACGCACCCTCTACGCTTTCACTGGGAGCTGCAATCCTGAGCTGTTCCTAAACGGCCATCTTGGATTGATCTCTCTTTTTTTTCTTTATAATGATGACTCTTTCTGTCTTATTAAAGACTCCTGCTCCTCAATAATGAAGGTAATTACTTTTATTCTCACCTTAAGATTTAAAAAATTTACCCTTTCCTGAAGCTTTGTTATTTTATTACAACGCTACAGTAATCAAAACAGCATGATACTGGTACCAAAACAGAGGTAGAGACCAATGGAACACAACAGAGGCTTTGAAAGTAATGCCACACATCTACAACTATCTTATTTTTGACAAACCAGACAAAAACAAGCAATAGGGAAAGGATTCCCTGTTTAATAAATGGTGTTGCAAAAACTGGCTAGCCATGTGCAGAAAGTTGAAACTGTACTCCTTCCTTACATCTTATACAAATATTAACTCCAGATGGATTAAAGATTTAAACATGGCCGGGTGCGGTTGTTCGAGCCTGTAATCCCAGCACTTTGGGAGGCCGAGGCGGGTGGATCACGAGGTCAAGAGATCAAGACCATCCTGGTCAACATGGTGAAACCCCATCTCTACTAAAACTACAAAAAATTAGCTGGGCATGGTGGCACGTGCCTGTAGTCCCAGCTACTCAGGAGGCTGACGCAGGAGAATTGCCTGAACCCAGGAGGCGGAGGTTGC
>NW_016107622.1:1472712-1494730 GCF_001604975.1 Cebus imitator
ATTTAAACATAAGACCTGACACCATAAAAGCCCTAGAATAAAACCGAGGCAATACCATTCAGGACATGGGCGCAGGCAAGGACTTCATGACTAAAACACCAAAAGCAATGGCAACAAAAGCCAAAATAGACAAATGGGATCTGATTAAACTTAAGACCTTCTGCACAGCAAAAGAAATAATCATTAGAGTCAACCGGCACCCAACAGAATGGGAAAAAATTTTTGCAAGCTACCCATCAGACAAAGAGCTAATATCCAGAATCTACAAAGAACTAAAACAAATATGCAAGAAAAAAACAACCCCATCATAAAGTGGGTGAAAGATATGAACAGAGGCTTTTCAAAAGAAGACATTTATGTGGCCAAGAAACATATGAAAAAATGCTCATCATCACCGGTCATTAGAGAAATGCAAATCGAAACTCCTTTCAGATGCTATCTCACACCAGTTAGAATGGCAATCATTAAAATATTGAAGGCAACAGATGCTGGAGAGGATGTGGAGAAATAGGAACACTTTTACACTGTTGGTGGGAGTTCAAATTAGTCCAACCATTGTGGAAGATCGTGTGGCGATTCCTCATGGATCTAGAAATAGAAATACCATTTGACCTAGCAATCCCATTACTACAGTATAAACCCAAAGGATTACTTAACTGGGTAATACCCAAAGGATTATAAATCGATCTATTATAAAGATACATGCACATGTATGTTCATTTCAACACTGTTTACATTAGCAGACTTGGAACCAACCCAAATGCTCATCAAAGATAGACTGGATAAAGAAAACTGTGGCACATATACACCATGGAATACCATGCAGCCAAACAAAAGGATGAGTTCATGTCCTTTGCAGGGACATGGACGAATCTGGAAACCATCATTCTCAGCAAACTTGACACAAGAACAGAAAACCAAACACCTCACGTTCTCACTCATAAGTGGGTGTTGAACAATGAGAACACATGGATACAAGGAGGGGAACATCACACACTGGGGTCTGTTGAGGAATGGGGAGCTACAGGAGGGATAGCAGGGGTGGGGAGATTGGGGAGGGATAACATTAGGATAAATACCTAATGTGGGTGACGAGGGCATGGAGGCAGCAAACCACCATGGTATGTGTATACCTATGTAACATTCCTGCAAGATCTGCACATATACCCCAGAACTTAAAGTAACATTAAAAAAAATTGCCCTTTCCACTTAGGTTTTGAATTGATTTTAAATATGGATACTCGTTATTATAGTTCCAATGATTAAAAAGCAGCCTTCCCCTTTGCTCTAGGGTGCTAATTAATTATAAGCCAAGTGTCCTTGTGTGTGTGAAGTTGTTTCTGAATGTAAAATACATTTCTTTGGTCTAGATATCTATTCCTGCAATAAAAATTTACTGCCTTGCTTACTGTAACTTTATATAGGTCTTGATACCTGGGCAGGTCCTTTCTACCTTATTTTTCTTCTTCAGTTGTGTCTTAGCTAACTTTGACCTTTTAAATATAGATACATATTTAAAGATCTACTTGTGAACTTCCACATGCACACTAAAATAACCCGTTGGTAATATGAAATTCATTGAATCTATACATTTATTTCAAGAGAGGGTAGGTGCACACATATATCTCCAGTGCTTCTGGAAGCCAGTGTGGGAGGAGTACTTGAGGCCAGGAGTTCAAGACTAGCCAAGGCAACATAGTGAGACCTTGTCTTTAGAAAAAAAAGTTTTTTAAAAGCTGGGCATGATGGCAGGCTGTCTGTAGTTCCAAGTACACAGCGGGCTGAGGTGGGAGGATGGCTTCCGCCCAGGAGTTTGAGGCTATAGTGAGCTATGATTATGCCATTGCCCTCTAGCCTGGGTGACAAAGTGGGAACCTAGCTCTTAAAAAAAAATCAGGAGAAATATTTACACTAACAAATTTTTCAGACTGTGAATTTGCCATATATTCCTTTTGTTGACATCTTCTTTAATGTAATTTAATAACATTTTATGATTTTTCTGTAGTAGCCTTATACATCTCTGTTAGACTTCTTCTGGGTTACCTGATATATTTTGATACTGTTATATAAACCCAACTTTGTTATTGATCATAAGCCATCAAAATCTTCCTAAACCTTGCTTGTAATTTCTTTCCACTAACTTGTGTTCTCACTGCTTTTTTATTCCATTGAGCTACTCTCTTTATTGCATGAACATAATTTGTACCCATTATGTACCCATTTTTAAAAGCCCTTCAGTAGTTTCCTTTTTTTTTAATCATAGTCAATAATTTAGGCATGATGGTCCACACTTCTGTCTCTTCCTTCTTAACCTTTCAGCCAGTCATTTTACAACCTGCTGTGATTTGATTGCTTCCACCACCACACTACAACTGCTCTGCCAGAAGATCCACTCATAATTAAAGCCAGGGACTATTTTTCAAGGTTCTGCATTATAGGACATTGCCATATGCTAACAGTATTAATAGTAGCCATAGTAATTATCACTTATATATATCACTGGTAAATATCACTGGTATTATTTTTACTATAATTATAGCTAAAATTATAATTATAGCAAAAATAATACAATTATATTATTACTATATTATATAATTACTATAATTATAGTAATTATATAATATAGTAATAATAATAATTGTGATAAAATTAATAGCAACTGATTGAATTTCCTTTGTGTGGCAGCACTTTATATCCACTACTTTCACACATTAGATATTATTATCAAAGATTGGATCCTTTCCATTGTCCAAGGTCATGAAGAGTAAGTTCTACAAAGAAGTCAGTCTCTCGCAAGAGTCTAAACTCTGCCCAATACTTGTCTCTGCCTTAAATCCTGGAATCGTGCTCTCCTCTGGTCCTCCATTTGTCCATCCTGCCTCTTTTTCTTAGTCTTTTGCTCAGGGTTCTCGACCACTGCCCAAATCCTCAGTCTGACTCCTCACCAGGGTCAGCCCTTTTTTCACTCTTCCTATCTTTCCTTGTATAATACCCTCTCCCACAACATAAGCGTTCACGTAGAATACCAACTTCATTATATCAAAGACCTAGCATGGTGCCTGTCTTGTAGCTATTGAATGGTAAACTATCTTATATCTTCATTGGTTGGAGTTTAGACATCCCAGCTCAATATTTACAAAGCTGAGCTCATAAATCTTTTTCTCCTAAACCTGCTTCTCCTCCTATGTATCTTATCCTGGTTAAAAGTACCAACTTTCATCCATTTGATCATTTCAGAAAACTGGTAATCATAGAACTCTTTTTATCTTGCCAGCCTCAGAAATCTCTTCTACCAATGTAGATTTCTTTGCACTGTGGTCTTTAGTGACCCATCTCCTGGTGCAGTCCCATTTGGAGCACATATAAGCTTGATATGTTGATGATTTGATGAACTATTCTAGAAAGAATAAAATAAATGCAGACTTTTTACTCATTTTTACAGTAACTATTTTTCATATAATGAAAAATAACTCTTTCAGTTTAGCAGCTTATATTTTGATATTGCCCAAGAGAGTATCATACAAGTACCCACTTACTGATTTTTTTTGACACTTTTAGGTGTCTAAAGTTATGGAAGAGAAAACTTGTAAAGCAACTGATATTCAAATACTCTGGAACTTAGTTGAGATTTTCACAATTTCTTTTTCAATATTCACAAAAGTGTGGCTGAGACGATTAAACTGTGCACATCATTAAAGTTAATGGCAGAACAACCAAATATTTGAGGATACCTCCGTCTTTTCAAATGGATTCACGTTAAATTCTTGCTTCAGGGGTTTCTCAGTGCAGCCTCTGTGATGGATTTTAGGGGTCTCTTGCATGGCATGGCTGTCCTTCTGGAGCGCCACAGGGAACAAAACCAAAGTTGTTGAGTTAGAACAGATATTTTAATACCAAACATGGTGAAATTGGCAATTGTCATTTTTGCATAATGAGGTAAATATATTTGAAGGCATTGGAAATCCTAACGAGCATTATATATAACAGGAGATTGGTTAATGAAAAATTTTTAACAATGTTTTATAGAGTGAGGGACACCATGATGTATAGTCTGCTATTGATAGTGTCACTCTTGGCTGTCAGAGCCCTTCGGGGATTACTCAGGCAGAAGGGGTCATGCCTCACTTTGAGTCAGGTGAAAGGACACAAAGGCCCAGCTCTGTCACCCTCTCTTGGCACATTCTGTCCTCAGAATGCCCTTCAGTGTCAGCTAAGGCTTCTGTTGAGACTGTCACAGCTTGATATTGTCCTCTACCCTATCTTGCTTCTTTCTCTTTCTTTCCATTTCCTTCCACAGGCACTGATTCTGTAATAAACATTCTGTATGCTAATCTTAATCTTAGAGTCTGCTTCCAAGGGAACCTAACCTCCAACTCCCACCATGTAAAAGTTTGATGCAGCTTTGCCAGAGAAGTATAATATTAGTGGGAATGCTGCAAGGCTTTTCCCTAGAACAGGAAACTCACAAAGGTTACCAAGTAAACAGATTCATTCATCCTGGCAACACTTACACATCATTCTCAGGGATGCAGAGATGATTAAGACAAGGTTCCTGTTCTCTGGTGAGGGAGGTAGGTACCAACAAGTGTTCACAATGCAACATCATAAGTGTTATCGCGGAGGATTGCACAGTGTGCTTAGGAAACACAGATGAAGGGGCAATTAAAATTGCCCAGGTGTCCTGGAAGATGAGGAAACATTTGATCCAAAGTGAAAAAAAAAAAGAGACCAAAAAATAAAAAAAAACACTTGATCTGAATTCTCTTTTTCAGGAAAGAGAATTCCAGGCTGGGGAAGCAGCACATGAACAGGCATGAAGGCAAAAAGGGAAGGGTATGGTTTGGGAGTAGCTTGCAAACTACTAATGGTATGGTTTGGGAGTAGCTTTTCAGCTGTGTAAGATGTCTAGGGAAGAACAAGGAGCTAGGCTGGGATGAGGATGAACAATGGCAGGAAGTAATGAAAAAATGAACTAAGAAATGGTTTGGGGCCAGAGCTAAAGAAGGAGTGGTTGCCTAGTGACAATGTGGAAAATGAGGAGATAACAAAAGATACCTAAAGAAGACCAGTGTTTCATATGGGTAGCATTAAGGAAGAGCAGTTAGTGAACCACTAGAGAACCATTAAAGTGGAAGAAGGAAAACTGTAACATTGCTGGAGAGTAGAGAATTTCAGAAAGGCAAAGGTCAACACTGTTACATGCTCCAGAGATGTTCAGCAGGTTGAGAACTTCAAAATAAGCCCTTGAGCTCTAGCAAAATGGACTCAGGAGTGGGGATATATTCATAAATGCAATACCATATGGTAAAACATGACTACAGGTTCATCTGAGAAAAAATGATAAATTTTGCAACATGACATTGAGTGAGAAAGTTAGATCTACTACAAAGACGGGTTTAATTAAACCTGTAGTGCTTGGGGATAGTTGTTTAGGTGACACAAATGTAAAAGAATGCTAGAAAAATGGGCCCTTGTAAGGACAGAGAGGGTAATGATCTGAAGTAGGCATGAGGGGATCTGCTGGGCTCTGGTCAAGTCATCTTTCATGACCTGAGGGAATTTTACGGATATTTCCCTTGGAATAAATCTTTGGGCTGCACGTTTCTGTTTTGTGAAATTTTCTATGATGCAATTTATATTTCATAATAAGTAGAGTTTTAAAGAGAAGCAATTGGAATGATTAATTTCAGAATCATTGTGATTTTTGCGGAGAAGTTTGAGTAGAATGTTTGGTGGGAGAAATCTGATTGTCCTGGGTTGAGGAACTGAAAGAACAAAATTTAGAAATATGGATTATTTCTTCTGTATGTTGATGGGAAATAGAAAGAGATAATGTAGCCCTTTGGAGTAAGAAATCTTTAAACTAGTAAACTTAGTATACCTAAGGCAAATAACCTTCATTAAATCTATAACACATACAAGTAGATAGGGGTAAATTATAAATAACCAAATGAAACATTAGTAGTAAGTGATTAAAAATGCATAGTGGCAAGCAAATAACAATTTTAAATCAGAGTTTTGAGTAAACTTTGTTCATATTTGTTATTTTGTGAATATCATAAATGATTTCTAGAAACCTGAAGTTGTAAAACGGATGGCTTAAAAAAATGATAAACTATGTAAAAAGACAGGCAATTAAATATATGTCATTAATCATTTCAAGGCACTAGAATCTTTGGTATATTAATGTTTTTGGAGTTTAGCATAGTATTTGTATTGTATTATATTATGCTTATCAGCAAAATACAACACATTTAACTTCATTAAAACTGCACTTCAAAATTCCTTTAGAATTAAGGAATTAAGAATAACAGGAGACCTTTAAGATAGCTCATTTAACTTGCTTTTTGACAGATTGGGAGTCTAAGGGCTTAGAGACTGATTGCCAGTACCCAGGTCACACAGTTGTTGGAAAGCCTAACTAAAGCTTGGGTCTCTCAATTCTTAGTCTAGTGACAATTCCACTCAGCACCTTTGAGCAATATCTCATATAGCAAATTTTCTAGTTATCTATGATTCTAAACAGGCTCTAGGGCATTGTTATAATAGAATTTGGTCTGTACCAATACAAATGTTCTGTATTTGGAAATTGTTTTCTTTCAAGTCATAATTCTAAAAAATGTAATACGTATTAAGTATAATTTGTATTTTGTCTTAGGGTGGTAACATTTATATAGGGAGAACTTCTCTCTTTTGTAGAATGTGATTATAACAACGACTTGATTAATGGAAGTTCTCTTTAACTGCAACTCATAATACAAGCCTAAATCCTGAGACAGAAGGTCAACTGCATCATCATGTCACTTTCTGTTAATATTACAATATGAACACTATTGTGTTGGTTCATTACAGACCCTTAAGATACCTCTGTGGATGGCAAGTGCTTCTGTTCTCATCATAGAGAGGAGGAAATGAATTTCTGGCTATGTAGGTGGTGGTCCCCAGGCTATACTCCCCATACAAACTGTGGCCTTCAGAGAGTTATTTACAGTCTGCCCCTATGCTTATAGGAAAGTTACCCTCTTTGAACAGCATTGTCCCATGTGACACATGATATAATGCAGGGCAAAACTTACCAATTCAGTTCACATCAGGATTTTTTTTTTTAACCATTGATTTTGTCATAAGAGCTACATCTCTTAAAATAAGAATTTGTATTCAGGTAGCTTGAAGATCTTTATAGCCATTGACCTTCCCAGTGACTGCCAACAAAATCTTTTAGTTTATCACTTCACTGAGCCATGTCATCACTTAGAACACTCAAATCATTTAAATTTAGGTGACCTGGTGGTATATCATTCCTTATGTATAAGATCGAACAAACACCTTTGTCACACTCTAAATGCCTTGAAGGCAGATACGTAAGTGCCCTGAAGACAGATACTCACTGGGTAACTCACTCACTGGGTAACTCACTTAGCACATAGCATGGTGATATGCACAGAGTGAGCTCTCAGTAACTATTAGCCAAACAATGATAAGTGCTTTTTAGTTGTATAACGTTCTTGATTCTGTACTTCCAAGAGTAGAGAACTTACTCTTTGACCTCTGGGTAGCATTTGGCAATAGGACAATAAATGGTTTTTCCTTCTTTGGCCTCAGTGGCCCTTTACTGTGCTTTGACTCCAGTAGGCTGAATTTGCAAGCTCTCCTTTGACCTCATTCTTGCAATGTTCTCTACCTGTTAGCAGGAAGATAGCCTTCTGTGACTCCTTTTATTCCCTCTCCTCTAAGATTAAAATGCATTTAGCACATTGTTGAATTTTTTTCTATGAATATTTATGTTAAATACTATTATTGTATATGAGACAAAGTAAAAAAATAAAAGATATGATACAAAAATAAATAGACATACTCAGGTGTAATGTAGTAGTATGCACAATTAAATACATATTTTGTTGTTGTCTTTCCAGGTAGATTTTTTATGGCTTTAACATTCCTTGACTTACTCACAGGGCTTTCAGGCACTGAAAAACAGCCACAGGGCCTGGCTAGGCTGGGATCCCTCAGAGGCTTCCTGCAGGCAATTGCAGCTTTGCCTATTACTGGCCTAGGGTGGGCTGTTGTTACTGGAGCCTTCACCCCTTCAAGCCCAAAACGGAACTGCAATTGTCTCCAAAATTCTGAGCTCTCTTGGAAACTCAAGAAGCCCCTCTCAGTGTTGTTGATTTCTGTTCATTTTAATTACCTGTCATTTGCATTTATCTCATAAAATAGTAGATGTTGGCATATTTGACAGGTAAGTTTGGGGAAATGGATACTTTAATGTATCCATGGAGTCTGTGGGATACCTTTCTAGTCCTCTCATCTGAGGGCCTCATTTTGATTATCTGGGAGGTCACTTCACTAATACAGGGGAATGCTTTTTCTCTCCTTATAAATCTATCTTTTTGATTATCTAATTATTGGGTCTTAATCATAAAAGTTTCTTATTATAAAATTATTTGCTTATATCAGCTGGCATTAATTGTTTTCTTCTATCTAGCTCCAGTTCATTTTCTCTGCTTTATGTTTCAGATGTCTTTGGCTTTCAGAGAGATTTACATTTTTCAGAGTTCTTTCAAATATAAATGTATATAAATATATATGAGAATTTCCCATTAACCTTCACATTAATACTGTGAAATAGGTAGAGCAAGTTTTACAAATGTGGAAATTGAGATTCAGAGAAGTTATGCAATTGCTAAGTTGCCCAGCTGATAAATGGATATGTTCATCTTGAAATTTGGGTGTAAGGATTCAGAACACAGTGTTCTTATATCATCTTCTACCAGCATAGTCTCACTACGATATGGTCTTGCTATGTCCCCACCCAAATCTCATCTTGAATTGTAACTCTCACAATTCCCATGTGTTGTGGGAGGAACCTGCTGGAGGTGAATGATGGCGGGTGTGTGGGTTTTCCCGTGCTGTTCTCATGATAGTGAATACGTCTTGTGAGATCTGATGGTTTTAAAAATGGGGGTTTCCCTGCACAAGCTTTATTCTCTTGTCTGCTGCCATGTAAAATGTGCCTTTCACCTTACACCGTGATTGTGAGGCTTCCCTAGCCACGTGGAACTGTAAGTCCAATAAACTTCTTTCTTTTGTTAATTGTCCAGTCTCAGGTATGTCTTTATCAGCAATGTGAAAAACGAACTAATATAGTAAATTGGTACCAGTAGACTGGGGTGCTGCTGAAAAGGTATCGAAAAATGTGGAAGCAATTTTGGAACTGGGTAACAGGCAGAGGTTGGAACAGTTTGGAGGTCTCAGGAAAAGATAGGAAATATGGGAAAGTTTAGAACTCCCTAGAGACTTGTTAAATGGCTTTGACCAGAATGCTAATAATGATATGGACAATGAAATACAGGCTGAGGAGATGATGAATTTGTTGGGAACTGGAGTAAGGTGACTCTTGCTATATTTTAGCAAAGAAACTGGCAGCATTTTGCCCCTGCCCTAGATATTTGTGAAACTTTGAACTTGAAAGAGATGATTTAGGGTATCTGGCAGAAGAAATTTCTATGCAGAAAAGCATTCATGATATTACTCGGGTGCTGTTAAAGGCATTCAGTTTTATAAGGGAAGGAGAGCATAAAAGTTTGGAAAATTTGCAGCCTGATAATGCAATAGAAAAGACAATCCCATCTTCTGAGGAAAAATTCAAGCCAGATGTAGAAATTTGCATAAGTAATGAGAAGCTGAATGTTAATCCCCAAGACAATGGGGAAAATGTCTCCAGGGCACATCAGAGGCTTTCATGGAAGCCCCTCCCATCACAGGCCCAGAGGCTTAGGAGAAAAAAATGATTTTGTGGGCAGGACCCAGGGTTCCCATGCCGGGTGCAGCCTAGGGACTTGATGTCCTGTGTCCCAGCCACTACAGCCTGGTCTGAAAGGGGCCAACATAGAGCTTGGGCTGTGGCTTCAGAAGGTGTAAGCCTCAAGCCTTGGCAGCTTCCATAGGGTGTTGAGCCTGCAAGTTCACAGAAGTCAATAATTGAGGTTTGGGAACCTCTGTCTGGATTTCAGAAGATGTATGGAAGCTCCTGGATGAACAGGAAGAAGTTTGCTGTAGGGACAGGGTCCTCATGGAGAACACCTGCTAGGGCAGTGCAGAAGGGAAATGTGGGATGGGAGCCTCCACACAGAGGCTCTGCTGTCACACTGCCTAGTGGAGCTGTGAGAAGAGGGCCACTGTCCTCCAGACCCCAGAATGATAGATCCACTGATAGATTGCACTGTGCACCTGGAAAATCCATAGACACTCAATGCCAGCCCATGAAAGCAGTCAAGACGGAGTCTCTACCCTCCAAAGCTACAGGGGAGGAGCTGCCCAAGACCATGGGAACCCCCATCTTGCATCGGTGTGACCTGGATGTGAGACATGGAGTCAAAAGAGATCATTTTGGAGCTTTAAGATTTGACTTTCCCGCTGGATTTCAGGCTTGCATGGGGTGTGTAGCCCCTTTGTTTTGGCTAGTTTCTCCCATTTGGAATGGCTTTATTAATCCCATGCCTCTACCTCCATTGTATCTAGGAAGTAGTGAACATGCTTTTGATTTTACAGGCTCATAGACAGAAGAGACTTGGCTTGTTTCAGAGGAGACTTTGTGGATTTCTGAGTTAATGCTAAAATGAGTTAAGACTTTGTGTGACTGTTAGGAGGATATGATTGGTTTTGAAATGTGAGGACAAGAGATTTGGGAGGGGCCAGGAGCAGAATGATATGGTTTCACTGTGTCCCACCCAAATCTCATCTTGAATTGTAACTCCCGAAGTTCCCACATGTCTTGGGAGGAACATGGTGGAAGGTCATTGAATCATGGGGGCGGGTCTTTCCCATGCTGGTCTCTTGATGGTGAATAAGTGTCAAGAGATCTGATGGTTTTAGAAATGGGAGTTTCCCTGCACAAGCTCTCTTCTCTTGTCTGCTGCCATGTGAGATGTGCCTTTTACCTTCTATCATGATTGTGAGGCCTCCCCAGCCATATGGAACTGTAAGTCCAATAAACCTCTTTCTTTTGTAAATTGCCCAGTCTCAGGTATGTCTTTATCAGTGTCATAAACACGGACTAATAAACCCTATTATCCCACAGATGGCATGTGGCTTCCCATCTGTTTGTGCTCACCCAGCTTCTTCTCTCAATGAATCAGAAGACTCACTTTCCAAGGTTCCATTCAAGTCTCCCTCATTTCTAAAAGCCTTTCCTGATAAAACCAGTATATTTTCTGTAAATGCCTGTTATTTATGCCATTTATTTTGTGTTTTCTCATAGACTGTTTTGTATGGTTATTTAACTATGCCAAACTAGATGTTTAGAGATAAGGAAATGTCAAGTAAACTGAAATGAAACCAGGCAAGAAACAGCTAGTTATTGGCATTTATTAGCGGTCTTAGGAATTGCAATTTGGGAGACATGAACTCAACATGAAATTGAATTGTGTTTCTAAAGGAGAAAGGAGAGAGAAGTATTTTAAAGAAGAAAGAAGGTGAAAGTTTAAAAGATTACAAAAGTTGTTTGTCTAAAATCATGACTGGCTAGGGCATGTAAAGTACATGAGTCCATACACAGCTGGCTGCAAGGTGGTTGGCTAAATCCAGCATCTTCCAGGGTACTGTGGTCTTTGTGATTTGGACAAGTTCTAAAGTTCACAGGAAGTCCCAGGTACAGCTGTTTGAGGATATACAGAAGTTCCTCAACAAAATGGCTCCAGGCTCCATTTTAGATGTTCTGAATCATAACATAGCCATTTTTTATGGGGGGGGGGAAACATGGGATTTGGAGCCCTCTGGATTTGGGTTCAAATCCTGACTGTTACCTACCAGCTTTCATGGTCTTGGGTACCTGCTAGCTGAACTGAAAACTGGGGATATATTCAGAAAAAATATTTACTGAATGTATACTATATCCTGGGTGTGCACAGCAATGAATAAGACACAACAAAGACTGTGAGGGAGATAGGCAAGTAAAACAGATCATCAAGAGTTGCAAGCAATATTAAATGATTTTTAAAACTAAAAACAGTTGATAACATAGCAACAGCAGAAAGAATCCACATCGGAGAAGGTGATTGTGGAAGGTCTCTCTGAGGAAGATGTTACTTTACCTGAGACCTGACTGACATGTAAAGCCAGCCTTGCAAAGATGTGGTGAGGAGTTGTTCATGCAGGAAGACATAAGCTTTTTTCTTTTTTTATTAGTATACTTTTGGTTCTGGGGTACATGTGCAGAACATGCAGGCTTGTTACATAGGTATACACGTGCCATGGTGGTTTGCTGCATCCATTGCCCCGTCATCTACATTAGGTATTTCTCCTAATGTTATCCCTCCCCTATCCCCCTACCCCCTGCTACCCCTCTCTAGCCCCACAACCCCTGACAGGCCCCAGTGTGTGATGTTCCTCAACCTGTGTCCATGTGTTTTCATTGTTCAACACCCATTTATGAGTGAGAACATATGGTATTTGGTTTTCTGTTCTTATGTCAGTTTGCTGAGAATGATGGTTTCCAGTTTTATCCATGTCCCTGCAAAGGACATGGACTCATCCTTTTTTATGTCTGCATAGTACTCCATGGTGTATATGTGCCACATTTACTTTATCCAGTCTATCATTGATGGGCATCTGAACTGGCTCAAGTCTTTGCTATTGTGAACAGTGCTGTAATAAACATATGTGTGCACGTGTCTTTATGATAGAATGATTTATAACCCTTTAGGTATATACCCAGTAATGAGATTGCTGGGTCAAATGCTATTTCTATTTCTAGATCCTTGAGGAATCACTACCAGGTTTAAGATAGCCTAGTTTATTAGAGGAATAGAGAGAAGGATGGTTGCTGAGGAAGGGAGGCAGAAAATCATGTGGAGATTTTGAGCAGTAATGAGGAATTTGGTTTTATTCTATCTAGTTGCAATAAGAAGTCAATGAGAAGGTTAACAAGGCCCTCTTGGTGTTGGGCATGATAAATGGATTAACACAGAAAAACATATGATATAATCTTTGATAGTTAACTGTTTAACATATTTTTATTCTTCTTTCACATGTATTTTATTATTAAAACTACACCATTAACTTCTCAAATGCAGGGGCTGTATATCACACGATTGCATACACAATGTGGCACTCTATGACACACATAAATTGATCAGGCTTGTTGGATGTGAGTGTTATCCTAGTGCGCCCCTCAGCAACAGCCTTTTCCATGCAGATGACTTGCACTGTTCTGAGTAATTTAGCTAAGCTGCCTGATTCTGACCATTTAACATCATCTCATACACATGAGGCTATCTGATGAGTTCTGTAATAGCAACTTGCACACAGTGGAGTGTGTAAGCATGCATAATTCTCAGCTTGATCTATATTTAATTGTCATTCTGGAAAAACATTGACTTTTGTATGATTATCTAAAAAAAAAAGAACAACACAAGTATAAGGAATGAAGAATTTACTTAGCATTTTGGAAAGGGACTATCTTCAGAAAAGTTTTTTTTTTCCGTTTTATTTGCCACACCATCTGCTTTTGAGATAAGCAGAACTGGTGAGTTCTTTATTGAGATACATACTGTTACTTAGACTTTGAAGGTTTATTTCTTCTTAGAAATGCCAAGTGTTTAGATTTTTCTGTGCTTTAGAGCATATATTCTTTTTCTTTCTGGCAGGATAGAGATCAAGGTAGAGACCCCTCTATCTGGGCTCCCTTGGTAAAGGTTTCTTCCTGAATAGAGGCTTCCCAAGAGGCATTTGTCACTGTTTCTATGCATAAGAAGTAGGAAGATTTTTATATTTTTCCTTTGTATGTTCACATTCAGATCACTCACTCAGGGACATGCACTGATTTTTAAATTGTCTGCTGTTTGGAATTAGAGATGCCTCTTGGGTTTTATGCAACTTCAAATCTGAGCCAATTGAGCTCCCCCTTGAATTGGTGGCCCTTTTTGTTGTTTATTCTCATTCTCTTCTTGGGAGGTCACCTTCGAATGCTTAATAGATGGACTAGCTTGAGCTTCAACACACATTTAAAAACATTTGTTTGATTTTCAGCCATCTAGCTCTCTTTGGAAATAATCAATAGACAGGGTAAAAACTTTAATAAGTTAAAGGCAACCCAGTATTTTATGATATCCTCTTTTCCTCTTCTTAAGTCTTCAAGTTCTATATTTCCTTTCAGAAAAAAAAATCAAATAAAGTCCAATAGCAAGACAGCAGCAAAGAGAGTGAATTAAAAGTACTCTTATTCCTTTGATATGCTCAGTCTTATTTAAGTGTGATTTAACTTTTGTCTTCTAACTAAAATGGAAGCTTCCTGGGGGAACAGATCATGGCATGTCCTCTCATTTCCTCTACACTGCCAAGAAACACATAGTAGATTGAATAGACACTCAACAAACACATAGTAAATGGAGTAGAATATTTCAAGACACTAGATTTGCATTGTTATTTGATAATTCCCTGCTTCAACTTAAAGCTTCATGATATTCCACTTTTGACAGTAATTAAACTATATTTAACTTCTGAGCCCTTGAATTTGGCATGCTGCAAGGATAGAGCACTAACAAGGCCTTATCTTATGCTAAGCACACTGCTGCATTTATGCTGTACAATTCAGGCCCTCCAGAAGAAAGTATATGTACTCTTCATTTTAAAGACTGAAGACTTCAAAAGTGAGAATGCAAATGAGAATAGCTTCATTTCATTCCTCTTAAATCAGTGTAGTGCAGCACAGCGTTCTTTGAAGCCTTTTACTGAAGGTCACTGGGTGTGATGCTAGTGATGTTTTGATGTCTAGAACACTGACAGTTTTTCACTCCAAATTTTTGCAACAAAGCTTATAACTGACAGTGAAGCAAATTATTCTTTTCAGAGAAAAGGTTTTATGAAAAAAATATGATTCATTTCTCTCAGGTGTATTGTGATAGGTTTTGACAAACCATTAGCCTGTATCCATTTCTCAAAAGAATGGGTGAGTTCACGGCTGTTTTGGGAGAGGTGCTTTGGGCCACCAGTCCTCAATCCTTTCTTAATTCTTTGCATACTGAGAAACACTGTGTGGACATGATTTCTTGCCCTAAACCTTGAACCGAGCCATGTACTCCTCCTAAATCAGCTTCCCTTAATACAATTTTGGATATATATGCATGAACTCCTCTTACGTAATTACTATATTAGTTGACACATGTTGAAATTGAAAAAGAAGAGGTGTATATTTAACACTTTGACCTGTGGACTCAGGTCAAATAATTTTGGAAAAGATTATCTCATTTATTAAAAACAGTTATGCCATTAGGAGCATTTTAGATTTTAGAATAGTAATGGTTGTTTAGAATCTATTAAACAGGCAAAAAAAACTTTAAATAATAAATACGCATAGTTACAAAGAGTTTGAAGATGGTATTCTCGTATATTGCTGGTATTATTGCTTTTCTAATAATTGGAACTCAAACTGGGATATGTTCTAAAATTAAAAATGCATATAATCTTTTCACAGGAATCCCATTTTCTGAGGAAAGAACTGAAATTATGGAGAAAGTTATAAGCATGAACAAACTCTGTGAGGTGTTACGTGCAATTACAAAACCAAACCAAACCAAAATCCAAATAAATAATAGTTGTAGAATGATTATGAAAATTAAGGTGCCTTCACTCAACCGTACATTATGAGATCTTCAAAATCATAGTAAATTGGTATCATAAACATGGTAAAACGGTTTATTGCACAATAATATGTAAAAGCAGGCTGATTCTGAAATTGTACTATTCCAATATTATAAGCATCAGACTGGATAGAAAGGGATGTATTAAAATTATATTAGTTGTGTTTGGGTGATGGGGTTATTCATTTATTCATCCAACAAATAGACTGCAAACCACATATATTTTCATTTAATCATTGTGATACTCTGCATGTTTGCATTGCTATCCCCATTTTAAGGATTAAAAATACATAAATAATAAGAAACTTTAGACCGGATGTTGAGTGTTCAAGTTTGTTGTTCAGTGATCATTCTAATACTGTGGATGTAAGTTTTATTAAGTGCTTAGCTAAGGACTGAAAGAACATGAAAAGTCTTTCAAACAACCCCGAAAATCTACACTTTCACATACTAAGATTATAGTTTGGGTCAAAAATCTGATTGAGACAATTACAATTTGAGAGAAAAAACTGAGTAATCTCCTTCAAACCTATAGATTTGAAAAGTAACAGCTATTTGACTTTAGATATGTTATTTAATTTCTCTATAGTTCAATTTCCTCATCTTAAAATGCTGATTCAAATCATAGGGCTGTTTTGAGGATTAAATGCATACACACATACACATGCAGATATGTCCATATACTATACATATGCTATGTCGTACATATATAATATTTGTAAATATAGATTTGTATACATAAAATAGTATATATATGTATAGTCTGTCACATTAGAGCAGTGCTCGACACATAGTATGTTCTCTATACATGGCAGCTAGTATTACAATTCTGTTGATCTAGTTGTAGCTTTACTTTATAGCATGCTATGCACTACCATTATTTAGTAAATACTTCTTGATTAAATTACCTGCTTATTCCTCAAATTAACTTCAATACTACCTGCCAAATTTCATTTAAAAAATCTGGAATTAAGCTATAGAGTTGTTAAAATTCTGTTTTAACAACTCTATAGGTTAATTATGTAAATATGTAATTTTAAAATTTTGTCTTCCCTTTCATATAGGTCTGGCACATTTCTGGTGTTTACTTCAAGGAGTTATAAATTTGCTACTCCAATGTGAAGAGGAGATTTTTCATAATATTTTACACTGATTTATTGTAAAGCTATTGATTTTGATTGAATGTTTTTGTATCTGATCACCATTACATGCTTTCATTTCAGTTCTAGTTGGTTTTTGAGAATATTTTCTTGTATTAATGAATAGACAAACATATGGTCTGCAAAATGATGTTGGTTTTCCTTTGATATTTAATGATTAATCTCTTTTCTTGCCTTATTGTACTGGCTATGTACAATTCTACGTAATTACATTCATAATAGATATATTTGTTTCATTTAAAATATTTCCAACATTTCATACTTACCATGTTATCATTTATATTTGATAAATGCCATTCATCTTTTTTTTTGAGACAGTCTTCCCATGTCACCCAGGCTGGAGTGCAGTGGCATAATCTTGGCTCACTGCAATATCTGCCTCCTGAGCTCAAGCAATTCTCTTGCCTCAGCCTCCCAAGTGGCTGGGATTAAAGGCATGTGCTGCCATGCTTGTCTAATTTCTGTATTTTTAATAATAGCAGAGACTGGGTTTTTCTGTGTTGGCCAGGCTGGTCTTGAACTCCTGGCTTCAGGTGATCTGCCCACCTTAGCCTCTCAAAGTGCTGGGATTACAGGCATGAGCCATTGCTCCTGGCCCCCATTCATCACTTTAAGAGAGATTTTTATTTAATTTTAACTCAGCATAAAGTTTAAAACTCAGGAATTAGCCTTGAATTTTATCAAAGACTTTTTCCTCACATTCAGATGATCATGTCAGTAAACAGTTACAACATTGAATCAGATTAATAGATTTTTAATGCTAAATGATGATTATAGTTCTAGAATAAAGCCTGTTTGGTAACTGATTAATATTCTCTCAGTATCCTTCTATATTTGCTTTGCTCATATATTGTACTTAGGATTTTTACATGTGTTTTTCATAAGAGATAAAGATCCACAGTGAATTGAGTGTGTGTGTGTTTATTATGTTTTTCCAGTTTTGTTATCGGTGTTACATCCTTTTTTGGAATCAAATAAAGAATTATTTATTTAATATTTTGATAGCACTGAGTTTGGATCAAACGTTGTGTTTATTGTATTCTCTTTTATATTTCAACAAGGAATGCAAAATGTCTTTCTATATAATTCTTTTTGCTGCAAACATACTCTATTATTAATATATTGCAATTACTCCCTTTTAAAATTGTTCTTGCTAGTATTTGTCCAGTGGATACATCTAACTCCTCATTTCTTACCTTTTTGCAATATTTCATTTTTTATTGATTTATTTGTGTATTTATTTTGTAACTTGCATATAGCTGGATGTTTGTGAAACCAGTGTAAAAGTTTCTGTTTTAATAAGAACATCTAATTTATTTCTTTCCCTGTGATCACTTCTATATTATATATTCTTTTAGGAATTTCATTTTGTGACTTCTTATTTTCTTGTTTATTGTTACTTATTTTAAGGTCAAACTGTTATATTTTACTTATTATTTACTATAAAATAGTTTAAATATTCTTTTATTACAATTCTGCTAATGAATATATTTATATAAATATACTTAGTTTTCCTATCAGTTTCAAAGCTCAATATCTATAGTCTCTCTAAGCTTCCCCTATTTGCACACATACAAAAGAGCTTTAACATATTTATTTTCCTTTCCCTTTGATCTCTTCAAGATTTTGTTAAAAATCAAGAATTTGAGTTCTCGATTGTTGTCCTTTTACATTATATTTTACTTTATGACTATTATTTAAAAATGTAACTACTTATAAATAATTATTTATTCATTTTATAGATACTATACAACTTGCTTACCACTATTATTTAATATTGCCTCCTTTTGTTTTGAATTCATTTTTGATTTTGCTGCAATGTAGCATAAAGAATTTTTTTTCAGAGAAGATGTATGATTAGCAAACTTCGTATGTCTTTGTATGTCTGAGATACATTTATTTTTTGACTTAAATAATTTTGGTTTAGATAAAAATCTTTTTCCACTAGCATTTTGGAGTTGGTTTTTACCCCCTTCTAGGTTCTTATTTTGGACATTACACAATAAATCTGATGCCAGTTTGATTTCAATTCTTTTGCAGTATTTTTTTCTTCCTTGGCAAGATAATGTATTTTTCTCCTCATCTTTGGAGATTTTATTAGGTGGTATTTATATTGTATTCCACAAATTTGTCCCCCCTCGCCACCACACTGCAACTTTCCTGTAAAAATTTTATGAAGTGTTTGCTCTCTGAAGATGTATTTCATTAGCTCCAGTAAATTCTCTTTTATTAATTTCTTTACCATTTTCTACTTCTTACTTTTCTTTTCCTGTTGTTTTTTTTAGATGGAGTCTTGCTCTTCACCAGGCTAGAGTGCAGTGGCACAATCTCAGCTCACTGCAACCTCTGCCTCCCAGGTTCAAGCAATTCTTCTGCCTCAGCCTCCCGAGTAGCTGGGACTACAGGTGCATGCCACCACGCCTGGCTAATTTTTGCATTTTTAGTAGAGACAGGGTTTCACCATGTTGGCAAGGATGGTCTTGATCTCTTGACCTCATGATCCGCCCACCTCGGCCTCCCAAAGTGCTGGGATTACAGGCGTGAGCCACCGCCTTACTTTTCTTTTGTTAGATGTTAGGTCCTCTGGGTCTCTCCTCTGTGACTGCTTTTCTCTTATAATTTAATGTTTTCATTCTGTTGCATTGAACATTGGAGAATTTCTAAGCATAAACTTCTATTTCACAAATTAGCTTTAAGCCTATATCATTCTGATATTTGGTATCCATTTTAATTTTACATTTAAAGTGTCTTAGTTTTCATTTTAAGATCTTTCATTGCTTCTTTTTAAGAGTAACTTCAATCATTTTGTGGCTGTACCTCTTTCAAATCTCTAAGAATTCTATTTAGTTTAAAGTTTTCTGTGATTTCTTTCTTTTTTAATTTTTATTTTTAGACAGAGTCTCGCTCTGTTGCCCAGGCTAGAGTGCAGTGGTGTAATCTTGGCTTGCTGCAACCTCTGCCTTCCAGGTTCAAGCAATTCTCCTGCCTCATCCTACTGAGTAGCTGGGATTACAGGTGCGCACCACCACACTCAGCTGACTTTTGTATTTTAGTAGAGATCAGCTTTCACCGTGTTGGCCAGGCTTGTCTCGAACTCCTGACCTTGTGATCTGCCCATCTTGGCCTCCTAAAATCCTGGGATTACAGGTGTGAGCCACTATGCCTGGCCTGTGATTTTGTCTATTAAGTTCCCTCAGGCATTAGTTTTTTGGTTTGGTCTAACACCAGTTTTCACATTGTTAGATTTTCTGAAGCATACTTCTATTTCTAATTGAGGGCTGAGATTGGTAAGCAGTGATGGTTAGAGATGATCTTCCCAGCAAAAGCGAATATAATTCTTTCAGAGAGCGAATCTAGATTCTATTTTTAGAGGAACTTTGTAGGAAGAGAGGGTGCATGTTTGGACCAGGCAAACCTTCAAAATTTCTTCAGGTTACCCGGAGAGTTTGCTTGATGAATGCAGGGGCTGCCTGTTCACAAAGGGACCAGAAGTTATCTGGAGTCCCACTGGAGTGCTCTCGCTCTTTTGCCCCAGTAACATTTGTAAGTTTTCTATGGTAGAGCCTCCATTTTATTTACAGAGCGCTAGTCTGAAGGCTCATGATACAATCAGCAGTACAACAATTCTGCAGCTCAACATCCAATACCCAACAGTCCCTGCTGTATTTGATCTTGATGTTCTTCATGAATTCTGAGAAAAACACTCACTTTGTTAGTAGCCTTCCCTCATGTATTTTTAATGCTGCAGGTTCAGCTCTATTTGATATTTACCACCAATCTGATCCCATCTGCCTCAAATCTTCTAGAAATTCTCCCACTCTTCTGGTCTATGTCTGGCATTTTTCCCAGGTTTCTAGTGCTACCATGGATTCATCCTTATTTTTAAATCTCTGCTGTTATTGAGTGGCATCATGGGAAGCAGGAAAGATTGATACGTATGCTCAGATATCCATCATGAAGCAGAACAACTCCGTTTTGAGTTTTAGTAAGAAAACTTGATTTCTTTTAAGGAATAAGCATAGTCGAGTTTACAAAACTCATCATTTTTCTTTGATTTCAGCTTTGAATAATAGTTTCAGAAATATTAGGTGTTTTGTCATGTTTGCACACATAATTCTACATCATCATCATCATGCAAATTCAATATTTTTTCCCATTTTACAGTTGAAAAAAACAAATATTTGGAAAGCGTTAATTAGTAAGTGATTTGAACAATGTAATGCTTTCCAAAATCATACTTTTCCAAAGGATAAATTGATTCAAACATGAAACTCTGAAGACTTCATAGCATAACTTAAACTACTAAGTTTTATGGTTTTTAAATTTCAATCAAGACTAGTTCTAAATGTAATAATTTCTTTACTGTAGATTTCAAAGAGGACATTAAATGTTTGCACCGATTTTTTTGGCAGAGATTGCCTCTAAATTCATTACCTATTTAGTTTTTCCATACACATTATTCAATTGACCATTTTTCTTATCCCTTTAGAGACAATAATTACCATAATACATTAATAAATGTGTATATTTTTACAACATATCTGTATCATAGATATAAGGTGGTATATTGGCAACAATTATCTTCATGATCTTAGTATCAACTATGCCTACTTCTGTGGCATAAGAACTGATTATAATACAATATGGTACAACTAAATACCTACATACTACAAAAATTGGTATATACTACAATAATCATTTCTGAAAAACTAAACAGTTAAATGATAATACTCATCAATAGAAATAAAACAGAGCATTTTTATAACTTTAAATACATGCTTATCTTTTTAACAACTCATCTGTGGTCATCTCAAACTTCAAGAATCCAGTGCAATGCATTTCTGCAGGTTGACATTAATAACCACAGAGCTCTGGGAGAGATATATTGCTTATGTTTCTTGAAATATACAATTTTTTAAAATTCTAGTTCCTCATTTAAACAGGAGAAAACTGTTAGCAATGTGAGTAAAAATTGTGTTAATTATCAAATGCCAATGACATCATGTAAGTGAGTTAAAAGCATTCTTTAACATGCTTTGCTATTGGTGTTACTTGCCATCACTCCAAATAGGTTTGAGCTTCAAGAATAACCCAGGCTAGTTTTTATATTTCTTTGATAACTGCCACTTTCTAAATCATAAAATCTGGCATTAGACTTGAAGCTATTCTTACATTTTCTAAGAAAAGTATCCATGGCATAGCCAGAGTGATCATTCAAAT
>NW_016107622.1:1495265-1623546 GCF_001604975.1 Cebus imitator
TGGGTTCGGGCAATTCTCCTGCCTCAGCCTCCTGAGTAGCTGGGATTACAGGCACGCGCCACCATGCCCAGCTAATTTTTTGTATTTTTAGTAGAGACGGGGTTTCACCATTTTGACCAGGATGGTCTCCATCTCTTGGCCTTGTGATCCACCCGCCTCGGCCTCCCAAAGTGCTGGGATTACAGGCGTGAGCCACCGCGCCCGGCCTCATTTTGTTTTTATCACTTTTAGTAGCACCTTAAGCAACTAAACTCTTTTATTTTTTCCCCCTTTCCTCCATTCTGAGTTTCTGTGAGTGCTTATTATACTTGCATGTGTTTTTTTCTAAGTCACTTACTCAGAATCCTTAGTAGTGGTCAGTTATTTTTTCATTTTATCACCTCATTCTTGAAGTAGGTGATCTATTATGAAAATGTCTAAAAGTAATGAAAATCAAAACATAATCTGAAAGTGAATTCATGATGTAATTTGATCGGAGTACTGTATTTGTCATATTTTCTTAGAGTTCAGATTGTTTTCTAATTATATCTTTGTTTTTAATCTTTTAAAAAAATTCTGATGAAGTAATATATTTCTATTCATTTCTAGTTACACTCATAAACTAGAGAAAAATGATTTTCAGAGCCAAAAATTTCTGCTTTCTATTTTTGTGGAGACTTTTAGGGAGGCTTCTTATACCAACAAGGATCAAACATTGACCCAAATTGTGAGTCAGATGGAATTAATCTTAATGAAGACTAAATTAAACACAAATATTTGAATCACCACTTGATAAAAATGCATTCTTGACAATGAATGTTTATCTTTTATTTGTGTTTATGAACACAATTCATATTGATGACATATTTCTAAAATAGAGAAAAATATAAAGGAATGAAAGAGCAACCATAACCTCATCACCAAGAGGTTTACTATAACAATTTGATATGTTGCTTTTCTATATATTTTTGGTGCGTATATGTTTGTACACAAATATACACATATTTTAAAACTTGCTGTGTATATAGCCTAACCTTTAAAAATTATTAATATAATTGGTTCAACTGGAGCCAAGCTCGCTTTCTAAAATCACTAAGCCAGAGAATCAAAATATTCTTTGTGCTAAACAATTATCTCATTTCAAATCAATCTATTACAGATGAATTTTCCGATTCTTAAGTATTCTTCTAAATAGTCTCATTAGTTGTATCATATCATTGTAATTTTAATCATTAAGGGACAGGAGAATGATTCCCCTGTGTGTTTGGTTATTGGAATCCTAATTTTATTCATTAATTTTGGAAGCTCTTATGAACTCTACTGTCGAAGAAAGTTTTAAAGTTGCTCTGAAGAAACTGTTTTAAATTTACTGCTGCCAAACTGTTCTAAGATTTCAAACTAATGCAATAACCCCTCTTACAGATAGAACTTAATAGCTGTAGTGTGTGATCCATTTCAGCTAAGCCTCTCAGGAGTAGGTGTGGATTCAAGGTTGTTAGGTGTGATTTGAAGAGCCTTTTAAAAGAAAAATATATAAAAAGTAAATTACACTTGGTGAAGTTAATAAAAAGATATTTCGCTAAGTACATTGCCAGGGCCCCTCCCAGTGTCTGAAAAAGTTCAGGTAAGTGAGCAGCCCTGAAGTTTAGAGCTTTCTTTGTGTTAAATTTGCCTTGACTCTGAAGTTAATATTAGTTTTCATTTCAGAAGCATAGTTACATTTTACAAATTATGCTACTGAAAATGGATTTATAGTTTCCTTGGAAATAAATGGTGAGAGGATGGTGGGGAGCGCCAGGGGCTGTACTGAACATTCTGCAGCCAAGACCAAGAGATGGGTTATGTACCTGAAGTTTCAGGTGATGGCCTCATCAGTGACATATTAATAGAGAATGATCAGCAAATATTCAGAAATCTGGAAAGGCAGTCTAAGCTAGTAGTCAAATAAGGGGGAATATCTGAAGGAGAAACAGAAATTCTCATTTCAGGAGTTCAGAAAGTAATCAGAAAGGCATTTCCCCAGGGAAACACAGGTGATGTTTTTCATGGCTGGTGCTTACTCTTGAGGTGTGATGGGTGGGAGGTCCACTTGGGCTCAAAGGATAAGAGATGGGAGGCAATAGACCTAAAACGTAACAATGAGCCAGGAACAGTCTCAGTTTATCAGGGGATTCTTGACTGAGACAACTTTCCAAATTCCAAATTGCTGAGGAAGCAAAATTTGAAATCAGAAAATCTGAGTCTTAGATCTCCTGCTAACTCTTAGGAGCTATGTAATTTTTAGCAAGATTTCAATCTCCCTGAGATTCAGTTTCCTTATTTGTAAAATAATGGCATTAAGTATTTTTCTGGTTGTTTATTCATATGTAACAAATTACCCCCAAATTTGGTAGTTTAAATGATAACATGGATTTTTGGTTATGATTCTGTAATGAGGGCAGGGCTCAGTGGCGAGCTTGTCTCTGTGCTGAGAGTTAGCTGGGGTGGCTCAAAGGCTGGGGATTGTAATCTTTGTCATTTGCTGAGTTTGCTCACTTTCCTCCCTGGCAGTTGAGTTGGCCATAGGTTGGAACCTCAGAATGTGACTGAAAGGCCTATACGTTGCCTCTCCACATGGCTTGGCTTCCTGCGAGCATGGTGGCTAGTTTCCAAGGGCAAGTATCCCTAGGTGTTCAGGAAAAACCTTTATCACCTTTATGACTTAGCTTTGGAAGTCATCCAGGTCACAGAGGGAGCAGAGTCTATGTCTCAATGGAGGAGTTATAAGTCACATTGCAGGAAGAACATGTGGAATGGGATATATCCCTGTGGCCATCTTTGGAAAATAGAGTCCTGCTGCTAAGATAATAATAGCATATGTTTATCAAGAGTATTTAATAAGTATCAAGTGCTAACAGATTTACATACATACATCACCTCATTAAACTTATCACCACAACACTCTGAGGTAGGTACTGTTATTATCATCTCTATTTTCCAGGTGAGAAAAATGCAGCATAGGGAGTCTTATTTCACCAAGAATATATTTAAGGGGTGAGATTGAAATTAGAATCTATGTCTCTAGAGTTCGTACTTTTAATCTTTCACAGCAGTTATTTTCAGGATTAAGTAAGAACATATACAAAAAAATGTTTTGTGAATTCTGAATTTGCTATCCAAATTTAAGTATTTTTAAAGGAAAATCTTTGGGAAACTTTTTCAGAAATATTAATATTTTAGATTTCAGACACAATGAATGTCTGGTTGGCTACAAAATTAATGTAATAAATAATATTATTGGTATTTCCAGAAGTAAATTTCTGAGAATCTCTTATTTTTTTTCCATTCTCTTGTTCCAGCATCCTTGGCCAATTCCTAAAAATATAGACCACCCCCTGAATTTTTATTATGAAATTAGAGAATGTTAGTTAAAGCTGTAAAAATCCTAAGATTTTACATGGTCCAACTCCCTTTTGTATGCCTAACCTAGAGTCTTTAGATGTAGTTTCCAGAAGACTAATGACTTTTGAGAATAAATATTGATTTTTTAAAATATACTTTAAGTTCTGGGATACCTGTGCAGAACGTGTAGGTTTGTTACATAGGTATACATGTGCCATGGTGGTTTGCTGCACGAGTCAACTTGTCATCTACATTAGGTATTTCTCCTAACGCTATCCCTCCACTAGCCCCCCACTCCCCAACAGGCCCTGGTGTGTGATGTTCCCCTCCCTGTGTCCATGTGTTCTCATTCCTCAACTCCTGTTTATGTTGAGAACATGCAGCGTTACGTTTTTTTGTTCCTGAGTTAGTTTGCTGAGAATGATGGTTTCCAGATTCATCCATGTCCTTATAAAGAACATGAACTCATTCTTTTTTATGGGTGCATAGTATTTCAAGGTGTACATATGCCAGATTTTCTTTATCCAGTCTATCATTGATAGACATTTGGGTTGGTTCCAAGTCTTTGCTATTGTGAATAGTGCTATACTATATATATATAGAAGTGCATTCTACTATGAAGACATGTATGTATGTTTTTATAGTAGAATGATTTATAATCCTTTGGGTATATACCCAATAATGGGATTCCTGGGTCAAATGGTATTTCTGATTCTGGATCCTTAAGGAATCACCACACTGTCTTACACAATGGAGTTGAACTAATTTACCCTCCCACCAACAGTGTAAAAGTGTTTGTATTTCTCTACATCCTCTCCAGGATCTATTGTTTCCTGACTTTTTAATGATTGCTATACTAACTGGTGTGAGTTGGAATCTTATTGTGGTTTTAATTTGCATTTCTCTAATAACCAGTGATAATGAGTTTTTTTCATGTTTGTTGGCTGCCCAAATGTCTTCTTTCAAGAAGTGTCTGTTCATATCCTTCACCCAATTTTTGATGGGGTTGTTTGTTTTTTATTTGTAAATTTGTTTAAGTTTTTTGTAGATTCTGGATATAGCCCTTTGTCAGATGGATAGATTGCAAACATTGTGTCCCATTCTATAGGTCACCTGTTCACTCTGATGTCTTTTGCTGTGTAGAAGCTCTTTAGTTTGATAGATCCCATTTGTCAATTATGACTTTTGTTGCAATTACTTTTGGTGTTTTAGTCATGAAACCAATGCTCAAGGAAATAAGAGAGGACAGAAACAAATGGAAAAACATTCCATGATCATAGATAGGAAGAAGCAATATCTTGAAAATGGCCATATTGCCCAAAGTAATTTATAGATTCAATGCTATTTTCATCAAGCTACCATTGACTTTCTTCACAGAATTAGAAAAAGCTACTTTAAATTTCATATGGAATCAAAAAAGAGCTTGTATCACCAAGACAATCCTAAACAAAAAGAACAAAGCTGGAGGCATCATGCTACCTGATTTCAAACTATACTACAAGACTACAGTAACCAAAACAGCATGGTACTGGTACCAAAACAGATATATAGACCAATGGAACAGAACAGAGATCTGAGAAATAATGCCACACATCTACAATCATCTGATCTTTGACAAAGCTGACAAAAATGAGCGATAGAAAAAGGATTCCTTATTTAATAAGTGGTGTTGGCAAAACTGGCTAGCCATACACAGAAAACTAAAACTGGACCCCTTACTTATACCTTATAAAAAAATTAAGATGGATTAAAGACTTAAACATAAGGCCTAAAACCATACAAACTCTAGAAGAAAACCTAGGCAATACTATTCAGGATATAGGCATGGGCAAAGACTTCATGACTGAAATAACTAAAGCAATGGCAATGAAAACCAAATTGATGAATGTGGCCTAATTAAACTAAAGAGCTTCTGCACAGCAAAAGAAACTATTATCGGAGTGAAAAGGCAACCTACAAATGGAAGAAAATTTTTGCAACCTATCCATCTGACAAAGGATTAATATCCAGAATCTATAAGTGTTGATTTTAAGCACTTTTTCTCCCTGATATTTTNTTAGGCAGATTCTCGCTCTGCCACCAGATGCCAGGGTGGAGTGCAGTGGCGTGATCTCAGCTCACTGCAACCTCCACCTCCCTGGTTCAAGCAATTCTGCTGCCTCAGCCTCCCGAGTAGCTGGGACTACAGGCACATGCCGGCATGCCCAGCTAATGTTTGTATTTTTAGTAGAGTCGGGGTTTCACCATCTTGGCCAGAATGGTCTTGATCTCTTGACCTTGTGATCTGCCAGCCTCAGCCTCCCAAAGTGCTGGGATTATAGGCGTGAGCCACTGCACCTGGCTGTCCATGTAAAATTTCTAGCAGTTTACAGCCCTAAAGAATGACAGACTTGGGGTGAAAGCTATCTTTTTAATTTCTTTTGGTGGTTAAATATTTGGACATTTTATTGGAATTTTCTTCTTTCATCTATTGAAATTTAAACAAATAGCAATATGTGTGTAATACAAAAAGAACAGAAGATAACATTCCCATGTTCTTGGAGTTTGCATTATATAGAACCAACCTTCAGAAACGGTGACTGGTGGTAGAGTAGCAAGCACTTATTATCTAGGATATACGGCCTTCTTCTTGAAGTGTAGTGTTTCATTAAACAAGACAAATAATTCCCGTGTGTGTATGTGAGTATGTTTGTGGTAGGTAAATCAATTCCAATTATACTTCAGAACACCACATTATTGCCCTATGTAAAGCCTTCTATAAAGAGGTGTGGGCAGGAAAAACCAGAACCTCCATGGAAGGTTTTACCGCAGTTCACTGAGAGGCTGCACAGAACAACTTTGAAAGATGGCAAGGATGTGCCTTCTCTCCCTTCCCTCCTTCCTTCTTTCCTTCCTTCCTTCCCTGCCTCCTTCCTTCCTTCCTTTGTAAGAAAAAGGCAAATAATTTTGTGATTTTATCAGCCAATGGACTTATGAGTTGTAACAATTGTAATTTTCCCAAAAGTAAATAATTAAAATAAATTTCTTAAAGTTGGTGGAGGATGTTAGATAGTTAAGAGAGAGTGAATGTTGATTAGTTGAGAATTAGCTAACTAGTTTGATTTTGTATATTTTTAAAAGTTTTAATATTTTTATTTAAAGTGGCATGGTAGGTAAAGCCCAATATTGTGCTTTTTGTTTGTTTTTGAGATAGAGTTTCGTTCTTGTCACTTAGGCTGTAGTGCAGTGGCACGATATTGGCCCACTGCAATCTCCGCCTCCCAGGTTCAAGCAATTCTCCTGCCTCAGCCTCCTGAGTAGCTGAGATTACAGGTGCGTGCCACCACACCTGGCTAATTTTTGTACTTTTAGTAAAGATGGGGTTTCATCATGTTGGCCAAGCTCATCTCAAACTCCTGACTTCAGGTTATCCGCCTGCCTTGGTTTCCCAAAGTGCTGGGATTAGAGGTGTGAGACACTGTGCCTGGCCTGTGCTAAGATTTAAAGAAAATTTTATGATAGGCTTTTCATTCACCTAAGTGAACTTACCTTTTACTATATTTTATTGATAGATTTATTCAGTATTTCCAGAAGGTAAAATTCCAGAGAATCTTATCTTTTTTGTACTAAAATTTCACTAGTTTCATCTAGAAAAGTCTAAGAAAGGAGACACCTGAGAAATACAAAATTAAGAAGCAAAAGATTTTACCTGAGTTCAGGCTGTGACATTGTGGTGCAAGAGTGATGCAATTGTGAGGCTAGCTCCCCTCTGAAGTTCCTTATAATTTCTAGAAGGAGACAGATATATGCATGAAAATGTATCTACCATCATGGGTCTTCAACTTTCTTTGTTAAATAATTCTTCTTAGAGTAGAATTAGCACCATCAACACTACTGGTGATCACAGATGGAAGTGGTGGCCACTTTTCGAGTCAAGCTAATAGTAATAAACTGGGAGAACCAGGTGTCTTCTTTTTCCCCCAAGGCCTACTTTTTCTCCCTGGAACAAAGTTACTGTCTGCTTCTCTAGGTGCTGATTTACTCATTTAAGACTTAGGCCCTCAGAAGACAGCACACATTTCATTGATTATGTCAGTGAGCAGCGGCTGATGATGAATTTGTCTGTGCTGTCCCAGAATGTTGTAATTCTCAAGTAGACTTTTAGACTATTTTTTCTTTTGCGATTTTTCCCTTTTTGTAAAATTCTGAATGATAACCCAGAATTTTTTTGTGTGACAATGTGGTAGAAAAGGTGTTATCCCCAAAATTAGGAGCCCTGGGTTTCAATGTGACCTTGGGCAGATTGATTTTTCTGCACCTCAGCTGTAATGTGAAGATTATGGATAAAATAAACTCGAAGTCTCTTCAAGCTTTAATATTATACATGATAATTTTAATGAAATGCAGAAAGTACACACATCCACACTGCCACTTGCAGAGGCTATAGAAGGGCAGTGATACCTCTGATGGGACAAAGAGTTTATCAGGCAAGCTGATCATATATTTGCTGCCTGAATTGGTCAGCAGTTGTACAAAAGTGAATTTATTCATCTACCAAGAGTTATTGTATTGCAATGTTGTTTAGGCACTGTTCTGGACAAAGGTGTTATGGACATGACCCTTACCTTCAGAAAGTGCACACACCAGTGTGGTATACAGGCATCAAGCAAACAACCACACATACATGGCTATGTATTTATCTATATCCAACCATAAGTGCTATAAAAGGAATAAACAGAGTGTGGTGAAAAGCCAAGTTAGGGGCCACTTTATTTAGGATGGCCGGGGAGGACCTCCATGAGGAAGAGACAGAGCTAAAACCTGGATGATAAACAGCAGGAAGCCTAGCAAAGCCAAGGAAAACAAGTGAGTGAAGTCTTCTGTCAAGCAAAGAACTTGTCACATTTGATGACAAAAAGAAGTCCAAGGTGGCGGTGAAAGTGAACTCACAAAGCGGAAAGAAGTGAGGCTGGCAAAAGAGGGATGCTGGAGGTCACATGGAACATTTAAGCCATAAAAGAGTTTTGGACTTTATCCTCAGTGTCAAGGGAGACCACTAAAGAGATCTGAGCCAGCAAATAAATCGATCCAATTACGTTTAAGATAGCTATGATTTCTAGGTTGAGAATGGACTGGAGAGGGAAAACCAGTGGATATGGAGGTCCACATTGAAGGTTATGGCAATAGTCAGGGAGAGAGCCAATGAAGACTTAATACATAAAGATAATAGTATTGATAGATTCAACATGTCATTAAGAAGTCAATAGATTATAGGTGAGAACGTATAAGGAAATAAAATGGTTTTATCATGACTGGGCATATAAACTATATCTAAATTAACTTCCATTAAAGACTACTTTTTCATGTATTGAATTCACAGGTGTGTGTGTGTGTGTGTGTGTGTGTGTGTGTGTGTACTCAAAATTGTCCCACATTTTATTGTGTATTCCTCTCCTCTTGTTTTGTTAACTGACAAGATGTACAATTTACTCCTATTTTAGAATGGGTGCAGGAAGCAGACATATGATGAAGGTATAATTTCAATGCCCTTATTTCCTGATCCTTGAGAATCAAGACCTACTTTAAAACTTAGTATAGATTTTCCTTCCCTGGGGAAGTCTGTCTTATTCTTAACTGGGTATAGATATTCTCTCCTCTGGTTTGCACTTCAGCACTCTGTACAGCTATAATCATTCCTTTGTGGGTCTCTCTCTTCCAGAAACCTTTTAGTTTATTTAGTGTGCAGGATTTCTTCCCTTTGTTTATCCCCAAAGGCCTAGTTCTGCCTGGCATGTACATGACATTGAACAACAAAGAGATCATATTGACATAGGATGTAATAGTTGTCTTTCCATGTTCTCTGGTGATAGTGCAAAAACTGAAGACTGGGGAGTGGCTTACTTGAGTTTTTTTGTTGCTGCTATCATCTCTGTGCAATGAGTCAGAGACACTGGAGGCTATCATACGGCAGGCAGTCACAGCACTTGGCAGAGTCATTGGAAGAGCTAAATCAACAATACCTTATAGTTCAATAACTCAAAGTGTTTGGAATGGGAAGGAACCTCAGAGGGAATCTAGTCCTATAAGTGACTCACTTTACACTGCAACATTATAGCCAAATTTGTCTAAAATGCTGGATTACTAATTTTGGGCTTCTCAGAAATAATGTCTCTTTTCTTAGTTTTTCTTGGTGAAAACTAATGATGACTTACTATCAACAAGGAAAACTAGACATTGACATATTATCATTTTTTGGCTACAAATTAATTAAATTGCATTTGTATACAAGGATAGGGGAAAAGATATGGCATATAGATGAGGGGAGAGGACAGAGGATGATTTCCATTCCAGTTCTTTGTGAACTATTCCTTTCAATTTTATTTATTTATATATTTAACCCTCATGTTCTTATGAAAAGTACCTGTCTTCCATGATCATCTTGTTCCCTCTCAGGAATCCTCTTGTCAAAATGTGCTGTGAAGATTTTAAATAATGGACATTAGAACTTACCATCAGAGGGTGTTTGATACTGATCTAAGGATGATCAAAGCACCTGGGACCCAAACATGTTGTGGAATTGAAAAATTAGCCTTTTGTGCAATCCCATGCCTTGCAGCCCTCACTTCCTTGGCAACATGATGCCTCAGTTGCCCACTGCCTTCTGAAGGATCTGTGAAACCAAAGCACATTAGGATGTCAGGTCTTTAATGGTTACCTCTCCTAGGATCATTTTTCTTTTCAGGAGCAAGAGAAAGTAATATCTTGCTAACGGTAGAATTTTAGGTTACAAGGGGCTCGGCCATCATGTTCAATAGCAGCATATGTAAGGCTTATCCTCAAAATCCTGGCCTGAGGAGCAGAAAAGATGCCCAGTGACATTTACTGGCCTGTATACTTTGCACTTCATTGACTCGGACTTGCCCAGTGTTCCATACAGGAACAGTGTGCCACCCCTCCCTGTGGTCTACCCACTATAGATGCTTACTCATATGTTTCATCCTCCTGCAGCAAATTGAATGCCGCTGTGGGCTCTGGAGTCTCACTGCCAGGGCCATGTTTCCCTCTCTCCAATTTACTCTATGTGGGCACATAAGCAACCCTTTTCAGCCTCAGTTTTATTGTATGCACAATGGCATGCTATTGGTTTCTGAAGACAAAAGGAGATAATGGATGTAAAGGGCTTAATTTGGTGCATAACACATAAAGATCATTAAATGTTATCAAAGTAAATAATTACAAACTCTCATATGATACTGTATTAGTCCATTCTCATGCTTCTAATAAAGACTTAGGCAAGACTGGGTAATTTATAAAGGAAAGAGGTTTAATCGACTTACAGTTCCACATGGCTTGGCAAACTTACAATCGTGGGAGAAGGGGAATCAAACATGTTCTTCTTCACATGGCAGCAGGAGAGAGTACTTCAGAGCAAAGGGGAGAAAAGTGCCTTATGAAACCATCAGGTCTCACGAGAACTCACTCACTATCACAAGTAAAGCATGGTGGGGACAGCCCCCATAATCAAATCAGTGCCCATGACATTCCTTCCCCAACATATGAGGATTACAATTCAGATTACAATTTAAGATGAGATTTGGGTGGGGACACAGAGCCAGACCATAACAGATACTTACTATATGATAATATTTGCATATATAAAAATTATTTAATTCTTAATAATAACCCTAAGAGGTGGTTACTATTATGTCCATTTTATAGGTGAGGGAGCCAAAGCACAAGGAGGTAAACTGACTTACCCAAAGTCTCATAGCTAGTAAGTAGTAGGGAGTTAGAATTTGAGCCCAGGACTCTATGCTGCCAGAGTGCCTGCTTATCACCATTATGCAATGCTATCTCACCCACAGATGGATAATATCACTCCAAATGTATTGGCAGAGCCATTGGAAAACTCCTCTGTGCAATCTGAATCCAGGTGAAATGCAGGTCTGACTAAGGATCTGTGCTGTGAAGTAGAGTGGAATGAGCCTTTCCTATCATGATGCAGAACCTGGGCTAGACTTACAGCCACATAGTAAGAGATGTCAGAGACTACTCAGTGTAACTCCTTCGCTTTACATATAAGGGCACGGTAACCCAGGGCAGTGCAGGAACTTGCATACAGTCATAGTTACAATGAGTCAGAACCAACCACTGGTTAAATTTGCAAGGGCTTTTATTTTATTTTATTTTTTTGTGGATGCATAGTAAAGGTATTTATGGAATACATGAGATATTTTGAAAGAGGCATGTAATGCACAGTAATAGCATCAGGGTAAATGGGGTATCCATCACCTTAAGCACTTATCTTTTGTGTTACAAACAATTCAAGTATACTCTTTAAGTTATTTTAAAATATACAATTAAATTATTATTAACTTTAATATCTTTGCTATCAAACACTGGATCTTATTCATTCTTTATATATATTTTTTGTACCCATTAACTATCCCCACTTTGCCCTCACCCTCCAACCACCCTTCCCAGCCTCTGGGAACCAAATTTCTACTCACCGTCTCTGAGTTCAATTGTTTGAATTTTAGCTCTCACAAATAAGTGACAACACGCAAAGTTTGTCTTTCTGTGCCTGGCTTATTTCACTTAACATAATGACCTCCAGTTCCATCCATGTTGTTGGAAATGAGACAATCTAATTCTTATTATGGCCGAAATGTACTCCACTGTATATACATACCACATTTTCTCTGTCCATTTGTCTGTTGATAGCTACTTGGATTGCTTGCAAATCTTGGCTATGGTGAATAGTAATGAAATAAACATGGCAGTGGAGATATCTCTTCAATATACTGTTTTCTTTTCTTTTGGGTCTATACCCAGAAGTGGGATTGCTGGAATATATGGTAGGTCAGTGTTTAGTTTTTTGAGGAGTTTCCAAACTATTCTCCATAGTGATTGCACTAATTTACATTACCACCAACAGTGTATGAGGGTTCCCTTTCCTTCACATTATCCCCAGCATTTGTTATTGCCTGTCTTTTGGAAAAAGCCATTTTAACTAGGGTGAGATCTCATTGTAGCTTTGACTTGTATTTCTGTGATGACCAGTGATGTTGAACACCGTTCATACACCTGTTTACTATTTGTATGCCTTCTTTTGAGAAATGTCTGTTCAGACCTTTTGTTATTTTTTTTTGAAAAGACTTATATTTTTTTCCTATAGAGTTGTATGAGCTCCATATATATTATGGTGGTTATTCCCTTGTTAGATGGGTAGTTTGCAAATATTTCCTCTCACTGTGTGGGTTATCTCTTCACTGTGTTGATTGTTTCCTTTGCTGTGCAGAAGCTTTTTAACTTGACATGATCCCATTTGTCCATTTTTGCTTCAGTTGCCTATTCTTGTGGAGTATACTGAAGCAGCCCTTGCTCACTCCAATATCCTGGAGAGTTTCCTTTATGTTTTCTTTTAGCAGTTTCATAGTTTGAGGTCTTAGATTTAAGTCTTTAATCTATTTTGGTTTGATAATTGTATGTGGCAGACAGGGGTCTAGTTTCATCCTTCTGCATATGGTTATCCAGTTTTCCTTATGCCATTTATTGAAGAGACTGTCCTTTCTCCCATTGTATGGTTTTGGTATCTTTGTAAAAAATAAGTTTATTGTAGATATATGGATTTGTTTCTGGGTTCTCTATTCTGTTCCATTGGTCTTCGTGTCTGTTTTTATGCCAGTATCATGCTGTTTTGATTACTATAATCTGTAGTGTATTTTGAAGTTAGAAAATGTGATTCCTCAATTTTTTCCCCTCAAGATAGCTTTGGCTATTCTGGGTCTTATGTGGTTCCATAACATTCTAGGATTGTGTTTTCTATTTTTGTGAAGAATATCGTTGGTATTTTGATGGGGATCACATTGAATTTATAGATTGCTTTGGGTATATGAATATTTTAACAACATTGACTCTTCCAATTCATAAACATAAAATATTTATTTCGTGTTTTGTGTTCTCCTCAATTTATTTCATAAGTGTTTTATAATTTTCATTGGACAGATTTTTTTACTTCTTCAGTTAAGTTAATGTCTAGGTATTTAATTTTATTTGTGACTACTATAAACGAGATTACTTTTTTGATTTGTTTTTCAGATTATTTGCTGTTGGCATATATAAATAGTGCTGATTTAAAAAATACTGATTTTGTATCCTGCAACTTTACTGATTTTCTTTATTAGCTCTAATAGTGTTTTGATGAAGTCTTTAGGCTTTTTCAAACATACTATTATATCATCTGTAAACAAGGATAATTAGACGTCTTCCTTTTCAATTTAGATGCCCTTTATATCTTTCTTTTGTCTGATTGCTCTAGCTAGGACTTCCAGTACTATGTAAAATAACAGTGGAGCCATGGGTATCCATATTGTGTTTCAGATCTCAGAGGAATCTTTCAGTTTTTCTCCATTCAGTGTAATACTAGATGTAGGTCGGTTGTATAGGGCTTTTCTTATGTTTATGTATGGTCCTATATGCAGTTTTTGAGATTTTTTTTTTTATGAAGGGATGCTGAATTGCATCAATTAAAGTGATCATGTGGTTTTTGTTCTTCACACTGTTGATATGATGCATCATTGATGATTTAATGATTTATTTGATGTCACATTAATTGACTTGATGATTGCTGATATGATGTCACATTGACTGATTTGCATATGTTGAACTATCCTTGTATCCCTGGGGCACTTGGCCATGACAAATGATTAGTTAATATGCTGCTGAATTTGGTTTGCCAGTATATTTTTGAAAATGTGTTAGGATATTTTTGAGGTTTTTTGCATCAATGTTCATCAGGAATACTGGCCTGTAGTTTTCTTTTTTAATGTGTCTTTGGTTTTGGTATCAGGGTAATACTGGCCTTGTAGAATGAGTTTAGAAGTATTCCCTCCTCCCCTATATTTTGGGATAGTGTGAGTAGGATTGGTATTAGTTATTTAAATGTTTGATAAAATTCAGCAGCAAAGCCACCAGCCCCTGGGTGTTAGTTTGGCAGGAGACTTTTTATTACAACATTGACCTTGTAATAACAAATAAGAAGGTCAATGTTCAGGTTGGGCCTGTTCAGGTTTGGAATTTCTTCCTGGTTTAATCTTGGAAGGTTGTATGTGTCTAAGAATTTATTCATTTCTTCTAGGTTGTCCAATTTATTGGCATATGGTTGCTTATAGTATCTTCTAATGATCATTTTTCATCTCTAATTTTATTTGAGTCTTATTTCCTTTTTTTAGTATGTCTAAATGTTGTCTATTTTATCTTTTCAAAAAACTTTTTGTTTTGTTGATCCTTTGTATTGTTTCTTGTTTTAATTTTATTTATTTCTGCTCTGATCTTTATTATTATTTCTCTTCTTCTACTAATTCAGGGTTTGATTTCCTCTTGCTTTTCTGCGTCTTTAGGATGCATACTTAGGTTGTTTATTTGAAATGTTTCCATTTTTGGTTTTAATGTAGACACTTATAGTGCTAACATTTCCTCTTAATACTGCTTTTGTTGTATCTCATAGGTTTTGATATGTTGTGTTTCCACTATCATTTGTTACAAGAAATTTTTAAATTTTCTTAATTTCTTCATTGGCCCACTGATCATTCAGGAGCATACCATTTAGTTTCCATTTTATACAGTTTTCAAAATTCCTTTTGAGTTCTAATTTTATTTCATTATGGTCAAAGAAGATACTTAATACAATTACAATTTTTTTGAATTATTTAAGATTCTGTATGTGGCCTAACATGTAGTCCATCCTTGAGAATTATCAATATGCTGAGAAGAATATTTATTCTGGAGCCATTGGATAAAATGTTCTATAAATATCTATTAGGTCCATTTGATCTACAGTGCAGATTAAAAACGATGTTTCTGGGTTGATTTTTTTGCCTGGATAATCTGTCCTGTGCTGAAAGTAAAGGGTTGAAGTCTCTAGTTATTATTGTACTGGAATTGATCTTTCTCTTTAGCTCTAATAACATTAGCTTTATATATCTGAGTGCTCCATGTTGGGTCCATATATATTTACAATTGTTGTATCCTCTTGCTGAATTGACCACTTTATTATTTTATAGTGATCTTTGTCTTTTTTATAGTTTTTGTCTTGAAATCTTTTTTGTCTGATATAGCTATCTCTGCTCTTTTATGTCTTCCATTTGCTTGTAATATCCTTTTATTTTTAGCCTTTGTGTGTCTTTATGGGTGAAGTGTATTTCTTATAGGCAATAGATTATTGGGTCTTATTTATTTTAATCCTTTCAATCATTCCACATCTTTTGATTGGAGCATTTAGCCCACTTACATTCAGTGTTATTATTGATAACTAAAAACCTATTCCTGCCATTTTGTTCTTTGTTTTCTGGTGGCTTTGTTATCCTCTCTTCTTTCTTTCTTTCCTGTCTTTACTTTAGTGAAGGTGATTTTCTCTGGTGGTATATTTTAATTTCTTGCTTTTCACTTTTTGTATCCATACTGTTATTATTATTATGTTTTTTTGACAGAGTCTCACACTGTTGCCCAGGCTGGAGTGAAGTGGCATGATCTCAGCTCACTGCAACCTCTGCCATCTGGGATCAAGTGATTCTTGTGCCTTAGCCACCCTAGTAGCTGGAATTACAGGCATGCACCATCATGCCCAGCTAATTTTTGTATTTTCAGTAGAGGCAGGGTTTCGCCATGACTGCCAGGCTGGTCTTGAACTCATGGCTTTCTTTACATGATCCACCCACCTCAGCCTCCCAAGGTGCTGGGATTACAGGCATGAGCCACCACACTCAGCCTGTTAAATGTTTATTGATTTGAAGTTACCATGAGGCTTGAAAATAATATAACCCATTATTTTAAACTGATAAAAACTTAACACTGATTGCATAAACAAACTAACAAAGAAACAAAAAGGAAACTAATAAAAAGTCTACACTTTAACTTTTGTCTGCTTTTTAACTTTCTGTTGAAAAAATTTTTACACCTTTTAAATAGACGTTTAAAACCTTTTTGACTTGTTGTTTCTATTTATATCTTATTGTATAATTTATGTTTTGAAAAGTTGTAGTTATTAATTTTGATTGGTTCATCTTTTAGTTTTTCTAAGAAATGAGCAGTTTGCACACCACCATTACAGTGTTATAATATTCTATGTTTTTCTGTGTACCTACTAATAACAGTGAGTTTTGCACCTTCGGATGATTTCTTAGTGCTCATTAATTTTGTTTATTTTCAGATTGAAGAACTCCCTTTAGCATTTCTTGTAGGACATGTCTGGTGTTGATGAAATCTCTCAGCTTATGTTTGTCTGGGAAAGATTTTATTTTTTCTTCGTGTGTGAAGGATATGTTCACTGAATATATTATTATTCTAGGGTAAAAGATTTTTTTTTCTCCTGAATTCTAAATATGTCATGACACTCTTTCCTGGCCAGTAATGTTTCCACTGAAAAGTCTGCTGTCAGACATTTTCTCTTGCTGGTTTTAGGATTTTTTTTTTCTTTGACCCTTGGGAATTTGATTGTTAAATGCCTTGAAGTAGTCTTCTTTGAGTTAAATCTGCTAGGTGTTCTATAAATTTCTTGTACTTGAATGTTAATATCTTTCTCTTAGTATGGGAATTTTTCTGATAATACCCTTGGAATAAACTTTATACCCCTATCTCTTTCTCTACCCCTTCTTTAAGGCCCAAAACTCTCATATGTGCCTTTTTGAGACTATGTTCTAGATGTTTTGGCATGCTTTATTGTTTTTTATTTGTTTGTCTCCTCTAACCATGTGTTTTCAAATGATCTGTCTTTAAGCTAACAAATTCTTTCTTCTGTTTGTTCAGTTCTGCTATTAAGAGACTCTGATGCATTATTTGGCATGTCAATTGCATTTTTTCAACTCAAATTTTGCTTGATTCTTTTAAATTATTTCAATCACTTCATTAAATTTGTCTGATAGGATTTTGAATTTCTACTCTATGTTACACTGAATGTCTTTGAGTTTCCTCAAAACTGCTACTTGGAATTCTCTGTGGAAAAGGTCACATTATTTCTGTTGCTCCAGGATTGATTTCTGATGCCTTATTTAGTTCATTTGGTAAGGTCATGTTTTCCTGGATAGTCTCAGTGCTTGTGGATTTTTATCAGTGGCTGGGTATTGAAGAAATAGATATTGTAGTCTTCATGGTCTTGGCTTATATGTCCCTGTCTTTCTTAGGAAGGCTTTTCTGGTATTGAAAGAGACTTGGGTGTTGTTATATAAGTTTTTGGTCATTGCAGCCATGCCTGCATTAGAGGACACCTCAAGCCCAGTAACACTATGGCTCTCGTAGAAGTATCACCTCATAGAGGTACCACCTTGGTTGCCTTGGATAAGACCTGAAAGAATTCTCTGATTACCAGTAAGAAACTCTTTTTATCTTCTCTTACTTTCTCCCAAACAAATAGAATCTCTCTTTCTGTGCTGAGTTGTCTGGAGCTGTGGGAGACGTCACACAAGCACCCCTGTGGTCACCAGCACTGAAATTATGCTGGGTCAGACCTGAAGTCAGCTCTGCAGTGTGAAACTCACACAAGACCCACTGTAACTACTACTTGGTTACTGCCTATGTTTGCTGGTCTCACAATTGGCAGGTGACAAAGCAAGTCAGGCTGTGTCTTTCCCTTCAGAGTGATGAGTTCCCCCAGGCCTGGGTGGGTCCAGACATGCCATCTAGATGGCAAGACATGGAGTGAGAGACCTTAGGAATTTACCTTGCTTTGTAGTCTACTCCAGCTGTGCTGGCATCCAAGCCACAAGATAAAGTCTTTCCCACTCTACTCTTCCTTTCCATAAGCAGAGGAGTTACTCATCGTGGACACCACCACAGGCCTGTAGGGAGAACTGCCAGGCTACTGCCTATGTTCACTCAAGCCCTACAGCTCTTCAGTCAGATTGTGGTGAATTACATCAGGCCTGAGACTCAACCTTTTAGGGCACTGGGCTCCCTTTTCACACAGGGAAGGTCGAGAAATGCCACTCAAGAACTAAGGCCTGGGATTGGTGACCCCACAGCCTGCTTGGTAGCCTACCCCACTGTGGCCAAGCAGGTACTTAAGTTGCAACACAGCATCCCCTTTACTTTTCTCTCTGCATTTCTCAAGGAAAGGAGTCTCCCACCATAGCCACCACAGCTGGGAATGTGCTGTGTCACACCTGAAGCCAGCATATCTCAATCTCACCCAAGGTCCATGGTGTGTACTACCTTGCTACCACTGCTGATTATTCAGGGCCCAAGGGCTCTTTAGTCAGCAGGTAATGAAGCCTGCCAGGACTGGGTCCTTCCCTTAAAGGAAATGGGTTCTCCAAGGGCTTTTAAATTCACTATATTTACTCCAAGAGGTTCTCATGTTCTTTGAATTAAAGGAAACTCTTTTTTCTATACCCTGGTTTCCTTTTGACCTTGGGTAAAATCTATTTTGACTTAGCTAAATGTTATTTTGTACTGATGATGCAAAAGATATAAAAAGTGGGGTTAAATAGGAGGAGACTGAGAGCTTAGTAATAGGGTTGAATTGATTCCACTGAGCATAAGGTGGCTAAAAGTAGCTACTTGGAGGGGTAAGAGAACAGCTGGATCCTGATGAATGTCAGTCCAATGATGCTGGAAGTATGTCTTTCTATTAGTTCAGGTTCACCTAATGAGCTTGTTCTGGAAGTGGCCTTGTTTTATCATATGTTGGCTGTTTCTGCAGGGCAGTATCTTGTTCCCTGTTTTTCAGTGACTGCATAACTAAAAATGAATATTGGCAAAAAAGAATCTGCAGGCAAGTTACATTTTAAGTGGTTGCACAACAAATGCTTTCTCCTCCCCTACAGTAATACACTTGTAAAATAAGTCAGATTGGGAAAGAAAAAAGCTGTTGAAAAAAAAATCTGCTAAGCAGGTGCTTACTTTGAATACTGAGAAGATGAAAAATGTTTTGACATGAAGCTCTAGATTATGAAAGAGTGCTGATTCATATTGCTCTAGAATCACCAAATGCTTATGCTATAAGAAACCTTAGAGATCTCCTAGTACAAACCCTGTATTTTGAACATGAATAAAGAAGACAGAATGATACACAGCTCAAGGTCATAGCTAGTTAGAAGCAGCCAAGACTCCTGGCTCTCATTCTGAAAAATTTATTGTGAAATATCATATTGTATTAGCCTACTTGGGCTACCATAACAAATTACTACAGGCTAGGAAGCTTAAACCATAGAAATTTATTTTCTCACTGTTACAGAGACTGGGGAGTCCAAGATCAAGTTTCCAGAAAATTTGGTGTCTGGCAAGAGCTCTCTTCCTGACTTGCAGATGGCTATCACTTGCTGTGCCCTCACATGTCTCATAAAGAGTGTGAGCGCTTTGGTGTCTCTTCTTAGAAGTCTTCTAATCTTATTGGATCAGGGCCCCACCCTTATGATGTCATTTAACCTTAATTACTTTTTTAAAGGACCTATCACTAAATACAGCTACACTGGGGTTTAGAACTTCAACATGCATATTTTGTTTGGATTATGATGGGAGTGGCTGGTGGCTTTATAAGAAGAAGAGAGACTTGAGCCAGCACATTCAATCTCTTTACCATGTGATGCCCTGTGCTGCCTCAGGACTCTGCAGTGTCCCCACCAGCAAAAAGATTCTCATCAGATGATGCTCCTCAAGCTTGAACTTCTCAGTATCCATCACTATAAGAAATAAATTCTATTTATTAATTATTCAGTTTTAGATATTTTGTTATAAGCAATTAAAAACAGACTATGACAGAGAATTGGTACCAGGAATGGGGTTGTTGCTAATAATGACTGCCTGAAAATGTAGAAGTGGCTTTAGAACTAGATAAGAGACTGGAAGAGTTTAGAGAAGCAGGCTAGAAAGGTCTGTGTTTTTATGAACTGATCATTAAGAGTGATTCTGATGAGGGCTTAGAAGACAAGAAGATGGGGAAAATTTGACATTGCTTACAGGTTGGTTTAGGGTTATGACTAGAATGGTAAAAGAAACATGGACTGTAAAGACCATTGTGTTAAAATTTCCAGTGAAACTGAAGAAAAAGGTATAGGAAACTGGAGTAAAGGCTATCCTTGTCATAGATTGGCAAAGATTGTGGTAGAACTGCGTTCATGCCCAAGAGTTTTATGGAAAGTCAAACTTAAGAGTAATGATCTTGAGTATCTGTCAGAACAAATTTCTAAGCAAAACAGAAGAAGCTTCATGGTTGCTTTTGTCTGCTAATGCTGAGATTCAGGAGAAAAAATGATTTAAAGACAAAATACATAATTAAAAAGGAAACAGAATGAAAAGATTTAGAAAACTCTCACCTTGGCCACATAAAGAGTGAAAAAGTATGTTCAGGAGAAGAAACCAAGGTTGTAGCTCATCAACCATATGCTGAAGATATTAGCACAGATAGAAGGCAGCTGGGTGCTACTCCTCAAGACAAAGGAAGAAAGACCACAAAGGTGTTTCAGATATCTTTTGGGCCACACTGCCATCACAGACCCAGAAGCCTAGAAGAGAAGAATATTCCCAGGGGACAGGCCTAGGGTGATCTCTATGAGCAAGTTGCCCAGGGCCACTTCAAGACTCTACTCCCTGTCCCCAAGCACAGTGCTCAACTGCCCAGCCATGGCTCAAGTGGCCCCAGGTATAGCTTGCATTGCAGTTCTGATGAATATAAGTTGTAAACCTTAGTGGCATCCACGTGGTACTAATTCTGCAGGCTTGCAGAAAGTAAGAGCTGTGGTGGCTTTGTGTCCTCCACCTACGTTCTACAGGATGTCCTGGAAAGCCAGGAGCTAACGCAGGTACATGTCACAGGGGCAGAAGCATTGCAGAGATATCCCTCCAGAATAATAACGAACAGAAATGTTGGGTCAGAGCTTCTGTAGAGAGTACTCACTAGGGCAATGCCTAGTGGAATCATGGGAGTGGGACTGCCACTGAGACTTCAGAACTATAGAGCTACCAGTGTGCAATGCCAGCCTGGGACAGCTAAACACACTAAGCCCAGCCACATCATAGGGGCAGGGCTGCCCTAGGCCTTGGGGTCCAACTCCCCTCACCAGTGTGCAAAGGACTCTGGACATATAGTTAAAGGAGATTATTCTGGAGTCTAAAGATTTAATGTCTGCTGTCTTGGGTTTCAGACTTTCCTGGGGCCTCTTATCACGTTCTTTTGGCCTATTTCTTTTAAAAATGGGAGAGATAGCAAAGGGAGAAATGCCAGATGTAGGTGATGGGGAGGAAGGCAGCAAATCACACTGCCACATGTGTACCTATGCAACAATTTTGCATGTTCTTCACATGTACCCCAAAACCTAAAATGCAATAAAATAAATAAATGGGGGGAAAAAGTGAATATTTGCCCTGTGCCTATACCCATTGTATCTTGAAATTAGATAACCCGCTTTGATTTCTCATGTTCCCAGATGAACTTCTAGACTCTGGACTTTCGAGTTGGTGTTGGAATGAATTAAGACTTTGGGGTCATGGGATTGGAATGAAGGTATTTGTGAAGGACATGAGTTTTGGGGACCATGGTGGAATGCTATTGTTTGAACATCCTCTCTAAAACTATGTTGAAACAATCTCCAATGTGGAAGTATTGAGTGATAGAGCATTTAAGAAATGATTGAATTAAGAGGGGTCTACACTTATGAATGGATTAAGCCTGACCTAGCATGTTAGCACATGGGCACACACAAATTACTCACTGTGTGTTGCCTGGTGCCAACTTTGGGACATGGAAGTGAGTCTCCACCCATAAGGAGTCTCTCACAAGAAGCTCACTGTAGACCTTGGACTTCTCAGACTCCATACTGTAAGAAATAAGTTCCTTTCTTTATAAATTACCCATTTTCAGGTATTCTTTTATGAGCAACAGAAAACAGACTAATACAGCCTGCATATTTGACCCTTCATTGTTACCACATGGCTGCTACACCTCCAGGCTCAAGTCCATTTACTGGCTAAAAAAAGAAGAGACAAAAGGCTTAAGAAGCAGACCATCTGCCATCTGCCTTTTTCAAAAATTCCCCAGAAGCTTCACTTGAAACTTCTGCTTAAATCTCATTGCTTGGAACTGGGTCACTTTGCTTCTCTGGTTACAAGGGCATCTGGGCAGGTAGGTGTTTTTGGTTATGTCCAGTCACTACAAACAAAAGAAGAACAGAGGAGTACATAACATATAGAAAACTATCAGAGTCTGAAACATAGAACGTGTTGTAGGTAAGTAATTAAGAGCTGTTGGCTTTAGAGTCAGACACATCTGAGTTCGAATCCTAGCTCTGACAGTATTTGGGCAAGTTACTTAAGTTCTCTAGTCCTCAGTTTCCTCTGTAAATGGAGAGAATTATGACAAAATAAAAAAGATGAAAGAATGATAATTAAGATGCAAGGTCTCCATAAGTGCTAGTGCTCACATTATACCTCCATTTTAGGATCACAAGGCATTAGTTTTTCTTATCCTCTCTGGACAAGTCATACTTTAATTTCTTTTAACTTTAGTGAGACAGAATGTTCAGAACACCAAGACACAGAAGCTGGTGAAACAGGTTTTATTCAGCGTTATTTCCTATTAAAATAATTACTCCCTCTGCTTCTAGTCCTTTGCCTAAAGGGAAGTCCTCTATGAGCAAGCCATCCTGTCCTCAACCTGAAGGATAAGTTCCTTGTATTAGAGAAGAGGTGACCAGGCCTGCATCCTAGCCCTTGTAGGAAATGTACAGCAAACAGAGAGGGTGTCCTGAGTCCTGTATATTTTTTCTTAATGCAGAGGCTCGGTAGATCATTAAATCTACATCTCCCAAACTCAGTCTCATTGAGCCTTTAACTTAAAAAAAGAAAAAAAAGAAAAATAAAAAAGAAGACAAATTGCTTCTTTAGTAAATTAGGGACACTCACATCAGATTTCAGGATTTCTATCAAGTATCTATTACTACATACTTTTAATCTAAGTACTTAAATATCCCAGAAAGTGGCACATAGCCTATGGCCAACTTTACTTAAGGGCAGTCACTACATTAGTATTTCTTATTTCCTTTAGGGAAAAAAATTGTTATGTAGGCATTATGAGAGGTTAAATTCCCTTCTGGAAAAATTTCCCAAATACCCTATAATAGCTGTGCTTGACAGAGCATTCAGTTTTCATCACTATGTATTTTTATTTTGAAATTACTTATATTAACCAATCAATACCTGATTATTGTAGATAACTTAGAAACCAAAAATATTAAAAATATAAAAACACAATTACATATGATTCCATCATCTAAATAAAATTATTGTTAACATTTTTATGTGTGTTCTTTAAACTTTCTCCATGTTTAAACATGATATATTTTTATTTTTATTTGATATAAATCCAATTTTTAAAAATTGCATTCTATTTTAAACCATTTTGGCACTGGAAAATATGACATAAATATTTCCCCTGACACTTAATACAATTTTATTCATCCTTGAAAATGCTTCATGCATTATTTTTATAAATACTTACCAACCTCCTGTGGTTGGACACAAATTGTTTTCTGTTTTTGATTTCCAATATGTTCTGTGATGATCTTTGTGACTAAAGCTTGGTGGACAAAAAAATTATTTTCTGAGTCAAAAGATATGAACATAACTTAACATACTTCATAGCACTGATATTAACATTACCATTTTTTTAATCAAAAAGATGAGGAAAATATATTACACCTTTAACATGAACTCTTGCCAACACTGGGTATTATCATTAACAAGTATATATAGATTTTTGTGTCTGTGCATGTGTGTGTGTATGTAATTTGGAAGTACTTTTTCTGAACTCCAGAAAAATTTGTATATACAACCTTCCTGGTTTTGATTATATACCAATACCACATAGGTATGGATAACATGTCAGATAGAATTGCTTCTGTGAACTTGTTTCTTGCATGTGGAAACCTCAGTGGGAAATGCTGTTTTTTTCCAAAAATGATGATCTCCTTTTGGATTTTTATACCACTTAGATCTGGTCTTCTCTTAACTTCTTTCTCCATTTCATAAATAGCTGCCTGAAGTTAGAGAATCAATGAAGTGGGTCATTGTATGAAGCTCTAAAGTGGGTACAATGAGGGCATGAGTGTTTGTAACTTAAAGAAGACTTGATGACAGAGACTGGACATAGATAAATGTAACTTTCATGCATTTTTTAAACCTGAATACTAAAAGCTCCAAAATGAAAAGAGAAGGACTTGCTTTGTGCAAGTTTGGCAGAAAAAATATAGGGACAACCTGGACACGAGGTGACCATGAGTGGACGGTGAAGCACTGCAGTAAAGAAACAACCACGAGCTTGGGTTTTATAAATAGGAACATGGGCATAAAATTGAAGCTTTTGGGTCAATGCTAAAGTCTTATGTCCACTTTTAGATTCTACAGCTGTACAAAGACATGGAGAATATTCCCTGCACTTTTCTTTGTTCTGGGAAATTTAAGTAATTACCACATATAATTTACTAACCATGATGAATTTTTCAGATGTGCATTATAACCTCCATTTTACACAAAAGGACCAAAACTTATAAAAGAAAATACTTTAAAGTTATCCAACTCTTTATTGATGATGCAGGGATTTGAACCAGGTTGATCTGCCTCCAAGTCTCATCCCCGCAGTCATTTAGCTGCAAGGCGCAATGGGAACACGATGCTGGGAACACGATGCTGAGAACACAATGAAGAAGGGGACAACGATTACTTGGGCTCTATCCTATTACCTAAAGAAAACACCCGATTTGTAGTAAATTTCCTTCTTCTACTTGGGTGCTATACTTGTGCCTACCCAAGCTGGGAAATTGCTAGTAAGAGAGATTCTCTTGTTCTACATGACTGCCCTGTGTGAGGCAGTTCCTTCACTGACCTTGCATATAAATTTCTTTCCATGCTACCACCTGGAGACACTGGGGCAGATGATGATTCACTCACCTCTGACTGACCAGACCTATCATGCTGACTGTGTTAGAGGACTCAGCAGATGTTTAGATGGAGGCAGGAAACCCATAACATTTTCTAGGTATTAAGTGGCAGAACAGAACTGAATAAATCAAAAGGTTGCCAGGAAAAGTAAAAGTAATAGAGGTTGTTTCTCTGCTGGGAGAAGAGAAATCTGAATTATGACATCCAGAAAGACCACTTCTCCTCTCCCCAAAAAAGAATTTAAACCAGCTGATACCTGTCTCCACTAAGAATCAAGAGGAAACAAATTTAGATATTTTCATAAGAAATGTAGGTCAAAAAGTAGAATTTCCTGACAGTTATAGATGTAGAATATTGCGATAGTTTTTAGATGGTACTATGAAATCAATTTTATTTTCCGAAATTTTCATTTTTGTTTTATCTTTTATTACGTATTTTTTAAAATTTTTATTTTTATTTTTTGGATACATAATAGTTGCCCATATTTATGGGATACATATGATATTTTGACACAGGCATACAATGTACAATGTTCAAATCTGGGTACTTGGAATATTCATTACCTCAGCCATCGATCCTTTCTTTGTTAGGAAGATTCCAATTTTACTCTTCTAGTTATTTGAAATGTACAATAATTTTTGTTAACTATAGTCACCCTATGGTGCTACTAAAGTAGATATTATTTCTTTTATCTAACTATTTTTGGACTCATTAACCAATCCCTCTTTATCTTCTCTCCCCATTACCACTCCCAGCCTCTTGTCACCCTCCTACTCTATCTTCATGAGATCGAACTTTTAGCTCCCACAAATGAGTGAGAATATGCCCAGCTTTTGTATGCCTGGCTTATTTCAGTTAAGTTAATGTGTTCCAGTTCAATCCATGTTGTTGCAAATGACAGGTTTTACTTTTTAATGGCTAAATAATATTCCTTTCTGTGTGTGTATACATACACATGCACACACACACACACACTTATTCATTCCTCCCAGTGAAATTATACTTCAAATATGAAGGAGAAATAAAGACTTTCCCATAAATATTTTTAAAAACAGACGTTCTCTTGATTGTCCAAGATGTCCCAGGAGGCAAAGTAGTCAGTTGACAGAGAGCAATCTGTGAGCCAAGGGACCTGATCAGGAATGGATTCATCATCACAGGAGACTAAGAGAAACTACATGAAATAAGGCAGGAATTAAGGGTGTCTAGAGTAAAAGATAGTGAATGTTCTGAAGTGAAAACATTCGTTTTTTAATGAAAGTGTGCAAATATCTACATATTTTCTCTATGAATGTTTCTCTGGGTATAACTGATGTGTGAATATGCAGCAATGAGCAATGTTGAAGACAGTTGTTTGACCAAGAAAGTATTTGAAAATGCAATAACAGGATTTGAACTAAGAGCTACATGATGGCTGAAATGTTACTCGAGCCACCAAATGGAGCTCAGTTTGTTTCTTAAATATATCCTCAATATTTTAGGAGTTGAAAAAAATATATAAAACCTAGTTTTCAGTGCCTACTTTTTTGCCATGATGGCAGTTCATACAAGTGATTATAAAATGCAATACCATCTATTTGATGGCTCAATGAAACTTGCCACCATGTCACTATAAATCAATTTTTATGAATAAGTTCCATTTTTCTGATTGGATAATTATTGTCTGACTTTTCAGAATCATACATAGTTTAGAAAACTCAAGAGTTGTAGCCATTATTTTCTCTCTCCTGAGTTAGTTCCCATTTTTACCCCCTTTTCAGTGCCTATCTTAACTTTACCCTGGTATAAACAATAATGCCCACTTCTATTATTTTAAAATACTTTTATCATTATTCAAGTAATAGGATTTCTTTGTAAGCTCCATGTGTCCTCCTTCATACCTATCCCATTAGTTCTGTTTATAAGCTTAGTTTTAGAGCATATCTTGATATAACCTATCCTCTGTAAATCTTGTTGTCACATAACTAAGATAAAAACTAAAAATTTTCAACATATTAAATTTTGTATGTTACGGACTTTGTCGGACACTGCTCTTCCCTTTCTCTCATACTCTCTGGGTTTTAGTAGCATTTAATAGTGATAAAGTCTGTTATAAAATCTGCTACAGTGCAGCAACATACAGCACATTACCATGTTGCAGTCTTATAGGGGTATGCCAGAGGCCTCACTAGAGATCTTTATACAGAGTGTCATTCTGTAAATCATGAACCTTCTGCTCCAGTGGGACCTCTCTACTCACTGCCTTTAAAAATACCTCTATGGATTCACATTTACACCCATTCACCCTGAATGCCAATGCCTTGCTTATAGTCACCAAGGCCCATTTTCATCCTTACTTTTCTGAAGAGGTGTTCTCTGATTATCTCTACTCTCTTATCCTAAAATCTAGGATGATGGTATTTTTTTATTTCTCATGTAGCACATATGGCCCAGTACTGCTGCTGTGTTTTGCGTGCTTATGTCATGCCTCTACACCTATATTTTAAGTCCACAAAGGAAGCAGTGTAAAATGGTGATGAGGAGCAAGAACTTCCGAGTTAAAATCCTAGATCCACCGCCGTGTCCCTTTGGGCAAGTTACTTAATTTCTTTGAGTTTCCACATCCTCACTTGTAAAAGAGGGGCTATAACTTCTATATGGATTTGTTATGATGAATAAATGAAATGTTTAGGTGTTTATCCCAGTGCCAGACACATAGTAAATTTTCATCAAATGGAAGCGAGCGTCAATATCTAACATTTCTTGGCAAATCTTAAAGGGCAAAGCACAGGGAATTTTTCAGGTTAGAGTTCAATAAAATGTTTGCCAATCGAAAGAAAATATGCAGCTCTCTACCAGCCCTGAGTGTTTACAATTACACAGCCTTTTTATTTCTTAAGTGTTTTATTATAGGACACTTTCTTATATATTCACAACTTTCTTTCAGGGCTACGGATACTAGATACAGAGAATTATCTAGATAAATTATTCAAACCAGAAAAGGCAGGAAGAGTCCTGAGTGGCAGAAGGGGGTTGGGGGAAGGCAGAGGATGGGCTTGTGGCTGAGTTTATTATCTTCAGCCTGACATTGCTTGCTCATGACCTGATAGATAGCCAAAGAGCACATGTCCCCTAGTTTCTTTCTATTTATGGAAAATCTGTTTATATTTTAAGACCCAGAACAAGTGTCGCTTTTTTTAGACAGTTTTCCTTATTCCTAACCCACAGGACCTCTATTAGACACTTGTATTGTCCTTATCATGTCATTAGTTCTCTTTTTAGTAAATGAAAGTAATAGAATGTTAAGCTCAATGGGAGGTGTTTCCTTTTCATTTTGTATGCCCTTTGCATTGAACACTGTTATCAATATGTTATCAATATCATACACTGTTATCATATTGATACCATATTGATAACAGTGTTATATACAAAGAGCACACAAAATAGGCCTTGATGACAATAGGCAAGGCACTGGCATCAGTACGATGAGTATAACAGGGTTGTTTTGAGAATCAAATAAGATAATTTGTACAAATACAATTTTTAAAGTATAAAGATTGATAAAAGTACAGGTGCTTTCTACCTTAGCACTATACTCACAGAAATTTATATGTAAATTTGGATCCTTTTAGTTATCGTGTGAGAAAAGGAGAGTTTAAACATAGTCTAATGCATAATACTCAGCTCTCTCTCAATATTTGTAGTTAAGAATTGCGATTTAGATGAGTACACATGGACACATGATGGGGAACAACACACACTGGGACCTGCCATGGGAAGTGGTTGGGGGAGGGAGAGCATTTGGGAGAATAGATAATGGATGCTGGGCTTAACACCAAGGTGATGGGTTGATCTATGCAGCAGACTCCATGGAACACATTTACCTATGTAAGGAGCCTGCATATCCTGCACATGCACCCCTGAACTTAAAAGTTGAAGGAAAAAAAAGAATTACTGTTCAAACAAGAAGATATAAATACAGAAATTGGAATCAGCATTTCATGAAACCAATTAACTCATCCAGATATTTTAGATTATAAAAACATACATGTTTAATTGGTTTTTGCTACTAACACAAATAAGAAGTAACCTAAAAGTCAGGACAGAACTGTTCCAGTTCTCATACCAATAAGCTTCATGCCCATTGGTGAGCTATTTCACCTCTTTGTGCCTCAGTTTCCTTGTCTGTAAGCTGATCTGTTTTTCTATATCTAAGGTCTTTACTAGATTTAAAACTCAAGGATTTTCTTATTGTAATACAAAGAGCATTCTTGTTTGTTTAACCTGCATGTGTTTTCAAAAAGGAGCAAAATTTTTTTAATTGAAGTCCAAGGGTGGGCATCCTGCAGTAAACTCATTCTCCTTTTAACATAATCTTCTGACAGGCCGACAGTGACTTTTGCTGACAGAGTCTGTTAGTGATGTCTTGCAGATTCCTGAACCTACATTTATTGTGAGAAAGTGGCATCTGACTTCCTCCTCGTGCCCTCTTCTGCAGATGAATAAGGCATTCGCTGGCCAGCTGTGTGTGGTTTTCTCTCTTATAATCAGTCAGTGTCTCTCTTTTGAGTCGTGACATGTTTCCACAGTCTTTGGAGCTGAGGATTTTGTGATGTATTAATGCTTCTTTTGGGCTTCACTGGACTGCATTATGTCACTGAAGGTAGTTGAATTAAGTGAAATATGCATTAATTTGATCATTTAATCTTATAAGAAATAAGAAAGCTTCTTTTAAAAAATATAGGAATGTCTTATTAGATTTAATTACAATGCTCTTGAAACTTTTACCGATGTTGACATTTAAGTCCCAAGTCCTTTCTGAATGCTGTCATATTTTTACAATTATTTTCTTAAATAATGGCTGCATTTACATGATATTTATCCTAAAAATTTTTGAAAACTACTGCCAAATTGTGCCCCAAAAGTTTAAACTGCTTTCATCAACAGTGTATATACTTTACCTTGCCAACACTGAAGATCATTAATCTTTGAACTTCTAGTATTCTAATAGGTGAAAAAATAATATTACACTTTAAAGGTACTCTATGGATAACAAATAAGGTTCAGTGATTTGTTTCATATGCCTGTTACCCACTTTTACTTATTTTGTTTAAGTTGCTTTTGTTTATAACTTTTGCCCATTTTTCTATTGGGCTGATACAACAAATGCATCTTTGCTATGCATTTAAGTATCTAGAACTATCATGAGTACATCACTGAAAAAGCCACAGAATATTTTCTTATGAATCTTACATTCTAGGGAAAAAAGAAAAATAAACAAAAAAATCAGTAATATGTGCAGTCATGCACCACACAATGACATGTTGGGAAACAATGGGCCACGCATATGTAATTGTGGTCCCGTAAGATTATACTATGGTATTCTGCTGTACCTTTTCTATGTTTAGATACACAAATACTTACCATTGTGTTACAGTTGCCTAAAGTATTCAGTACAGTAACATGCTGTCCGGGTTTGTAGCCTAGGAGCAATAGGCTATTCGATATACTACAGGTGTATAGTAGGTTATGCCATCTATGTTTGTGGAAGTACACTATAATGTTCGTACAATGACAAAATCGCCTAACAACACATTTCTCAGAACATATCCCTGTGATAAAGTGACCCATGGCTATTTTGAGATAAAAGCATGGGGAATGATCAGGATTTACTTAGAGGTTGCTTTCAGCTAACTGATCAGGAAAGGCTTTTCAAAGGAGGTGATGTTTTTTTCATGATATGACTGATAAGATCACCCAGTAGCAGAGCATCTTTTCAGGTGATGGAAATAGCATGCATGAGTTTGGGGCATTTCCCTAACAGAAAAGGAGGAAAGGCTCATGGGGTGAGCCTTCCAATTTCTCCAACCTCATCTCTTTCCACTTTCTCCTCCCACACCTTTTCCAGCTCTATGGAGAAGCCCCTGAACAGCCTGGTAGTCCAGGGGAAGGAGTTTCTGTTTTATTCCAAGCATGTTGGAATGCAAGTGGAGCTTTCTGTAAAGGAGTGACAAAATCTGATTTACCCCTTAACAGATTACTCTGGTTGCTAGGTGTGAAATCAATCACTGAGAACAAGAATGGATGCAGGGAGACAAATCAGGAGCCTAGAGCACTTTTCTAGGTAAGAGCTAATATTTACTTGGTGTATAGGATACTATACTTGGCCCACCCAGATTCCCTTTACCTGCTGGGTGTCCCAGTCTCCTAGCTACCATGAAAGTAGGCTTCTGTTGGCTGGACATGGTGGCTCATGGCTGTAATCCCAGCCCTTTGAGAGGCCAAGGTGGGTGGATCACCTGAGGTCAGGAGTCCGAAACCAGCCTGACCAATATGGTGAAACTGTCTCTACTAAAAATACAAAAGTTAGCCAGGCATGGTGGCATATGCATGTAATCCCAGCTGCTCTGGAGGCTGAGACAGGAGAATTGCTTGAACCCAGGAGGTGGAGGTTGCAGTGAGTTGAGATTGTGCTACTGCACAACAGGCTAGGCAACAGAGTGAGACTCAGCCTCAAAAAAGAAAGAAAGTAGGCTTCTATCAATCCCAGCTGCCTGTTTCCTGGGAGGCTGTACCTTGTCTTCCCTCTCGTGAACCTTAGCCAATAACTGACTGACAAGGGGATCCCTTGCCTGGAGGTGGGGTTAACTCCCTAGTATAATGTGCTCTAGGATTTTATTGTGTTGTCAGCCTGAAGCTATTCTTTTTTTTCCCCATTTATTTTATTGCATTTTAGGTTTTGGGGTACATGTGAAGAACATGCAAGATTGTTTCATAGGTACACACGTGGCAGTGTGATTTGCTGCCTTCCTCCCCATCACCTACATCTGGCATCTCTCCCCTTGCTATCTCTCCCCAGCTCCCCACCCCCCACCAACCCTCCCCTATTCCCCCCAACTGACCCCAGTGTGTAGTGCTCCCCTCCCTGTGTCCATGTGTTCTCATTGTTCTTTAGCTTAAATGATGTTTCTGCTTAGCACTCTCCTACTGTTCTTCCCTGCTTCTCTTTGGTTTCTGTTCCTCAATAAATTACTCGAACAAGAATCTTCATATCAGGCTCTGTTTTTAAATAACCTGACCTAAGACACAGTTTAGAGTGGCAGAGGCTGAAATAACGGAAAGAGAAAAGATTACGGTTAGAGATAGGGTTACAGGAATGGTTCTGGAATGTGAGAAAAAGATGGAAATAAAAATAGTTAAAAATTTTCTTTATTGCACAATTTGGTGGGTAATGGCATCATGTATTAAAAGAAGTAAATTTGCAAGGTAGAGAAGGAAATAATTCTATTTCAGATATGTTAAATTTAAAGTGTCTATAAATGGATACCCTCAGGTAGGCAATTAAGTAAACCAGTCTGTTGATCCAAGGGGCAGTTCAGTCTAAATATCTATATTTGGGATTCAACAGTGGTATTCAAATAATATATGAATGCATGTGACAGAGTGGGAGTACGTAGGGTGAGAATATAGATGAAAAAGGCAAAATTTCCTAGGATTGAGTCCTGGCATGACAATTGGAGCAGAGAAGGAAAATCCAAGAAACTACTCAGGAGTGACCAGTGAAGTGAGGAAAACAGGAGAAGGTTGTATCGCAGAAACAAAGAGAATAAAATGTTTCCAGAGGGTATGACCAACTGTTGAATGTAACTGGGTGCTTGATGAAGATGAGACAACATATCACAAGACACGGAAACAGGGAGATTGTTACTCACCTTGACAAGAGAAGATTTTGACAAGAGAAGATTCTGAGGTGATGGGTATGTCTATGTCCAAATTCATCAAGATATATACATTAAATGTGTGCAGTTTTTGTATATCAGTTAGATCTCAACTAAGAAAAAGAGAAAAAAAATGCCAAAAAGGAGAGAATGGAAGAAGTAAATACATTGACCTAGGCAACTATTGTTGCTGTAAACAGGAGCAATGAATCAGTAACTCAAGAGGGAAAATGAGGCCAGGGATATTTTTCTTTTTGATTAACATTGATAGGAGGGAGAAATCGATTATCCAAGAGATGGAACAACTGTAGGAGAAACTCCTTGAACAGACAAAAAGTGATGGGATCTAGTATCCACGAGCAGGGGTTGGCTCTAGCCTGCAGTAGACACACTTCAAATTTACAACAGAAAGGATGATAGATAATATAAATGCCTGTGAAGAAATGTTTATAAATGTTGTAGTGAGAGGCTGAACTAGTTTTTGATTGACTCTATTCAAACAGTTTTGATCATCTGTTCTTATTAAAATATGAAATGACAACGGAGTTGAAATAGGGAGTAAGTATGGTTTTGGTAGTTTGGAAATTTGAAGATGGAAGAGTAAGGATGAAATAACTAATGAAATATTTATATTAAATAATTAATGAAATAATTTCTTAATATTTATATTTAATAATTAATGAAATAAATTTTCTTACAGGGTGATGTAGTATAATTTCCTTGTGCTTTTGAATATCCTTTTGGCATGTGTGCTCACGAATTTTAAAGAAAACCATTCAGCAAGGTTCTGAGTCTTTCTTGGCCATATTTAGGTGCTCAGGTGTAGACATGGATTAGGCAGCTGGTTGGGTTTAACTAGCATTAACGGCAGGAAAACACAAGCAAGTTAAGGAATTTGCAAGAAGCAATTAAGAAGTAGACTATGAAATCTAAGCTGGGCTAAGAAGGAAAGGAGAGGGAGGATGGAGGAACAAAATAGGAAGGTTAATGGATTTAAGTTTTGATGAGGCTGAAGAAGTGCTGCAGCAGGGGTAGTAGAATATGTGAGCTTGTATGATAAAATGAGGAAACAGAGATAGATGTTTGGCATCCACATTCAGAGGTATTAGAAACATCTGTGATAACAAGGTCAAAAGTGTGGCCCTGGAGGTGTGTGGGTTGCAGGAAACTTCAATGGAAGGGGAGAGTTTGAGAAACCATGAGGACGTGGTATCAGATGTATTATCCACGTGCATCTAAAAGTCCCCAAACTTGGGGAGAGGAATAGGGACACAGAGGCTTATAGAATGGGGGTTAAAGTCATCAGTGGAATATAGAGACAGGGAATTTGTAAAGTATGATATTTATCTCATTGATTTCTATGAATTTTCAGTTTTTAAGTGTATTTTATTATAAGAATTATATACAACAAAAATCAAAATATAAGGCACAAACCTCTCATAACCCCATCACTTGGTCAGAGGGTGGTAGATTTTGATGAAGCTCTGTAGCATTTCCTGGTCTGCTGATCTCTGACCTGGCCAGGTGTTTCATTTACTTTGTTTGCTCATTCTTCATGGAAATGTTGCAGGGCTTTATGTTACTAAGAGTGGCTGCCTCTTAACCTGGCGGTCAGCAGAAGCAAGTCCTCATATGAACAGGCCTTCTCTTTGTGTCCCTTTCACCTCCCTAGTCCAATGCACTGATTTCTCCCATGTAGTTAAAATCTGGGACAAGAACTATTAATAATGGTTGTAAAATAGGGCAGCAATCCTTCATTTCACAAAACTTGTCTCATTATGGGTTCCCTAGCTCAGATAGTCTCTCACTTCCACAGAGTTGATTGTCTGGTTACATTCGATTACTCTTTCATCCATCCAGATATTCCTTCAGTCTCAGTCATATTTACAAATTTGTGGAAAGTCCGTTCTCTTGATTTCTGTGACTAACAAGTTGTTATTCCATTTGGTAAGTGGTGTTGTTGCCACAGTTGTCTTGAATATCTGCTGATTATTTCTGGACAGGGAATTATGGGGAGAGCGGAATGGACGCTTTCAAAGAGCTGGCTGCCCAGGAAGGCCTCTGCATCGCCCATTCGGACAAAATCTACAGCAATGCTGGGGAGAAGAGCTTTGACCGACTCTTACGCAAACTCCGAGAGAGGCTTCCCAAGGCCAGAGTGGTAGTCTGCTTCTGCGAAGGCATGACCGTGCGAGGACTCCTGAGTGCCATGCGGCGTCTTGGCGTTGTGGGCGAGTTCTCACTCATTGGAAGGTAAGTCTCTCTCTCACTCTCTCACACACACACACCTTCACACTTTGGAATACATAAGCTTGCTTTTACAAAGCTGGACTTCCTAACCCCAAGTGGGAGAGATGTGCAGTGCTGAGCTCAACATTAGTTCTGGATCTCACTGATAATGTGGATATTGGCATCTTCCTGATAGAAAAGAGCAGAGCAAGGCCGAGGAAGGAGGACTGGTTAAGCCCCCAGGAGATTGAGGTTATAGTGAGTCATAATTGGTGCCACTGCATTCTAGCCTGGGCAACAGAGTAAGACTTTGACTATTTAAAAGAAAGAAAGAAAAACAAGAGCAGAGCAGTAGATAACAAGAATTTTGAGACTTTTTCATAAAAAATGATGGAAAGCTGTTTGGCAGAATATGTCTTGATTTGGAGAATTATTTGTTTCACTTCTTTCTCCACATCCAAGCCAATGCCTATGTTTTCCTACCTCCTAAACATGAGCATCTTATTGAGATATCAGTGGATGGAGAACAGCAGTGAAAAAGAAAAATATGTAGTAAGGTTGGAAATTTACAGAGTTGGCTAAAGAGAAGTGAAAAAAAGCAATGGAACTGTGAAATTTGATAATATAACCTCTTTTCACATTTATGAGACGGCTAATTTTGATGAGATTTCTAGAATTGCTGGTGGTGGGTCTCAAAATTTCTGTTCTCTTTCTAAATCATGTCTACTTGTTTGGCAATAGATGGTCAGCATCACTGGATTTTTCATAGGGCTTTTGACCTAACAGGTATCTTGTTTAATTTACCAGCTTCTAATATTGCATAAAGAACTTGTTCCCCAGGAACCTACTGAGTGTATCTGATCTTTACTGATTGTCAACCCTATCACATTCATCTTCGAAATCTCTTTGTCTCTTCCCATCACTTCTTCCGGATACCTTACAATCATATTACATCTATCGAAGAGCCTCAACCACTGATATTCTGCTCTTGGAAGCTGGGTATACTGGTGTGGACATGCTCACTGGACCTTTCCCTTCTGTCTTTGTGTTTATAATAATGATTGCAATAGTAGTAAGACGAACTTTTCCATCACCTGGAATTAGAGGTATAAGATACTTCATGGACTTTTGAAAAGTAAGTAGGATAGAAATATAAAGAAAGAAAGAAACAAAGAGATACTCTCCAAGCATGAGAAGGTGTGGAGCCAAGGTCAAATTGTAATTCATGATTAAGATAATTGTTTAATGTGGGCAAAATTGGCACACTGGCACACAGAGTCAACTTGGCTTCTTCAACGTGGTGCAGTTTTTGGAAGCCAATAAAATGTTCATTAAAAAAGCAGGTCTTCTAAAAAGTATTTAAATAAGAAATGTTATTTCTTTTAGGAGTGGAAAGAAGGCAAGCAATATTGTTGAAGTGTTATGTGGAGTAATATTCTTAATATATGCACTGGGACAGATGGTGGATAGATATTCAGCCCTTTCCATTGCTTCTGTAAAATGACTGGTTTCATGAAGTTTGCTTGTTTTTTAAAAATTCTCATGTTTATAATTTACAAAATAACAATAGTCTGTTTTGCAAAATTTATTCATTTTATAGTATCCTTAAAAAGCCTATCTACCTGGATTTTAGAGATATTGAACAGATGTGGCAAACCTGTGAGCTTCAGGGTATATAGACTACCTAATTATGAAACATAATTACACAAAATTCTGCAATGTGTAATTGTAGTGTGAAAAATATATTCTGTCACCATTATGAACTGGGCAGAATGATAATGGCAACCTAAGTCTTTTTAGCTCTTTTTTTTTTAACCTCCTAATAATGCAGTTGAGCTCATACAAGTATTTCTGAGAGTCTCGCATGTGTTTCTTTACGTGCTTGTCTATGAAGACGTCAGCTACATGTGATCTCTACCTCTTTTATTCCTCTTATCTGCCCCACCTCTGCTGGGTTCCACTGACATATCCTAGGGAGTTATTGTTGCAATGAACACTTGAGCTTCTGAGGGCACTGCTTCCTGTGCTAATAGTTACGCTCACTGATGCATGGAATCTTTGAGATGCCAAAGCTATACCATGCTCTTTGCCAAGTGAGGAAAAATGTTTCTGCTTTTCTGGGCTACTTTCCACAAGTGTCTGTCAAGATGGTGTTGGCTCCATTTTTTAGAGAAGTTTGATGAAAGCAGCCTTTTAAATATTTTTGTTCATAATTTTCTCTCCCTTCCCTGACATCCAGATACGAGTTCATAAGGAGCTGAACTGGGGACAGAGCCAAGTAGTGAGACTATCCCATCCTTAGAATTAGCCTTCCCTTGAGGTGGCTGAATCCCTCTCTTTATGGGGGATGGATTCTATCCTAAATGCTGTTTGACTCATTGACTCATGTCAATGCACATGTGGTGGACTTGGTTCCCTCATTTCAGTAGACATGTCCAGCATGGCACCAGTTTAACATCAAGCAGCAACTTCTAGCTATATTAGTAATGCTGTCAAATATGTCTCCTTCCCTTTCTAAGGGATTTTATCTACCAAATGTTGAACATTTTTTGAAATCAGAAGCCATTGTTTTGTTTCTTTCATAACACATGGTATGATTCTGGCTACTGCCAGAGTCACAAGAGGACATTGTGTAGGTGGTCATGAACTTCTTTTCATACAGGTGAAGATCATAAATCATGGTAGAGATAGCAGCAGGAGAGACTTGGTTAAAAAAATTAGAACTTTTTAAATGAAGGCTTACACCCTGATCTCCATGTCTCTTGTTTTCTCTCACACTTCACTGCAATACGTCTGGAACTCTTCTTGGCGCTACCATAAACACATATTCAGACGTGGACAGCTTGTCACCACTTCCTCTGCTACCATCCTGGTCCAAGCCACCACCATCTTTCACTTGGCTTGTTGTGATAACATCATAATTGGACCTCTTGGCCATCTAGGTTAACGTAGAAGGCAAAATGATCTTCTAAAAAATTAAGTCAAGTAATGTCATTTGTTACCTTACATGCCTAATGCCTTAAAATGACCCCTGTTTCTTTCATAACAAAGTCATTACAAAGGCCTTCAAAGCTCCATATTTGATCACTTAGAATGAGTTGCTTAGAATGGAATAAACTATACTGATAGAAAAATAGACTTTTAAAAAAAGTTCTCATAGAGAATAAAAATATTATATATTTAATAAATGTGGGGTAATGAAAAAACAAAACAAAACAAACATGGGCTAAGAGTTCTAGCTATGCCATGAAGCAATTATGTTATCTTCTTTACTTAGTAGCTTTTTGTCTTGGAGCCTATTTTTTAAAATAAAAATAAAATGTTTGGCTCCAGGTTATCTTTACACCTTTTTCTAGTACTAGAATTTATAATATATTAAGACAATATGACTAATCTGAGATCAATAGGGATGTATTTACAGATTTGTTTGTCTAATATTATTTATGAATTTAGACTGCTCAATTTTCTCACTAGTCACTTTGTTAAAACCAGAATTTATAGAATAAGTTGGTCAATATTAGGATAAATCTGTGGATATGTAATATAGTCAGCAGACCCAGGGGAGAATCAAACCTTTGACTCTGAACAAATTGGCACAGTATTCTCACCAAGCAAATTAACTAATCACAATCAAGTTAATCATGGTGCAAAAGAATCATTTCTTCTAGGCTCTATGAAATAGCTTTAAGATGCTTCTCAGAATTATGCTCACTATATTTATAATAATAATTGTAGTAATGATTGTGATGCTGATGATGCACCTGCATCTGATAATATCTGTTTAGGACTTACTATATACAGGCAATGTTCTAAGAACTTTGTGCATAACTCTTTAAATTGTCACAACAATGCGATAAGATAGGTACTAATATTATTCTACTCTTGATATATCTTGTCAAAATGTGCTGCAGTGCCAGAGCTCGGATTTGAACTTAGGCATTACAACTTGAGAATCTGTGCTACTAATTAGTAAGTGTGTGGGGTGATGGAAAAACAAAACAAAATGTGAGGTAAGAGTTCTAGTTTTACTGTGATTGTTTTTTTTTTCTCCAGTCTTTCTAAGGTTCAATTCATGTAGATTGTTTTGTTTAAGAGATATTGGCATTAATCTTAGTTTTCTTTTAATTTTCTCTCTCTTTCAGAGATTTATTTCATTGTTTAGAGTCACCTTCTTTAGGAAAGTCAGCTGACGTATCTCCCAGGAGAAAATTATTTTATGTTTTGAGTTAGTCTTTATTTCTTTGCATTCTTTTATTTCTCTCCTAGTTTTAAATATTTTCTATGATAATTCATTAAAGGATAATTCATTTAACCTTTTTTCCAGCTCATTTATTTATCTTAACATGAGATTCTACAATATTATTCTCTTTGCACACCAAGCTTTATCTATAGAACATATTTATATAGAAGCCAACTTGGAATAGGTGGTATTTCTCTAAAATCCTAAGGTATAATTATTAAAATACTAATAGTTAACTGATAGATCTGTTCTAACTATTAAATTGTTTTCTTTATCTGAAGAAAGTAAAACAGAATAATTTATGCATATGAGCACAAAACAATAGCTACCATTTATTGAGGGTTTATAGGTACTAGGCTATTAATATATGTTGTCTTCAGTTCCAACAACAACCCTGAAAGCTTGACTTAAAAATCAGAAAAGTTCAATAATTACTCCAAATTCCTAAGCTTAATAAGTGGTAGAGTCAATATTCAAACTTACTAATGTACAATATTATCATATACATATGCAGATATTGAATTATAACCTCCTCAGCTGTAGAAACCAGGTTTTATACAGTTGTTTATTTTCCTTCATGCCTGGCATAGTGTATTGGCATCATAACTTTTAAATAACTACGTCAAAAAGCTTGGGAGGTCATAGAGAGAGCAGCGAGCCATATTGTGTGACCCCTGGTTTCCCTTTGATAGTCTAGAATCAATAAATTTTACCTGGTTTGGTAAGGGTTGATGATCTTCAGTCAGCCTGTATCTCCACAATTCGTCTGTAAAACTGGAACAAAAACCCACTTGGGTTATTGTATTTGCCTAATCACAAAATGCCTGCTTGCCTGCTGAATCATCACTGGGTCTCAGTAGTAGGCCTCTTGTGATTACCTTACCTCCCCTAAAGACACACTATTCTTTCAGGGTGAGTGAGAGCCTCCTGGCCTTAGTCCTTTTCCTAGTGTTGGCATTATCCAGAACCTCCACCCTGGTTTCCTCATCTGCGGAAGCCTTTGCTATAAGTTCACATGGTGTCTTGTTAGGAGTCTCTGATTAGACATACTAGGTGTACCATATTTATTTATATATTTGCCATCCCTTTTTATTGGATTATGACTATATCTTTTTTTTTTTTTTTAACAGTTCTTACATTTCAAGTGCTTGTTCCTTGCTGTTTTATCTATTGTTTCTCCCAGCTCTGTGATCTTACTCATTAGGCCAACTTTCCATCACTTGTCACTGTAGAGAAATACCACCCCCTGCCCTTTAGCAAAAACTTGATCCAAGAAAATGTTAATCCCATGCTTTTTTAGTTGAAACACAACAAACATGTTAAACACACATTTAAAAAGTGGTTGAAATGGAGCAATTGCTTTATTGGGAAAGAAGACAGTGGTTTCATTTTAAAGCAAATGGAATACTTGGTTTTTACTCTGTACCTTTTGGGGTCTTTTTCTTTCAGAACACATATTTGGAAAAATGACCTCTATAGCCTTGAAATATAAGATTATATACCATGGTGTTATGTTTCATATGTGTTTTGAAAATAAATATTTATTTTAGGTTTCATCTTTCCATCATGAAAAAAGTGGGAAAAAATCTAAAGTTTGCAACCTTTAGGAAAAATTGCAAAGGTTTTATTTTAAAGAGAATGTGGACTTCCATGGAAGTGTGACATCTCCAAAAATGGATTATAATCAGAAGCCCAGCAAGGCCGATAAGCATATTCTGATGCTTAATAGTCATGACTTACAGCTGTATGACTTGGCCTTTTCTCAGCTCCCAAGGGCAGGAAATGATTACAAACCTGCAGACAAGCTATACCTTTCTTAAAACACTCCTGCTCTACAGGCAGATTAATGAGAGCTTTGTGGAAAATTACACTTTTAGAAAAAGACTGAGAAATGTGTGCTAAGGTAGGAGAAGGAATTTTGTTTGGAACATACTGAAGAATAAACATTATTTGTGAGATATCAACAGGTATTGTGAGTATAGATCTCTCACACAGAATTGCTCAGGATTTCCATAATAACTGAGGTGGCTGATTTACATTAAAGTTGGTAATTATGAACCTTTCCTTTATTCTAACACCAATAGTGTCATGTTTCAGACACTGGACATCTAAAACATGAAAGATTGCACTTTCATGGCCTTTACCTGCCTTCAGGGTATTAAAATACCAAGGAAAAGGGTTTCTGGTGCTGTCTGCATCTGTATGGCACTACTCAATTTGAATGAATGGAAAAGGATGTTATTATGATTCAGCTCATTTTGTCTCTGATGCTGATCAGAGATAATGTGAAATTATTCTTAATATGTTCTTGTAGCACCTGTGACAGTTCTTACCTGGGTGCAAATCAGAATCAGCAAATACACTTAAAAATAGATTCCTTGATCTCACCTTAGACCATCAATACAATTTCTTGGTCAGGACTTTGGATCTTCTTTTTTTTGACCTCTGATGAGTTAGCTTTCAGAACTACTATCTGATGATGCCTAGATCAGGGCTTTGCACTAATATGGCATTTACTATGAATGAACTGCTTATAGGGCATATTTGAAAGGGAAGACAAAATGAATGTTTAATTCTATTGCCTGCGATTCTACCATTTCAGCTCTGTTTTTTCATTTCTTGAAATTTACTTGCCTTTAAGATTTTTGTCTTAAACTACAGGAACACTTGATATTAGTAAATAGTAGTAGGAGTAGTAAAAATCTATTTGCAATTCTGTTTATTTCCCGTGTTTGTGTCTTCTCTTGCTGCCCAAATTGGCTTGTTGACCTGCCCTCTGAACACATAGTCATGTTCCAGTTTTCTGACTAGTCAAAATGCAGAGCAGTACTGACCTTGAAACATAATTCAAGGTTAGTCTTAGCCATCTCTGAGTTGCCTGGGGCCTACCAATGAACTACAATGTCTTGCTAATTACCAGAATGGGAACTGATGACTGAATTGTTCCTGAAGTTAGATCTCCTCCATAGCCACTTACCTGTCTATATCATAAATCTGGGGAGGTTTTAAAAAGTTTAACTTTGGGCTCCACCTTCCTTCTAGTTTAATATGCTGGGAAAGGGACTTAGGAATTTATATGTGCTCTTCAAACCAGCTTTATTGAAATTCACCAATCTTACATGTTTATTTGATGAATTTTGATAACTCTATACAGTGACATAAGCACCAAAACTATCATGCTTTGCCATAAGGAACAAGGAAATTATGATATGGGACACTTGCACAATGTTTCTTCGTGCCCCTTAGTCCCCTTTTGTAGTCTCTCCTTGCAACCCCTGGAAACAGGCAACCACTGGAATTATGCTGGCTTTTTCTAGAATTTCATATAGAAGGAATCATACAGAATGTAGTCTCTTGTGTCTGATTGGCAAAATACTTTTGAGATTCCTTCATGCTGTTGGGCATATTACTAATTTCCTCTTTATTGTTGAGCAGTATTCCATGACATAGATATATCTCAACTTGCTTATCCATTAACCAATTGATAGACATTTGGATTGTTTCTAATTTGTAATTATTTTGAATAATACTGCTGTGAACATTCTTGTACAAGTCTTTGTGTGGACATGTATTTTCAATTCTCTTTAGGAACTATCTATAGGTGAGATTATGGGTCATAAGTATATGTTTAACCTTCTATGTTACTGTATAAGAAATTGACTATTTTCCAAAGTGGCTGTACAATTTTGCAGTTCCACCAGCAATGTATGAGAGTTCTAATTCCTCCACATTTCACCAAAATAGTATTGTCAGTCTTTTTACTTTTAGCTATTCCAGTGGGTGTATCGTGGCATCTCTTTGTGGTTTTAATTTGCATTTTCCTAATGACTAATGATGTTGAATACTTTAATGTACTTATCTGACATTTTAATATCTTTTTTGGTGAAATATCTTACACATCCATGTCCACTTGGATTTCAGGTTGTTTATCTTCTCATTATGGAGTTGTAAAAGTTATTTATAACTTCTGGACACAGTGATTTGCCATATATGTGTATAATAAACATTTCCTCTCAATATGTATCTGACATTTTAATTCTGTTGAATGTCTTTGGAAGATGAAATGTTTTGAATTTTAACAGTGCAGTTATCGGTTTCTTCTTTTATGGTTTATGATCTTTGTGGTCTATCAAAAATATTTTACCACCTCCAAGGTCACAAACATTTTTCTAAAAGTTTTATAACTTTTGCCCTCCTATTAGATATATGGCTCATTTGGACTTAATTTTTGTGTATGTTGTGACATGGGGTGAATGTTCTTTTTTATAAGAATATCCAGTCATTTGAGAACCTTTCACTGAAGGAAATATTATTTCTTCATTAAATTAACTTGTTATTTCGTTGAAAACAATGTAATATATGTGTTTGGGTATTCTTATTTTAGATTAATTAAATTTTTAGCATTCCATTTTATCTCTAGTTTTGACTTACTAGCTATAACAATTATGAATAGTCAATCTAGGGTTTCAAATATACTTCTTTATGTTGGTATTGTCTGCCTCCCAAGAATATTATACATCACATATAAGAAGTTTACAGTGGTATATTTCTATTTCTCCCTCCTGACCTTTGATACTATTGTTATATATTTTAATTCTATATCTATTATTAAACTCAAAATACATTGTTATTTTTACTTAAATGGTGAATTATCTTGCAAGAAATAAAAAATGAGAACAATTAGCTTCTATATTTACCAATATAATAACTATTTATGACCTTCTTTATTCCTCTGTATTGATCCATATTTTCTTCTGGATTATTTTCTTTCTGCTTAAAGAATATCCTTTAATATCACTGATGTACTGAGACAGATTTTCTTCTACATTTTTTGCCTGCAAATGTTTTAATTTTGTCTTAGTTTAAAAAAAAATTCCTGATATAGAATTCTACATTGATAGTTGACTTTTGCTCTCAATTCTCTAGAGCTATTACTTAGTTATAATTTGACTTGCACAATTTCTGGCGAGAAATCTGCTGTATTTCTTCTTACCTTTGTTTCTCTAATATGTATTATTTCTGAATGCTCTTAAGCATGTTTCCTTATCACTAGTATTGAGTCATTTTATTATGAAAAGACTTGATGCAGTTTTTTTTCCCATTTATTTTATTGCATTTTAGGTTTTGGGGTACATGTGAAGAACATGAAAGATTGTTGCATAGGTACACACGTGGCAGTGTGATTTGCTGCCTTCCTTCCCATCACCTACATCTGGCATCTCTCTCCTTGCTATCTCTCCCCAGCTCCCCACCACCCACCGTCCCTCCCCTATTTCCCCCCAACTGACCCCAGTGTGTAGTGCTCCCCTCCCTGTGTCCATGTGTTCTCATTGTTGAACACCCGCCTATGAGTGAGAACATGCGGTGTTTGATCTTCTGCTCTTGTGTCAGTTTGCTGAGAATGATGGTTTCCAGGTTCATCCATGTCCCTACAAAGGATACAAACTCATCATTTTTGATGGCTGCATAATATTCCATGGTGTATATATGCCACATTTTCCCTGTCCAGTCTATCACCAATGGGCATTTGGGTTGGTTCCAGGTCTTTGCTATTGTAAACAGTGCTGCAATGAACATTCGTGTGCACGTGTCCTTATAGTAGAACGACTTATAATCCTTTGGATATATACCCAGTAATGGGATTGCTGGGTCAAATGGAGATGCAGTTTTTTAAATATTTGTGGGAATTGGGGCTTATTGAAAGTTTTTGATAAGTGTGATCAAAGTTAGAAAAATGGCCATTATTTCTTCAAGTATTATTTCTGTCTTTGCTGTTATATTCGTTCTAGCTGAGATTCCATTTATATGTGTTTGATAATTTTATACAGAGAATTTACCTATTTATTTATTTTCCACTTTTTTCTCTTTTTCATTTTCAACAGTTTCTATTGCTATGACTGAGTACATTGATCTTTTCTTTTGCAACATCTAATCTGTTAATCTCATCATGTACTTTTAAAATTTCAGATACTATTTTTTTCATCCCTAGAAGTTATACTTGGGTATTTTGTTTACTTTGTTTCTTTTCTTAATGTGGTCATTCTTCTGGGATATACAAGAACATATTTAGAGTAGTTGTTTTAATGTCCTGCTGTGTCTTGCCAGGCAGGCTTTCTACTGCAGTTTATGGGGTATGAGCTATTCTCAATATTGTATAAGTTCCAGGATTTGTTTGTTCTATGTTTTCCAGTGAGTCTTTCTCCAGCCTTAGATATTTTCTTCTCAGATATATGCACACCAGAACTTGGCTGAAAACTGGAGGGAATCCCTCCATAGACTTATTTTTCAATGCACTTTTCTCCTTTACAGTACTCTGACCCTGTAAGTCTACCTGCTTCAACCTTCCCAAACTCTGATCCCTGTTTTCTTATTCTTTGCTGAATTTCCTCCTCCCTGCTCTGCAGCCTAGAGACTACCACCAGACAGGAATATGGGCAGTTTGGTTCATCTCTTCAATTTTAGTTTTCTGCAGAATGATAATCCTATGTTGACATTTATACAGTGGTTTATACATTTATACAGATAACAGTTGGTTTATATATTTTATTTGGTGTTTTAGTTGTTGAAGGCAGGAGGACACCATTTCACATTCCTATTAGCAATGTATAATGTTTCCACATACTAACCAAGGCTTGTTATTGTGCTTCGTAATATAGCTATTTTAGTGGGCATAAAGTGATACTGCATGTGGTTTTGATTTGCCTTTCTCTAATGTTTATCTGAAAATATCTTTATTTCACCTTTAATTTTGAAATATAGTCTTGCTGGATATAATATTCTTGGCTAATAGCTTTTTTTTCCCCCTTCTCTAGTATGTTGAATATGTCATTTAACTGTCTTCTGGCCTCTATTGTTTCTCATAAGGGATTACTTCTGTATCTTATTGGGGTTTTCTTTTTATGTAATCAGTGGGTTTTCAATATTTTTCTCTTTATTCCAAATGTAACCATTTTTACTATGCTGAGCCTTAATCTTTTTGTGTTTATCTTACTTGGAGTTCATTCTTGCATATGTAGATAAAAGTTTTTCAGCAAATTCGGATAGTTTTCAACCATTATTTATTTAAATATTTTTACTTCTCCTTTATGTTCTTCCACTTTTTCTGGTACTCTGTTTATATGTAAGTTGATACACTCACTTAAAGATATCTCACATTTCTCTGAGGCTCCATTCATTTTTGTTATTGTTCTATTTTATCTCTTTTCTTTGGGTTTTATAATCGTTTTGATTCACTTAGTATTTCTTCTGCCAGTTCAAACCTACAGTTGAGCCCTTCTAGTGGACTGTTCATTTTATCTTTTCAACTCCAGAATTAATTTTGGTTCTTGTTTTTAAATAACTTCTGCCTTTTAATTGATAGTCCCTATTTGATTAGACACTGTCATTATATCATTTTTCACTTCTTTAAGCATAGTTTCCTTAGTTCTTTGAATATATTTATAATAGATACATTTAAGACTTTATTATAGCTGACATCTGGTCCATCTCACAGGCAGTTTTTGTTGCCTGCTTTTTTTTCCATGTATGTGAGTCACACTATTTTTTTTTTTAAATATCTCATGCTTTTTGTTATAAACTGGAAATTTTTGGTAATATATTGTAACAATTTTGGATACTAATTCTATTCTCTGGGGCTTGATTTTGTTGTTTATATATACTTTTTATCTTGGGTAGACTATTTTACTGAAGTCTATGTTTTGCAGTGTGAAATAACTTGGAAATTTTTTTTTGAATTTATGCTATGTACTAGGAGCATTTTATATATGAGAAAACCACGGCTCAAAGAGGTTTGATGACTTATCCAAAGCCACTCACCTAGTCACTACAAGCAAAGATCTTCAAAAAAATGTCTAGCTCAAGAGTACTCTGCTGTGTAATAGGGTACAGTGATGAAGGTTGCAGAAGAAGAGTGTATTCATTTTCTATTTTCTACTATAACAAATTACCAAAAGGTTAATGAGTTAAAAATACAAAATTTTGATATTAAGTTCTGGGCCCTCACGTGCCAAAAGCCACCTGGTGTGGCAACTGCACATTGCTCTGCATCCTACGGTGTGGATCCTCTGCATGTGTCTCTGGGAGATGAACTCACTGAAATGGCTGTGTCCAGTCAAGGACACTTTGAGGGAAAATTTGAGTCACTGGATCTTGCAGAATTTACTCAAAATCAGTCATGGGAGAATAAGCTGTTTGGACAGGAACCTGGACCTTTGGTCAAAAAGTATCCTGTGGCAACCCAACTGTTAATTGGAAGTGTCACTGGATGGTACATGGGTTTCATATTCCAAAAGGTTGGAAAATTGGCTGCAGCAGCTCTGGGGGGGTCAATTTTTTTCTCCTTAAGCTTGCAAGACATACTGGGTACATCAAAGATGACTGGCAACAAGTGGAGGAGGATGTGAGAAAGCCAAAAACAGCTGAAGATCCATAAGACCAATCAGATACCTACTGAGGTCAAGAGCAAAGCTGAGGAGGTGATGTCATTTGTGAAGAAGAAAGTTCTAATGACTGGGGGATTTTTCAGAGGTCTTCTGCTTGTCATCATAAGGAGGATGACCTCATTTCTCTTGTTCTTATTTTTTTCCCAGCCAGCAGCCTCTATATTCCATCATAGAGTATAGAATCCTGCCTCCTCTTTTCCCATGCCTTCCTCCCAGCTGTGGCAAATCCAAATGTCTTCTATAAGAACCTGTTAGTATGAGTTAATATGGTCCTTCCTGGAGCTTGATGGTGACAGAAGAGACTAATAGTTGTTAGTTCTTCCAGTGACTATTAAAGTTTGTTTTTCTCAGAAAAAACAAACAAACAAACAAAAAAACTTGGGATGCCACAAGTTTGAAATGAGTGTTCCTGGGCTAAAATTAAGATATTGGCATGTCTTTTCTACATGCCTTGGATTATAGAAATCTACATTCCTTGGATCACAGCCTTCTTTCTCCATTTTTTCAGGCCAGTAGCATTGGACTGAGTCTTCCTCACATTGCCTTCTCTCTTCTGATTCCCTCTGCTGCTGTTAATGGCCCTTGTATTTACATTAGGCACACCTGGATAACTCAGGACATTCTCCCTAATTTCAGACCAGGTGAATGGAAGCCTTTGTTTTATCTATCACCTTAATTTATCTTTACCATGTAGCCTAATGTATTCACTAGTTCCAGAGATTTGGGCATAGACATCTTTGGCTGGCTATTGAGTGGAAGGTCAAAGAGAGTTCAGGGGTTAGTTTGTGGAAAAAGCAGGATCTAGGAAATATTTGGTAGAGGAATGCGGCAGCCTTAAGAGACTGGTACATTGAGGGAATAACTTGGTAGAGAGTAAGAATCTTAAAGCTACATGAGGTGAGTGATAGCCAAGAAAGGTTTTATCACAGTGATACTCAAGGTGGGGTTGTGGTGAGGGCACTGTGTTTCCACAAGGTAACATATGAGTCTTAGAGGGTAGGTTAATGGGTTTGAAATTAAAACAGTATTTTTATAGTCCTAGAATTTGTTTTTGTCACATTTAATGTTATTTGCATTTAAAACATTGAAAATTGTATAACACTGTATACTTTTCATGGAAAGAGATAGGCTTTGGAAGAGTAGAGAAACACTAACTGATAAGTTGATCAAGGAGATAAGATCATAATTAAATACATAGGGCTGGAGTTTGAAAAGAATGGTGACACTTCTTCCTCTGACCCAAGACAGTGAGCGAATGACTGGGTAAAAGTTTGGATGGACTTTGGTAATAAACTGACTCAGAAGAAGGGGTCCTGCAGTATGAAAGTTCTTTGACTAGAAAACTCTTGATTCTTGCAATCCTATCATATCCCATCTCTGTTTGTGGATAAACTAATTTTGATGAATAGTAAAATAATTAAGAGCCACTGCTTTAATCATTCTAGACAGTAAAGATAAATAACTTCTCTCATTGATAGATAATTCCAGGGTTTTATCTAAATTCTGTGGAATGGTTGAAAATTGCACAGAATAATTTTTTTTTCCTGAAGTTCTTACCCAGAATTGTAGTTCCAGTTATGTCTACGTCAGGTATGTTCACATATTTGGGAGAATACAGATCCTTACTTGTTATCTGCCATCTTATCTCTTAGAGATAAGATATTTCTATACATTTTTAAGACAACATTGAAAGTTGAAAAAAGTCATGTTCTGAAAATTCAGTTTTAGAAATTTTTACACTTTTTTTTCTAGTATTAAATTTTCCCTGCACAGGTATATTCCCTAGGAATTGCCATAGGCATTTTTTTTCAAAACATAGGCATTTTTTCAGGGATTTGTGAAACACTACATGATAATGACTGGATATGACCTTATCGGCTTCTAGATTTAGCATTCATTTTTAATAGAGAAATATAAATATTATTTTTTCCTCCTTGCTCATCAAACATAGCACATTATATAGTTATTAAATTTGACTCTAGCCCATGCCTGTGGGGATTGTAAACCTAGGTAAGTGCAAAAGGAGATGGAATTGCAAAAATTGTGTCAGTAAAGAGGTATACTATGTGTACTTTGCTAGTATGTTTTGCCAAAGTAGAATATTGAAAATTATTAAATAAGTGTACTGATTTTGGTCACTATATACTATTGGAAAATTTTACATTGATTGTTATGTAATCACTTAATTAAGCTTATAATTTCCGAAAGATAAACAAAAGCTTATTAGCTATGTTTTGGGCTATTAGATTAGGAATGTTTACATTTGTATCCCCAAGGCTTTGTGCCTTGAATTTTCTTTAAAGAGAGGAAACTCTTGGCTGAGGCTGACTTTCTGTAAAGAAAGACTTGTGAAATGCAAATGGTTTTCATCCATCCAAAATCTCATTACTTCAAGGCTCAATTTGGGGAAAATCTGCTTCCAAACTCGTTACTTTGCCGTTGCCATGGCTCAGATTCTTGCTGGTTATTTGTTGCAGCTATCAGTTTCTTGCCATGTGGGTCTCTGTGTGGGGCCAGCTCAGGTGAAATCTGGCTTCCCTAAGGTGGACGGGTGGGGGGCAGGTGGAGAAAGAGAGATCAAGAGAGAGAATGGAGGAAGTCATAGTCTTTTTGTAACTAACTGTGAAGTGATATCCTGTTACTTTTTTCATATTCTATTCATTAGAAGTAAGTCAGTAGTTCCAGCAATTCAGTGGGAGGGGATTGCACAAGGGAATGAACACCAGGAGGCAGGATCATCTCAGAGTCTACGTATTATGATGGTAGAAACAGATCCATAGTATTTGCATTTGGAAATCACTTTTTCTGATTAAATATGTTTGGCTGTTAGTCATTTTATAGTTTTGCTTTTGAAGCTATTATACTAATGAGGTTAAAGCAGAATCAGAGTACAAATTTTGCAGTGACACCATTGGAAGACCTACGTTTCCTATGCTAGTATTATCACTTGAGTTTTCTGAGATTTGTAATAGATACTTGTTACAACCTCTATTTTCTCTATGTGTCATCTATTGCAAAAGCTTCAGGTAAAGCCTCTTACCAGTTGTCTGGACATGTCTATATAGATGGTGTTTCTTTGCTGGGTTTATTGTATTTCCCATGGGACTTTAAAGAACAGTATATGAAAAACAGGAGCATTTTACTTTATAGAAGTCGGTTTGACTGTCTAGTTTTTTCTTCAAAATGGTAAATAGTAAAAATAAAATAATATAATATACATACATACAAATGTAAAACCCATCTTATAAATCCAAAATATCCTCTTCTGGGTCATTGGAAGTTTTTCCTTTTAAAATCACAAACACACTGGAGTCTGTTGGGGGGAAATGGGGGAGGGACGGGGGGGTGGGGAGGTGGGGAGAGATAGCATGGGGAGAAATGCCAGATATAGGTCAAGGGGAAGAAGGCAGCAAATCACACTGCTATGTGTGTACCTATGCAACAATCTTGCATGTTCTTCACATGTACCCCAAAACCTAAAATGCAATTTAAAAAAATCATAAACTGGAGTTTTCAAGTCTTCATGCACTATTTGTGTGGTATGGAAACAAAAGATGTATATGCCATACCTTCCTAGCCAGATGAGAAAGGCCTACCAACTTCCCTATAGATGATAGGGTGTAGGCTTCATTAGGTTATAAAAATGTATTGATTGTATTTCACAGAGCTTACAATAATACTTGGGTTGTCTAAACCTATATGTTAGAATAGGCATTGTGGTTTTGGGGAAACCTCTAACCCTCTTTCCTCACTTTAAAAGAGAGATAAAAATTCACTAAATATAGTACCTATCTCCTAAATTATTCTGAAGATTATATAATAAAATATAAGCATGATAAGAGCACGGTTTTGTTTAGCTAGCTTTTGAATCCCTAGCACTCTTTCATCAGTGCTTTAGGCTTCATAGATACTTAATTCATGCTTAATGTCAAATAATGTGTCCAGTTCAGTACCTGATACACAATGAATTCTCAATAAATGCTGACAGTTGTGATTATTCAACAGTAAAATAGATTTCTCTAGGTGTCAGCAAGGATCCTTTTACTGGCAATGGTCAAGCAGAAGTTTTGAAACACCTACTAGGAAATGGAAGGGATTAATAAATTAGGAAATTTATTGATGTGCTCAACTTTAAGTCATGATGTATTGCAACTGCTGTTTTAGAATTGATGGGTCAACAGTCTTACCTCTTTTTGAGGATTAATATGAATAGCTATAATGTGAATGTCTCCCCATGGGCTTCTCTGGTCAATTGAGGCAAGAAAATTAGTAATAAAGATTCAGAGGTCTTAACATACTAAAATTTTGGTTTAATTCACTTGGCTCTATCTCCTGTGAAATCAACAGCTCAAAAAATATTTGAAAGGAAAAAAGAAGTCTGTAAGTTTTCCCTCAAGACAAATTAAATATTGTAGATTTTCTAAGCAGCAATGAAGTTGTACTATTCTATACCAAAATAATTAGTTGATTAAATAAGTTCTTAGAACATGATTAAATATTTTAACTAGGTTATTTCTATAAATAACCAATAAATTACATCAGATAATTACTCATAGAATAGTTTTTAACTAGCATTCATAATACAAATACCTGAATTCTAACTCCAGATTCCCCATTCATTATTAAGAGACCTTGAGTAAGTTACTTAACCTTTCTGTAAAATGATACCAATATTAACATCTACCATATTGAGGCTATTACAACCTTTATGAAGAAAATGGAATTTAAATGTTTAACAGAATTCTCCTTCATGCCATTATACCAATATATGTTAGCTACACATTTTAACCTTATATTACGAAATAGACACAATCTGAGCTTTCTCTTCTTCTTTAAGCATTAAGTATTTGGTTTCAAGTTTGTATGTCATTTTCCTAACAGAGGACCAGGACAGAAAGCAGCAAAGTAAAGTAAGTGAGCCCTCTGTCTGACCTCTAGACCATTGTTTCCATATATGATTTCCTAATCCCAACCTAGGGAATAACAAGAACTGACATGTATTCCCAGAGTAAGTTCCTCTGACAACTCACAGCAGGCTAGAGTAGAATAGAATAGAATAGAATAGAATAGAATAGAATAGAATAGAATAGAATAGGTTGACTTAAAAATTTTAGATTACCTTCATTCTCCTTTGCTAGACGTGTTCTGAAAATAGTTTGTACAAGTTAAGTTTCACCTCTGTCCTCTAAAATATTATTAAAGGTGTGGTTCTTTTAATTTGGCTCTCTTTTTTATATAGCTTAATATATATATTTTTATACTATTAATGTTCTTAAATTCCTGGCATTCAGGAATTTTAGCTTTTATTCAGCTTTTATACCACACTGAAAATCTGATATTCACATATTTTCAACTTTTGAAGCTGGATGGCTTATGAGTAATGTTTTGAAAAAATGAATTGCATTCCTTTCACAGTTATCATTATTTAAATGGCATCTCTGGCTGCATTGAATTTTTTTCTTTTGCTGTTGCTCTCATTAAATGCGTTTTTGCAATTTGAGTTTGACTATTTCTTGTCTCTGCCTTGAAAAAGGCATTTTAGAATTGTAGCCAAGAAAAATGCCTATGAAAGATAACAATTTCATAGTCATATCAGCACTTTCTCAACATAGGTCTGCAGAGATTGTTTTTTTTAACAGGACTGCAGAACTCTTTATTCTGCATATTAATTTAATAAATTTTACTTTTTAGAACAGTTTTACTATTCTTAGAACAGTTTTATGGAAAAATCGCTAAGATAGTACAAGAAAGTTTCCCTATACCCAGCGCTTAATTTCTTCTAGTTTAGTAGCATATTTTATTAGTAGAGTATATTTGTTATAATAATGACTCAATATTGATACCATATCATAACAAAAGTCGATGTTTTATGCAGATCTTAGTTTTTACTTAATGTCCATTATCTGTTTCAGAATATCACATTCTCTTTAGTTGTCATGTCTCCTTAGCCTCCTTTTGGGTGTCACAGTTTCTCACGCTTTCCTTGCTTTGAAGACCTCAACAGTTTTGAGAAGTACTGGTCTGGTCGTTTGTAGAATGTCTCTTATCTGGGACTTGCCATATGGTTTTCTCATTAGTAGACTGATGTTATGGATTTGGGGGAGTAAGACCACAGAGGTAAAGTGTCATTTTCATCATATTACATAGATTGAGTATCCCTTACCCAAAATGCTTTGGGATTTTGGATATCTTTTTGATTTGGAATATTTTTCTAAACACAATGAAATATCCTAGGGGATGGGACCCAAGTCTAAACATGGAAATTAATTTATGCTTTATGTACACCTTGTACATGTAGCCTGAAGTTAATTTCATACAATATTTTAAATAATTTTGTGCATGAAACAAAGTTTGTGTACATTGAACTATAAGAAAACCAAGGTGTCACTATCTCATGTCTTCTGTGCTCAACAAGTTTTAGGTTTTGGAGCATTTTGGATTTTGGATTAGGGACGCTCAACTTGTATTAACATGACTTATCACTGCTGATGTTGACATTGGCCATATGCTTTTTGTGTGTGTGTGTGTTTTTTTTTAAGTTTCTCATTTGGAAGCCATTATTTGGGTACCAAATGTCTATTTAGATATATTCATTTTGGGGACTGTCTTCCCCAGACCAACTTTCCCACTGTTTCATTACATACAACACTCACTGGCTGGCACTGCTAATGTGAAGCTGGGTTAGGAACAGCCCTGTGATTTAATTCAAAGCCATTAATCTACCCACAAAAAGGCCTCTAATCTGGGCTGGTAGTATAAGAATGGGGATTGATTTTAATGCATTGGAAGAGAGTCCTGTGAGAAATAGACAGTGGTCAGAACCCAGACATATGGGCTTTTCATCCTGGAAGTAATCCATTTTCAGATAGGAAATAGAGTACCAGACTATAAAACACTGGAGAATCTCAAATATACAAATCGGGAGATCAGGGTGTAATGAAGAAAATAAAATCAGCACTTTCATGTGCTCATGTGTTCTTAGGACTAACACTGACTAGTGCAATCCAGACATAAAACAGCAAAATTCATTTCAGATCCCACTGCTTAAAATGCCATGCCTCCACTGGACAAAAAAAGTTTGGCTGAGCTTGCAGAGAGATGATCTTATCACCCCAGCTAAGCCTTTGGAGAAGGAATGGGTGAGCATCTGTGTAGGGTCAATTGATTGAACATTTTGTTCATTCATTTATATGAGAGGAAATTAAAGGACAGACTTCCTGTTGCTTAGATTGTAGCATCAGTAGCATGCGCAGAATTAGAACTCAGAACCCTTATTTTTTGTTGTTGTTCTTTATTCCTTCATCTTTTAAGAGTTTGAAAACCTGTTCTTATCCCAGCTCATTGGGAGGCTGATGCAGGAGGATTGCTTGGGCTCAGGAGTTAGAGACCAGCCTGGGCAACATGGGATATTTTGTCTCCACAAAAAGATGTAAGAAAAACATTAGCTGGAGTATGGTGAAGTACAACTGTGGCCTGGCTGCTAGGGTGGCTGAGGTGGGAAATTCACTGGAGCCCAGGAGGCCAAGACTGCAGTGAGCTGTGATTATGCCATTCCACTCTAGCCTGGCTAACAGAGCAAAACCCCACCACACACACACACACACACACACACACACGCACACACACATACACACACACACACAACTCTTCTTAAAAGGTTATCTGTATTTTTCTATCATTTCTTGAATTTAAGTATATTTTATGCAGATATTAACTTTTCAAATATTATAGACCAAATCATATAAGAGATTTGCTGGATTTTGTTGCTGCTTATGTTAGGTACCAGATTTTCCAATTAAGCACAGTTTGTTTTCACTGACAACATAAAGTAAAACTAAGATTTGGTTTATTTCTATTGATTATGCCAAGAGGAAAACTTATCTTAACTGATTTTTATATAATGAGGTTATACTGAGAGGATTATCTCTTTCAAAAGCAGAAGAACAGTTTTTTTCATCTTTACACACAAAGCAAGTTAGAGCCTTGGAGGGATAAATGTGAAATATATATTGTGTAGAGTGATAATTGGTGAAATTCCTTCCTACTTATTTTATTTAAGAAAGAACTAAATTTTTCTTTTCTTTCTGTCATATAACTTTTGCTACCTTGATCATTTTTCTTTTTTCTTTTTTAAATTCAACAGGACTATAACATCCAAATGTCATGAACTTAAATTTTATTAAAATTGGTTCTCTTCATAGGACTTTCATTAGCTTCTCATGATTTATTCTTTCCAGCCCACAGCTTGGTTTTTCCTTTAACAAACTGTTCTTTAGGTTTAAAATGATCTAATAAAATAGTGCTTCTCTAATATGTGACTTTAAGCAAAGTTGACTCTTGAATAAGAACTCACTTTCAGTAAATATTTTTCAAAGAGGACCTCTCTGATTAGTTCTAGGTATAACGGCAGGAGATATAATCTTAGTATAACTAGAAATAACCTCAATGTGATAACACACTTAAAATCCATAGGATTATGAAATGTATAATTATAAAAGAAATTCTGCTGAGGAGCCTTTGTGCCAAAGAAAGGAAGACACTATTTTCACTGCCCATCAACTGAGGATAATTGGCAATAACACACCTCAGGTACATAAATAGATGTGTAGTGCCCATGGATAACATGCATTTCAGCAAGAGATTGCTGTGAATACAGAATGAACTTACAAAGAGGCTAGGAAACTTGAAATATTCACACATAACTTGCCACCTCTTAAAATAAAACAAACCACAACAAAAATCCACAAATTCTCCAAAGAATAATGGTGAGAAATGAAGTGTTTGAGGCACTGAATAATGAAGTCTTTACGATAAATTCAGTTCACTAAATAAAATATGTCTTATGCCACCATCCTAGGATATGAACATATTCAAGATTAGGAAGAAAACTCAAAATAACTTTCAATTTTCAAGTGAGAAAAGAACATTTCAAAAAGAAGATCTAGAGCCTTAACTCCTTATTGTATCGAATATAAGTTCACTCTGCCACAATTACTGTTGTATTCTGAATATGCCTACAGCCCTTGATATATAATAGTCACTTAATATATTTTGTTGAATAACTTCAGAAGGAAAATATTCATAAAGAACCGAAATATGGTATAATGTTTGAAATTTATAGGTTAATTCAAAATATTATTATAATTCAAGCTGTCAATTTCTCCTTCTTTAAGATAACTAGCAAGTAGGGTACTTTTGTCTTTTTGTCGTTTGACAGTGTATTAAATACTAAATAGCTGAGTCTAATACCAGGTAAGAAAGAAAAGTGAATATTTATGGGATCTGAGTGATTGACAATGAAAATCAATTTATAATCATTTTCAATAAGTTATTAATTAAAAGCAGGACAAAAACAATATAGTTAATAGGAGCATACAAAAGGTTATTCTTGGAACACACACTAATGGAATTTTAGGGATATAAAATAAGAGATCATTAAAAAGGAAAAGCAATTAAGAAAGGGTAGTAATTTTATTAATAAAAAGAGTTGTGAAAGATTACGTCAAGCATTTCCAGAGCTTACCTAAGAAGTTCTTATCTTACTGAAAGTAAAGGAAATGAATTGGGCATAACATGAAAATTATTGGTCTATTTTGTTAACCTTTTCATCCACTTCTCATTTACTTAGAATATAGCTTAAAATTATTTGTAGTGAACTGTAAGCTTTTACAATACAGGATCTGCAAACAGATTTATTTCATTAATACGCAGGAAAGACAAGAAGCTTGATTAGTAGATTGTTCTTTCCTCTAGCAAATTGTTTCTCTTTGAAATACATTGTCTGGAGTTATTTTTAGTAGAATTTCCAAATGACAGGTGGATGAAACTTTTTCTTTTTTGAATTTGTCTTGATTGCAAGAAATTAGCTAATTTCTTCCTTCAGTTCCCCCCAAGTCAGTTACAGCTGTACATGCAGTGTTATCTGAATTGGAAATATACTTCAAAAATCATTCATTTGCATGTCTTTAGGAGAACAGACAAAATTCTAATGACAATAATTACTTGCCCTTTCCTGCTGCTCTTTAAACAAAACACTTTGCAAATTGTACATAAATTTGCCTTAAAATGTTAGATTACCAGCTTGAACCTGGGAGGCGGAGTTTGCAGTGAGCCGAGATTGCGCCACTGCACTCCAGCCTGGGCAACAGAGCAAGACTCTGTCTCAAAAAAAAAAAAATGTTAGATTACCCATATATGGTACATTCTCAGAAAGACTTCCTAGGTTGGATAAATGAAGTACTTTCTCTATCGTTGCAGATTTAACTATAAGTTATTGCTTTTTTTTTCTGGAGCAGAATTAGATGCAGTAGTTTACAACATGAAACAAAACATACATCCTGGGGTTAAGTCAGCAAAACATTTCACTCATGTTTTCTTTGAATAGAGACACTAACCAAAGATCAAATATCCTAGACAAATTGGATATTAATATCTTCTCATAAAATTGGTAACAGAAATGCCTGCTTTGTCATATGAATTAGGGTATGAGTTTAGTTACTACATTAGAAATGAAACTAACACATAACAATCTGGAGGCAGGCAGTTAAGGGCTGGTAGAACAGCCCCTACCTCATGAGGTCTTCTAGAGATTCAGATTCCTTCACGTTTGTCGTTCCATCATCCTCTCTGGTGTTGTTCTCATCTGCAGGTTTCAAGACGGCTTACCACATCGTCTATGGTCTAGTCACTGGAAAGAGAAAAAGAGACAACTGGAGACCCCCTTTCTTTAAAAGGACATAAAAGTTCTACATATTCATCGTTTCTCTTCCCGTTGACAAGAACTTTGTTATAACAATGCCATATTTAGCTCCATGAGAGATTGAAGAGTTAATTCTTTCTTTTGGTTAGCCATGTGCCCAACTAGGAACTCTTATTATGTAAGAATAGGAGAATGCATTTTGAAAGATAACTATCATTTTCTGTTCCACTTCCCAGCTCTTAATTGCGGTGAGTGTCAAATAAAGTAATGGAAGGAGAGGAGGTATGAATATTAACTGATAACATAGTAAAATAAAAACAGTAGTTATTAGTCCTGAAATCAGCTGCTAGGACCTGGGTGGGAGCACAGCTCTGAATTTTAGTTTCTATCTATAAAAAGATGGCCTGAATAGATTATTTCTATGTTCCTTTTCCATGCCTTGTATTATGATCTTAAAGTTCTTTGTGTCTTTCTTAAATAACTCTGTGATTCTCTTCTAGAACTGTTGTGTCTAGGCTGATTGCTTGGATTTATCTTGTCTAATTCTGTTACGTTTCTCTCCATCATCAGTCCCCCCCCATTAGTCTGACTCCTGATGGTGGTGGTTACAATATCTGCCTTGACTTCTATTTCTTCCATATGGCATAAATCCTCATATTTTTATAAATTCTTCGTGCAGTTTCTGTAAAGATAGGAACATAGCTGAAAACAGGAAGATATATCTCAGGAATTACAGCAATAATCAGGCCACTTAGTCTGTAAATCACACTTGGAGTGGGCAATTAACTAGGTCTCCTCCCCACTGAGAACCGTGAAGTATTGTAAAATGTAGGACCTGGAACACTGCTGGATTTAGCCAGGAATTCAATATTAAAATGGGTCACCTCGGACATCTAATAGCACTTGCTAGTTGATAAAAAAGGTTTAACAGTATGATCATAAATCTTGGGTCCAGCCTGGGCACTTGGCTTTTCCCTATCTTGTTTGAAATCAGTTTGAAAAAGACAGAGGGGGAGATAATTATGAACACAGAATCTTTGAATCAGAAGAAAATATAAAGGTCATTTCATATAATTTCCCTCCGGAAGAAGCATTCTCTCTCCAACTTCCCAAACATGTTTATTCTATTTTTGCTTGATTGGTAACTCACCGCCTTCTGAGACAGCCTATTGTTCTATTGTTTACAATACTGAGAAATCCTCTAATTGTGGCTGATCTCTCTTTTCTGTTTTTTAAATTAACTATCTGTGGATTATCTGAATGGGCCTCATGGACTGCTGTGATAATATTCTAAATTTTATTCTCCTTGACTCAGAGTTTTGTAGCTTAGTACTAAAATGCCTGCATGAATTTAGTACCATTAACTAAATTTTTATTGAGTCCTGTGGTAAGCAAAGCACAGATTTCCTATACCTCGGTATCTTGTATTAGTCTGATAGGCTATGCTATGCTGCAATAACAAACAATCTTATAATTCTAGCAATTTAAATCAACAAATATTTATTTCTCATGTTATATATTATCTCAGGTGTGTGAGGCTCTGGTTCATCTCATTCTCATGCAAGAACGTAGCCCGACGAAGCCTTCATGATTAATATCATTGCTCTTTGACATGAAGACAGGAAAGGAATGTGTAATTTAGAATATTTCCCTTAAAAATATTTACCTTGAAGAGACTACATAGCTTCCACTCACATTTCACTGGATGAACTTTATTTTATGAAAAGGAAATACTGTCAAGTGTCTGAAAGGCAGAGAATCCGAAATATTCACTCTCTAGTAAAATATTAGTAACAAACATGTAATATCTGGTCAACAAATGGTCAGCTTATTTTTATTTCCATGTGCAAAACACATTAACCTCTTTCAAAAGAAGGTAACCCAAAGTCCCATCCGGTGACAGCATAAATCTTCTAGATCATGACATCTGGATGATATGCCAGGTCTAAATATAACCCTTTTTGATCTGAACACACATGAATTTAAAATGCGCATTAATTTCCTTTCACAGTCCAATATACCTGACAAATGTAGAAGAGGATAATTTGAATAAACATTCCACTTTGGAAAAAGAATAATGAGAGAACATGGGGCTAATCTGACCCCAAATAATTATGCTGTGCCATAGATCCAAGATTGTGAAAGCTGCCTACCTTCAGGTTGGGAAATATTCCTAGCATAGGCTCTGATTTGGCTATCTGGGAGTAGCCTCCTTGTCCTTTGCTTTCGTGGCACTCTGAAAGATTCCTTTCTTTCTATTATCCTTGGTAGGCATCTCTGAAAAATTGATGTTGGAAAATATACCTTCTTTCAGGCCTGAGCAGCTTTCCACATCCACTTTCTGCTTACAGATGACTGACAGCTCAAGGATTAATTTAAACCTAGATCAATGACATTCTCTTTCAATCTAGATTGGTGATTTGTGGTGATTTCGTAGTAAAATGCTCTGAAAACTTTGTGAGTGTCTTATCTATTTGATTCCAATCAGCATTTTATGCTAGCAATTCCACCCACAGTTCTTCTTAAAATACATTTCTTAGGACAGCTCTATTCTATAATTTTCTTATCCACATATCTCTAAATATTGTCCATTGTAGATAATTTGAGCCAGTTAGGCTTAGAGGAGAGTAATATCATTAAGCTCATTTTCTGGAAGGCATACCTTTAGTTAGATCTCACTCTGAGATACCTTATCCACTTAGTGCTATAGACATATATTTTTTCCTTTTTTAATTTGAGACAGAATCTTGCTCTGTCACCTAGGCTGAAGTGCAGTGGTGCGATCCTGGCCCAAAGTATTGGCATTCCAGGCATGAGCCACCGCACCCGGCCTGTAGATATGCTCTTAATATGACCATTGCCTCTTAAGGCTGATTTTAATTTGACTTTGTTGCTCAAAGACTATGACTTTTATATTTTTGCTGTTTGGGTTGGGTAATCAGTTGCCTCTTTGTATTCCTGAATTCAAGGACACAGATTTCTTTTTCATTCTGGATTTAAAACCATTTGTTTTTCTGACCAAATTTCTTATAATACCTTGCCAAATGCAGTCAATAGCTACCTACACAACAGCACAGATATTGTTTCTTAACCTCTTTTCTGAGTGTCGTGAGTTTACTGGGTACATGATCTGTTTACTAACTTACTAAAGGTGACAGTTTTACTAGATGTTTTCCTACTGTTTAACCAATAACAGTTTCTTCCCTACCTACTGCTTAATTGCAAAGCTACAGATCATAGTTTTCTATTTTTGTTACAGCTGTCTCCTTTTCTTGTACGAATGTCTGTGTCAGTCAAAATATGCTAAATTATTTTCTGGTAACAAACACAACATTTTAGTGATTTAAACCCACAAAAGTTTATTTACTGTTCACAAGATACATACATCGGGCTATAGGGGTTATAGTGTACATTGTGCTCACTTAACTATCTACGGAGTCTTCCTATTTGGAGTGCTGCTGGGAGTTATGGCAGATGGAAGGGAACTTTAAAGGTCTCTGCCTAGAAATAACAAATGTCAGTTATATTTACCTTTTACTGGTCAAAGCAAATCACATGACCACAAGCGATTTAAGGGGAAGAGGAATGCAATATTACTATGAATCTAAAAGGTGGAGAACTAGAAATATCGGTTATCACCATTAATGGCTATGCTGCTTCCTTTAATTTTGATAAAAGATTGGCTGATTGTGTTTAAAGTCTAGAAGATCTGAGCTCTGAAATGCTCAGAGTGTTTGCACAGGTAACAACCAAATGTGATTTCATTATTCAAATGTCTGTAGGGCTAGAATATATTAATCAACTAACTATAATAAAATATTTGTATAATATCTGCTAAATTTCAGAAGGAAAAGATGAATCCATTATAAAATAAATGAAGGCTGCATCAAGAATATTTACTTACTAATACAGAGAGAAAGTGTTTTGTTTTCCAAATGAGGACATTTGTAACTCATACCACATCACAAAGTTTTTGATCAACTGGAATTTGCATCTCATTTTCTTGTAATGCCCTTACTTGTATTAGAGGTATGCATTAGCATACATTTGTAAGGATGTCATTTAAGTGTCTTAGAACTTTTAAAATTTGTCCAGAGCAAAAGGTCATATTCTTTCAAGTGACCTATGGTACTCATCAATGCACCAAGTAGAGGTGAGGCAAAGAAATATTTCATGGACAACAACATAAATGGATGTTCACTTATTACTGGGTTAATTTCATTGAAATGTGATTTATATTTGCCAAGAACCAAAAAGACAAATGTTTACAACTATTAGACACAAAACATATATAATGAACTATTTTGCTTTTTTATAAAACAACACAAACAACAAAAAAGGAAAACAATAAAAAAGAAGCTAAATGAATAGACAAGGTTTTAGAAATAATTTTCTATAATCGGTAAGGACAACCAGGTAAATGCAACATCACATGAGGTCTCGTAGAATAATTGTTTATTTATTATTATTTGTGTTCTTATTATACTATGAAAAAGCTCTCAATACTGAGTATCCAGTTGGTAAAATAGCAAGCCTTTGTCCTGTGCAGAGAGTGCTTTCTTTGTAAAACTAAGGTTCCTTATGTTTATCTCTGCACATAATTATCACAGCCATTTAAAGTGTTTCAAAAAAGGATTAATTCTTCTCTTACAGCTACTATACATCATAGATTTAACGGAATCTCAAAAACTCCTGTGGTCACTGTACCACTGAGATGACTGAAATAGCCTTTTCTCGGATTTTCTTTCTTCCAGACATCTTTTCTTTCAAATCCTTCCTGTACCCCACTGTTAAATCAGTCCATCTACAAATCCTCCTCTCTAAAAATCCTGCTTTGTCAATATGAGTTCAAGACACAGACAACTTTGATTTCCTATATTTTTATAGGATACAGTCCAGATCTCTTGTAGCAGCACTCAGGATCCTTCACAGACGTTACAACCATTGCTTTTCTCTTCCAAGAGAATAACAGTTCTCTATTGCTTTCTCAATTGCCACAGGCATCCCCATTTCTGGACTGAAATATTGTAGCTTCCCTTGCAATTTGTACTAATATTCAAAATTCAAGAAGACTTTGATGAATATTATCTTATTCTTAGATTTTAATGTCAGAGTTCAATTCTCCCCACAGCCCAATAACTGAAACATCCCCTTTGTACAAAGAGATGGAATTATCAAGTAATGAGATGATTTCATAACCCAAAGATACATTTTAAAATTTCTTCACAAGACCAAGCTTACAGTAAATGCTGACGAACCGTTTGTTAGTTATTGATCATGTTACATTGGCGTAGTTTCCATCTCACAGCAAATTCATAAATTAGCCACAAAATTAGACTACATGTTTTAGTTTCTCATTCTCTAGAACCAGAAACTCTTTTAAATCAAGAACTTTGCTGCCTCACTTCCAAAGAACAGTAATACACATTCCTCTTTTCTCTGGCTTTATGCCCTCACGTTTTTATCAGTTTTCTTATTCATTCATTCAAAATTCAATGGTTGAAAGCATAGTCTATGCTAGGCTACTGTGCTAAAAGCTGGGAATAGAGAAACTATCTCTTCCCATAAAGAGTCCATAATGTGGTAGTGAGACAGAAGCTCAACCAATATGCACAATAATGTTATGAGCTTTTGGACTAAAATTCAAGCAAATATAATAGGAAACATTTGAAAGTCAGCAAAATAATTCCAAAGCTCCTACTCCTTAATTGGTGATTTTTTCCTCCTAAGTGTCATTTTCTCATTGTTTCACTTCATTACAGAAATTTTTTCATGCCTCTTAAGCCTTAAGATCCTTGATCTGGTTCCTATGCACTGGACTATTTTCCTGTTTTCCTCAGTGACCTGGCCTGCTTTTTGCTTTCTGTGGGATTCCCACCAGCTTTTTGAGCCGTGTTCAGCTCTGGGTTAAGCCACTATGACATCCTGCTGCTTTTTCCATCTGTCTATAAATTCTGTAGCAATTCCTATTCTAAGAATGAGCCTAATGCAATGAGTGAGCTGACTTCTTCGACTCTCTTGCCTCTGAAACCTTTTTTCATGTGGTGCTTTCTATGAGCGTTCTGGTCTGTCGACCTGAAATACTGACACTTCTACTTGGTGCTGTCAGACTCTCAAGTAAAAGATGTTTTCATATCATTATCATTATGTTTCATATGTTAGAGGTCTTTATATAGCTCAAAGTCATTTACATTCTCCTCATTTTATTAATAAAAACCTTAAGTACAAGCAAAGATAGGCATTTGGTTGCAGTGTAGTAGTTAATAGGAGAGTTAGGATTTAAATCCAGGGTTCTGATTTTAAGCTCCATGATTCTACCACATTATCTGCAGAAGCAATGTCGTGGCTCTTTTCACTAAGGTTCTCTATCTGCTGTGAAAAGCTTCTATAGACACTGACCTTCCACTGAGGCAGTATAAATCTTTCTTCTGCTAATAACACATAGAATTTCTGGATATATTTTAATTAATCAAAGTTCTGACTGTTAAATAAGGGCAGGGAAATCACCTGGTGCCAGTGTCAAAGGGAAATTTAAAAACAGAATTGTATGTTAAAGTGTTTTGCTTTGGCAGCTCAAAGATGGGAGGGCAGGAATGTTAGCGTAAGTCTGGTATCAGGCCTTGGGGTTGTTGACTGGAGTTCAGTATCCACTGGGGAACAGAATCTGTGACCTTGGATTCAATTGAAAGAATGGGAATGAATCACCGTGCTAAAGCTGCACCTTTACAAAAAGTGGAGTAAAAGAGGAAGTGGGGAGAATGTTCACATAGCCCGAGAAGCGACAAAGAACTTGACTGTACCAAAATCCTAGGTGGAAAATAAAATTTTGCAGTGAAAAGTTGAAATCCTAGGCCAGAGCCATAAATGAGCATGGAGTCTGAAGTTAGTTTACAAATGTTTTGTTAGACTCCTCAAGCCAAGCTATTAATTTTAAAACATTTTGAACTAGTAAACATCCTGGGAGTTTTAAGAAAGCAAAGATGAAACAATTATGTAATAACCAAACTGGGGTACATGAGATTCTTAAGGAAAAAAAGTTTCACTAAAAATGAGCTCATGAGAAAAAATAGAAAGCACATGAGGCGATATCGCACCTTGAGAGAGTCAGGCCACATGAACCCAGGAGGAGCAGCTGTCTCAAAACTTGAGATGATAGAGCAACCACAAGGAGGCCAGGTAATATTTAATGCATGTTGAAGTAATTTAAAAAGTAAAAAGAGGAATAGAAGAATAAATAATAAGAAAAGATGACAAAATAGCCTACAGATTTAAAAACGAGCAAAACTTCTGCTAGTGAAGAAGTCACAGAAAGGAAAATTCATGCAATTCTTATAAAGAACAGGGTGCAGCTGAAGAAATTTACAATGAGCTAAAAAGGTACTTAGAATGCAGCACAGAGGGTGAAGAGATGGGAACTAGGAAATAGAGGTTAACAGATATAAAAAATGGAATGAGAATGTCATGATCAACGTGAACTACCTTTAAGTGTGAAAGTGTGAAGAGGTGATGATTTTCTCTGAACATTCAAATGTGTGGAATGACCTTTCAGTTTCAGATTCCAAGATCATGATGCAATCTTTTTTCTGAATAAGCAATGTGGAAGTGGTGGGATATTTGAAATGAGAGTTTAAGTGCTGTACTTTTCTGGGCAGGTAATGGGGATGGGGTAGTTTTAAGAAAAGACCCCAGAATGGATTCATAGCTTGAATATTATTTTTATCTTTCATCTTAAGCCTGAAATAATATCTATCTATCTATCTATCTGTCTATCTATCATCTATCTATGTATCTATCTATCTAATCTATCTCTATTATTATCTATTATTATCTATGTCTCTGTCTATTATCTATCTATTTATCTATATATTTAGCTCTCTATCCTCTATCTATCTCTATGGAGTGTGTGTGTGTGTGTGTGTGTGTGTGTGTTTGTGCGTGTGTGTGTGCGTGTGTGTGTGCCTATCTATTTCAAATCTGACTACTTGACTTGTCTGGCTAGTCAATATGTTTTGGAATTTGATTTTGGAAAATTACCTATTTGATATATCTAGTAAATAATGCCCCTTTTCCTGCCAGTCAGATATGCCTTGCTAATACAGGAGGGCAAAGAGGTCATTTCTCTCCTGATGTAGGCTTTTGAGTTATTTTTTCCCTTAATGAGAATGGTCCTTTATATACGAAAAACATCCTCCCACTTTTAGCAAACAAACAAATGAAACATTTTTTTTTTTCAGACAGCAGTAGTCATAACAAATGAGTTAATACAGTATTCCAAATCTTCCTGGTGGAAAGTTGGTGGGACTTAGGAAGAGGACAGCCCAGGCAGCTGCTAGTCTGTGCTGCTGCTACAAGCGTCAGCTCCTTAATTCAGCAAATGTTCTTTGAGCACAATGGGCCAGACACTGTCTAGGTGTTAGACATACTGCTGGGAACCAGGCAAAGCCTGAAAGGCTGAAGAAGAGCATCCTGTAAGTTTGGAGCTGCATGCCATTCACGTACTCTGTCGGCCCTTGCCAGGCAAAGAAAGGCTACACACTTGACTTAAATGAGGGCAGTTGGAGTGGTCATTAGCTTTGTGGTAATGAGGTAGACATCACTAGATACCCTTCAACAAATTATCAGGACGAAGGTCACTCCTACTTACTCCTTCACCGCCGCAAGTAAATTAAGGCACAGCCATGCTTTCTGCCATTCTGTTGAACATTTTCTGAGGGAAGTCTGCCCACTTGCATTCTAGATTCCATTTCTTTCAGTTGCATAGAATCTCATTTTTCTTCTGGTTGCTTCTTACTGGTAGTTGGCTCTTAGCATATAAACCTGCTCAGGTGCAAATCTTAAAAATAAAGCAAAGCAAAACAACAGTAACAACAAAATAAACAAAAACACATTCCTGCCCATTTGTTCAAAGCTGCCATTTTTGTGGTGGAAGCAGTACATTTGAACTTCTCTACACTGTTAATTCCTCTTTACTCTTCAGTCCGCTGCAATCAGACTCTTGTCCCTCTATGCTTGAACCTGTTCTACTAATGACCTCTTAGTTGCTGTATCCAAGGGATGCTTTACATTCTTGCTGATTTGCTTCTCTGATGAATTTGTACTGCTAAACACTCTCTTTTTCCTGATTTTCTCTGATTCTGTTCTCTTCTCTTGCTATTTCCTCTATTCTATTCCTTCTTGCTTTAGTGTTTTCTTTTCAGTTTGTTTCGATCCTCCATTCTCTTCTGTTGTCTCCTTAAATGCTGACATTTGGCAGAATTCTTTCCTCTGACCTTCATTTATTACTCTATCCACTTTCCATGGGGGATCTCATTCACACTTAAGGCTTCAGCCACCACCGATCGTCACTCTGGAACTCTGCATCCAGACACTGATGTACTCACTGAACACCATCAAGTGGGTATCCCACAAACAAAACTTCTCACCTCTTAGAATGAGCTCATCCTCCTCCTTCTCCTCCTCCTCCTTCTCTCCTTCTCCAATTTCTCCTCCTCTTATACATTTTCGGGAATGGCACCCAGAACTACTGTCCTGTCCCCCAAGCCACACACTTGGAGGAGGTGACACGTGCGCGCGCACACACACACACACACACACACACACACACACACACACACACAGTTAAATCTAAGTCTACTTTGGTCACCATGTTTTATTGTTTTTACCTCTTCAATAGTTTTTTGGCTCTGTCTCCTCTTCTCTGTCCCTATTGCCACCACCTCGATTCAGGCCTTCATCAGTTCTCATTAAGGCTGATTTTAGTCTTTAGGATGAAGTTCAAGCTCTTTGATGTCATATTCATAGCTCTTTAAATATGGACCCTAGACCACCTCTTCAATACCATCACACAACTGCCTCTTCCTCCACGCACTTGCCATTCTTTCTCTCTCACCTCCGTGTCTTTGCATGCTCTGTCTCTGCTGTTTGGAAAGGTCTCCAAGTCCCCTTTACTTAAGTCAGTTCCCCTTTCAGGAAGCTTCATTGATTCATCTTTTCCACAGCCTCTTCCCTAATCTGGATTAGGCTTCTTGCCATCATTCCCCCATCCCCTTTGGTGTCTCCTACAGCATCTGGTACATTTTCTGTCATGGCATTACTACAGGTGTCATGATGGTCTGTGGACCAGGGTGATCTCTACGGGATTGTGGGTTCCTTGAAGGCAAGGACCAGTTCTAGCTTGTATTTGGCACAGTGTCTGGCACACAGGTGATGAAGCCTGTGCTATTAGTGAGTGAGGTGGCTTACAGGATGGTTTCCTCTGCAGTGGTTCCTCTGTGTTTAACCCTATTACTGATTTTATTTCCAACTGAAGCTGAAGGCTTTCTCAGCTATCTTCTTAAGTATTAAAAGTGGATTTGATTTGCTTCTAAGAATCCCCCCCACCCTAGTGTCAGGGTCACATCACTGTCCCTTTAGGCTCCTCTACATGGGGTCATGTGGGCGACGGAAGATCCGCCGGGGAGTCTTGGCCAGCAAGAGGGTCCCGACCTGAAAGAGGGGGTGCGTGGAAATAAAGAGAGACAGAAAAGCTGGGGTATGGAGGACTGAAAATGCAATGCCTAAACAGCGAATTTATTTTTGTCCAGGGTCTCAATATATACCTTAAGATCAAAGGTGTTTACACAATCAACAATAAGAGGAATGGAAATTTACAAAATATAGGATCATGAAAACAATCTTAAGCATGACATTCAAGGATCATAAAAGTGGGCAGGTGGTATGCTTTATCTGTTTTTACCAAAACACACTTTTGAATAACAATACCTAAGAGTCACAAGCTAAGCCATAAAGTCATTATCTAGGGTTCAAGGCGGTCATGCGGATAAAGTTAAACTTCTTGAAAGACAAAGTCGTAAAAGTCATGCAGAGGCCTAGTGGAGACATAATGTCTGACAAAACCACACGACCCTTGCCCAAGTGTCATTGCAGTCAGAAGTAGAAACCTTTGCAACATCAGTCATTTCTCAGTTCTTTCTTTCCCATAGCTCGACTGCCTCCAGCAGGAAACTGTGTTTGGGCTCAAGCTCACCATCTGGTGAGGCCCACACATTAGGGGGCCTTACACGGGAGCGATCCCCACAGGGTCACACTTGATAGTTTTACCTAAATAATTACCTAAAGGGAGAAAATGTTGAATCTCCTCTGTTTTCTATCTTGTTTCTTTAATTGGTCTTTTTGTTCTGTGTGATCTCTTTTGCTTTTGCTTTTTCCTATTTCTCTTCTTTTTTCAGGTATTTTCTTTATTCCTCAATGCATCTTTGGTTGGATCATTTCTCTTTCCTTTCTCTCGTGCTAACACTAAAAGCAATCTATCACCTTTTGTTCTTTCCTGTCAGTCAATCTCCGGTCCATGACAGATTAATGTTGACAAGCTTTTGTGCTGAATATAAATGGTTTCTCTCTGTGTTTAAAAGGGAACACACAGCACACAAACAAGCTGGAGAAAGGACTATTTATCACATAAGAAGTTGGAAAAATTAGGATAAACATATTGATCTATTGCAATCTTTTGTTTGTGCTAAGACCAAGTAAGTAATTATTCTGACTACTTAATAACCTCTTCACACTTTGAGATTGCTTAACTTTCAGCATAAACAAATTTTATTGTGGTCTAAGACAATTTCTAAATGCTAGCATTCACTTATTGAAAAAGGGAAAGCCTGTGGAATAATAACGTTCTGCCATCCTCCTTTTAATGAGAATGGTTATGGTAACATTTTGAAATAAATACATCAGAACAACTACATGATGGTACATTGAAATAGGAGAAATTGGGTTATTATTTGGGTTTTTTAATTAGCATAACCAAATTGTAGAATAATAATGGGACACACATGGAGGAAAATGTTATCCTGGTTAAGGAAGTTGGACACTAAAATCTACAGAGCTGGGTTAGAATACTAGCTCTGTAATCTATTAGGCACTTGGCCTTGGACAAAACCTCAGGTTCCTCAAATGTCAATTTGGCTAAGGATTAAAAGGAACAATGTATTATATAGCATAGTTCCTGGCATAAAATACTCAATATATGTAAGTACATAATTAAAATAATAATTGTCATTAGCTTATCTCTCTCATCCTCCTGTTCCTTTTGTTATTGTCATCCAACTTAAATGCCTGCTCTCAAAATTCTCACTATTCTTACTCTTTCTAAACCAGTAACCAGTACTTTTAAACTGTGTTGTGACCCAATAGTGGGCTGTGAAATCAATTTACTGATCGATATTTTAAAATGTAATACAATAGAAAATATTAGAGTGAGTTGCTTGTACTAACAATAAGAATTTTTGTGAAATTTTTTAGTTATGCATATGATCTGACTGATATTTTAAACAGGCTCTTCTGCCTGCTATATGGACTGTGGACTCTAAGTGGGCACAGCTGGAAGAAGGAGCTTTTGCTGTCATTCATATGAGTTATAGTGAGGAAGATGACTGGCATGGATGGAATAGCTGCTGGTGAAAAGTGGCCAGATTACGGATAGAGTTCATTGTAGAGGCAACAGGTTTTGTTAACTACTGGGTATAATGTAAGAGTTTTTTGTTGGACCAAAAAACTGGAAGAATGGATTTGCCATTTTCTGAGATGGGGAAGCCCATAAGAGGGGTAGGTTTGTGGACTAGAACAGAGAAAGATAAAGTTTGAGTATATTAAATTTAAGATGCCTATTATTATGGACATGAAGATGTTAAGTAGGTGGTTAGATATACAAGTCAAAATTCAAAGGCCAGTTCTGGGCTGAAGATACACATTTGGGAGTCATTAGGATATATATTGGACTATTTGAAGACGTGTGTCTGGATGAGATCATCAAGGGTGTGAGTGAAGTTTGGAGAAGGGACGAGATCCAAGAACTGAACTTTGGTGTACCATGACATCTAGAACAAGAGAAAATAACTGCAAGCAAGTAAAGAGACTGAGACACTGCTGCTGATGAGAGGGAGATTAACATCTAGGAGAGAGCCAAGTGAAAAAAGTGCGACTGCAGTGAGTGGTCACCTGTGTCAAGGGCTGTCAGTGGCTCACCAGGTGGAGATGATGTATTTAGCCACTGATGACAATTGATGATGCATACAAGCACCATTTTGGTAAGGTGGAAGCAAAAGTATAAGGTACCTATTTTGTGTGTGTCAGGTTTTATAATATGTAATTGTTATAATGTAATACATTTTTTGCTCTTACCATTTTATTTTAACATCATGTTTTTAAAAAGCATTCTAGGTCATATGTCTAGTTTGCTGCTTTTACTGGTGCATTCTACTGTGTTTTTAACTCCATTTCTCCAATGAGGGAGAGCTATGCAGTTTCTAAGTCACTGCCATAATGAACTTTCCTGTCCCCTTTTAGTCCTGTGCCAGTATTTCTCTGGGATACATACCTAGGACTGTAATTATTGGGTCTTAGGGCATACACATTCTTGATTTTTATGAAATGCTGCCAGATTGATTTTTTTTTAGTAGCTGAACTTGTTTATATTCTCTTCAACAGCATATTGAAGTTCAGTATCTTCATAATATTTTTTTAACACTTGGATCTAGCCTCTTTTTCTTGACTTCTTTTTGATCATTCTAATGGGAATTCTGTGGTTTCTCAGTGTTTTAATTTGCATATCTCCGATTACTAATAGTTTAACAACATTTTCATATTGATATTGGCAATTTGGGCTTCTTGTTTTACGCACTTGCCTACTCGTATCTTCTTTGTCCAGTCTCATGCTCTCTCCACTGAACCAAATTTTTCCTTTTTAGAGTCTTCATTATCCACTAATGACATCTTTGTTGTTTTCTTGCCAGTTGCCATGACACAAGCTGCCTCTCTTTATGATTCCAGAGCCTGTGTTATGTTCTCTTCAGTTACCTTAAGCCTTCAAACCAATGTTTTAATATCCAGCTAACACCATAATCTTATATTTCCTTAACTTTCTAGGTTTTATTGGCCAAGTCTCTAATTGAGCCAATAGCCAATATCAGGGGGCAACTTTTGCAACTTTTCATTTTTAATCTTTCAAAATAAGAGTTTCTGCCGCCACACCCAGCTAATTTTTGTATTTTTAGTAGAGATGACAAAGTTTCACTGTGTTGGCCAGGCTGGTCTTGAACTCCTGACCTTGTAATCCACCCCCTTTGGCCTCCCAAAGTGCTGGGATTACAAGCGTGAGCTACCATGCCTGGCCTAAGAGTTTCTTTTTTTTACTACAAATATTTTGCCATCCAGCTCTCCCACTACTTGACTCCCTGTTGAGCTTCCCAACTCATGAATCAACACTTCCCAATCCCCATTTGACACCCAGTTGCAGACACAATTGTTTCCAGAAAGAATGTAAGGAACCTGCGCCACATGTTTTCCTCTCCAAGAAGCCATACATACCTACACTGAACTCACATGGCACTAAGTAGATATTGTCCCACAGGTCACTCTTTGCTTCAGTTTAACTGTCCTATGAGGTTATCAATTGTTGGAGGGCAGGCACATTAGCATAAATCAATATAACATGGGTGGAAAGACTTGGGATCTCAGGCCTGGTAGTCTTGGCTCAAATTCTGACTTTGCCACTTAATAGCTTAGTTTCAGAGATATTACCTAACCTCTCTGTGACTTGGCTTATTACATCATCGCTGTAAAGAATTAAATGAGTTACTACATGTAAAGGACTTAAAAGAATGTCCAGAAGATTGTAATTGCTCCATACATGTTGCCCATTACTGTAAATGTTGATATGCACTCTAATTCCATTCCAGTGACATGTTGGACATGTTAATAATATATATTTTAAAAATGATTTGAATATGAAAGCAGTATATTACAGACAGTGGGTGAGATGAAAAATGGAGGTAAAAATAGGACCAGGAAGCTGAGAAAGCTTAAGAAATATAAGAATAGGCCAGGCGCGGTGGCTCACACCTGTAATCCTAGCACTTTGGGAGGCCAAGGCAGGCAGATCCTGAGGTCAAGAGATCAAGACCACCCTGGCCAATAAGGTGAAACCCAATCTCTACTAAATTACAAAAACAGCTGGGCATGGTGGCACGTGCCAGTAATCTCAGCTACTCAGGAGGCTGAGGCAGGACAATTGCTTGAACCCAGGAGGCGGAGGTTGCAGTGAGCCACAATCACGCCACTGCACTCCAGCCTGGTGCCTGGTGACACAGCTAGACTCTGTCTCAAAAAAAAAAAAAAAAAAAAAAAAAAAAAAAAAAAAAAAAAAAAAAAAGGAAAAAGAAATATAAGATTAAAGTTTAGTTGAATTTTAAATCATTTATTTGAAGGCTCAAGAAAAAAGCACGAAGATGTAAATGCATACACCTTCTATTATCCCTTTTCTACTTTAGCTGTGGCCCATAAAAATGAGAACTTCACAGGTAATAGGAGAAAGTTTTTTATCCATCTCTTTACTTCCTCAGGCCTGCCGTCCAGGAGGAAGGCTCTACTGATGGGTGAAATTAAGAGGATTACTAAGTATGCCTGCTTGAGTGCTGTTTTTTGCTCTTTCTTTTCACCCAGCTTTCTTCTATTCTCCTCCAACAGTAAGTGCACAGGGGCAGGCCTTGACCTTGTGCGGGGAGGTACGCATGCCGGGGTCATAGGAAAGCCTGTGTTTGCGCCAGATGCAAACTAAATTCTCTAATACAAATTTACTAGCAGTGAGGCTGATGTTTTGATTCTTCTCTGACTTCTGTGTTTTATCACTTAGTTTGTCCCTTGAGAAGTCCCAATAAAGGGAAGATGCCTAGCAAGATAAAGAAAGGAAACAGAGAGAGGAAATAAACATGGAGCGACAAATATAAAGGGAACTCGGCAGTGGTAAATGAAAGATGGAGACTTCTTTATCTGTTTCTTAGAGTAGAACATTCATAGAATTGCAGCGCTGGTGACTGATGAGGAAAAGAATAGATTCAACAACAGGAGATACTGAGAGAGAAATAGCTACAAATAGGGACCACATGCCCTGATTTGGCTGGGACAGTCCAGGTGTATGTCTACAGTCTTAGCATTTTGTTCAGTTTAGCATTTTGCTGGACAAGGTATCCCAGTTTGGGCAATTAATTATGTAGTCACCACAGGTGTGGTGGAAAGAATGAAGCTGTTGTTGGTGCATGATCATGGAGAAAACCATAGATATGCAGTTTCATGAGGAATGTGATTTTTAAGTGATGGGTAATAATATGCTTTTAGTTGAAATGCCATCAGAAAATTGAGTGTCATAACTCTTCTTTGAGGAAACATTATCATTAACACAAAGATGGTCAAAGAGACTATTTTCATTTGTCTAGTTCAGTGGTTTTCAAAGTGTGGTCCCTTTAAGGGTATCCACATTAATGCCATCTGGGAACTTGATAGAAATGAGGATTCTCAGGACCCATCCAAACCTACTGAATCAGAATCTTTGAGATTGGGGCTCATCCATCTACATTTTAATAAACTCTCCAGGTGAATCTGATGCACAGGAATGTTTAGGAGCCAGTGGTCTCACTTATATGTGATAATTGTGAAGGCAGAAATATGATAGTGCCATAATCTGTTGATCAATCATTATCTGTTAAGAATCTATACAAAGCCCTGTGTTGGGTGCTTTATTCTATGAAAGGTAGAAAACAACACAAATATAGTAAAAGAAGCATTCTCTACCCTTGAGAAGGTCACAACTGGGTTGGAGAAATTGCACCTACACCCATAAAAAGTTGTCTAATAATAGAAAACCATAAATAATTAGGCAAGCACAAATGTCTATTGGAGTTCAGGAGAGAATTCCCAATGGGAGAGCATTGACAGGAGATACTCTGTGGAGGACACAGAACTCAGAAATGAGAACAGATGGGAAACGGTAGGAACCAGGAGAGTCTAACTGGGGAAATAAGATCAATTTTCAGCAAAGAATTGGTAGCAACTGAAGAGAGCAGTGTTAATGCCAGTAGGGCACTGCATTGGTCTTATTGAAAAAAAGTTCCAAGGTGAAATTGAGATTAGACAAAATTAAACAAGTTTCTTTTACTGCATATACTTCTCAGAGTATTTAAAATGCTAAAGGGCAGTGTGGTGCTCCAAGAAGGATTGTGGTATTTGCCAGTAGACTTTTAGTCCTCGGAGCAGCAGATGCCAAAGTGGGATTAGATCCTTGAAAACTCCTCTGAAGTGGAAAGTTCTTGAATCATCACAGCTCATGGGGTTTAACAAGGCATCCAGCATGCTAGCCACCTCTTGCTTATCCCATTCAACTGAATTATGCCATTGATGAAATAGATCAAAGTGATGTTCTGTGGGATGTCCAGACAATTCAGATCCTTTTATACCTTATTGTAAGAGATGATAGGACAAATAGTTTAGCCTGGAGGCACAACTATAAATGAATAGTATTGTTCATCTTCTGTGAGTGGCAACTGTTTGTGATTTTCTTTTCTATTTGTAATAAAAAAAGTACATTTGCCAAAAGAGTGTCAACATAGGACTTTCACGGAGATATGTGTAATAGTCAAACTCATAGAAGCAGAGAATACAGTAATGGGGCAATGCCATTTAATGGGTGTAAATTTATTATTAGAATAAATGAATACGTTCTAGAGATCTGCTGTAAAAGGTAGTGCTTATAGTTAGCAATACAGTATTGTACACTTCAAAATTGTTAAGATGGTAGATATCATGTTAAGTGTTCTTACCACAAAAAAAAAGCAAAAAACAAAACAAAGGGATAAAGGACACTTGGGGAGGTGTTGCATATTTCTATTACCTTGATTGTGGTGATGGTATCACAGATGTTTGCACAGGTTCAAACTCATCAAATTGTGCACACTAAATACATGCAGTTCTTTGTATATCAATTATACCTCAATAAAGCTGTTTAAAAATCAAGAAAGCCTTTCTAATCTGCGTTAGCAATGCCACATTCAGCATAGTAGCTGAGATAAAGGCTATGACTTGGTGGAGTCTGTGGTAGTCTATAGTCATTGTTCAGGTTACATCTGGTTTCTGCAAGAGTGAGTTCAGGGAGTGAAGTCAAGACATGATAGCAACATCCATCCTGCCTCTTTAGGGGTTTAATAATGGCAATCATATCTAACAGTCTCTCACCCCCAGGATAAAAAATTATTTTTAATGTACTGAATTTCAGCTAGCGGTAGGAGAAAGTTTCAGTGGTTGCTACTTGGTCTTTTCCAAGACCAGAGATCTAATATAGTGGTGACTTCAGCTGCCAAGTATGTCAGTAACAATTACACAGTCAGGGACTGAAGAAATCACCATTGGGTAGGTCCACAGACCTAGTGCGCCCACCCTAAACTGGACCTGAGATGAGACTTTATTTTTCACTTGGCCATCACAAGTCCCTACTTAAACAGAGAGGCTATAATAATGCTCTGGGTTTCTGAGTATCAACTTCAATTCAGACCTTATGTTCAATTATCCTTGAGATGTATGGGCATGCCCTGTCCCCAGTGTACCATTATTTGAATATATGGCAGAAGGACCAGGGAAATGCCAAGTCCTTCCTCCCAGGGACCCAGCCAACTCTTCAGTTAGATGTTTCCAGATCTGAAAACTGGCTCGGGTCTGTGAACTGAGCAAAGGATGGTGACTGTCTATTGAGGTAATTCCCTTCAGCCATCCAGTCCTCCATTCTTACTTTTTATGTTTGTTATAGTAATTTTAGCTTCCTGGCTTCTGGAGAAAAAGTCCCTCCCATGGCTTCTATTATATGGGGCCCTATTATCCTCATGGATATTAACAAGCCCATCTTTGTGACTCCTCTCCTAGACCAGGTCAGCAGAGGAGAGTCACCATGGAACAATTCTGTGATGCCAGTTTCCCTCTCACTAGTGTATTCCTGACAGTGGCTGGTGTGTCCATGAGGCTTCCCACTGAGCTCAATTCTCTGAGGGATTGTCTAACTGCACATAGCATATCCATCATAGCATTCCCACTTTGCTCAGCCTCTTTATTCCTTTCTCTATCATTTGCCAAGGCAATTCAACCACATTCAGCATTGGTCATTGCTTTCTGTAGGCCTCTAAGAGCTACATGAAACTCAGTATCCCCTGTCCCTGGTGTACTTGCTGGGATAGTAAATTCAGTGTACCCAAGTCAATGAAATCTTGCTTATCCAGCCTTAAATTATTATCCTCTCAATTAAGTTACCTCAAAATTCAGTTACCCAGAGGTAATTCCCAGGCTCCTGCCAGTACAGGCTAGCTAATTCTTTCAACTTTTTAGTTTATCATCTCTTTCCTTGTTTATTGGACTCACCATATTCCTAGCAGAGTTATGCTGGGACATTGCCTGTTATCTACCTGCCAGTAGAGGAGGTATGGGGCAGCTCCTGAAGTGGGTATGACTACATTGTTGGTGGGGAGGTCTCTGCTGCATTTTTAAGCATGAGAGAAATGCTAACTCTTTCCAGGGAAGAGTGTATTACATCAGCAACTTTGGGGGTTCAGGGGGTGTGCAGAGCTCACGTCCTCAAAGACATCCATCCAAATGTCTTTATGTTTCAGGGTTCCAGATTTTCCCATTTGGGACTTGGACTAAACATAGATTTGCCTTGGCTGAGCATTAAAACATTTCTGGAGCTCTGCAACTCTAACAGTTAAGTCTCCAGCCTGCTGCTCATCTGTTTGTGCTGTTCACTGCAGGAGGTACTAGTCTCTTGGCAAGCTACCAGTAAGGCTCCCTTGCTCTCATCTTTTAGTCTTAAATTGCTTGTCATGGTTTTCAATTTCTCATTATCCTTCTGCAGGGCATCAATCCAACTTAGCAATAACCAGACAATGCCTTATTCTCCAGAGATTCTTCCCATGATCTCTATCAAATGCCTTTGTGCTCACACCAGGCATATTCCCCATACATTTTTCCTAGATTACCATTAATAGTCTTTAGTCATTGGGTCACTGCCTCCTTCCAGGAACTCTGCAGTGGCCATATATCATGCAGGAGCAGGTATATATTCTTTGTCTTCTTGGCAGTAAGTGAGCCAACACCCAAACTCTATTTTCCCATCTGTGTTCTTATATTACTCCTGGACCCCCCCGTGATAGTTCAGCTGCTCCAAGAAGTACATGCCAAGATGGGATAAATTCGCAAAATAATTCTGAGGGGGCGGGTGGGGGATGGCGAAAGTCTAGGAAGGATAAGGGGGAGAGGGGGCATAAGGTGGAGAGAGCGTTCAGGACACAATGCAAATCTGAAATCTGTAAAGGAGAGAGAAAGAGAAGAACTGAGTAGAAAAAGAATCAGATTGCTAAGCAGTTCAAAGAAACTTTTGATCAGGTCCATGGGGAGTCTTGAGTAAAAATTGTCCACTAGAAGAATCCTGTGTCTTGTATTAGTTCTTTTGCTCTGCTCATTTCTTGGCTGTGAGAAACTCATGGGTAAATGTGAGACTCCCCATGTCTCAGTGCAAACATGGTGGTGAATCTGTGCCCCTACCAGAGATCTGAGTGGTGCATTTCATGGCTCTGAAGGGTCTTGCATTTTCAAACTTCTTGGATCATGGACTTTCCCTGTAAAACATCTTCAAGGGATGTTCGGCGAAACATATTTTTTAAAACTCTGGGCTTTATATTTGTGTTAAAATTTGAGTTGCTGTTATAAATTAACTTAGGAGTATATGTGATACCTCTTTTAATGTCCCTGGTTTTCATTGCTTCTTTGGTCAAGGGAATGCTCTCTATTTTTACTGTATTTTAAAACAAATGTCCATATAACAGATTACTGTGTACCAGAATATTTTCAAGGATTCTGTCTGTCAGCTCAGGCTGCTGTAACAACATGTTAAACTTGGTGGGTTAAACAACAGGTATGTTATTCCTCACAGTGGAGTCTGGGAAGTCCAAGATTAAAGTGCTTGCCAATTTGGTGTCTGGTGAGGACTCTCTTCTGGGATTGCAGACGGCCATCTTGCTAAAGCCATAATCTCCAATGTGATGTAGTCATGGAGATGCAGTATATGCTTCCCTAGAAAGAGTTAGCACTTCTCTCATGCTTAAAAATGCAGCAGAGACCTCCCCACTGACAGTACAGTCATATCCACTTCAGGGGCTGCCCCAAACCTCCTCTACTGGCAGTCAGGCAGATAACAGGCAATGTCTCAGCATAACTCTACTAGGAATATGATGAGTCTGACAAGCAAGGAAAGAGATGATAAACTAAAAAGCTGAAAGAATTAGCTAGCCTGTTTTGCACAGCAGAGACAGATTTCATCTCTCTCATGACTCTTATAGGGCCCCTAATTTCATTCAGGAGGGTTCCACATTTATGACCTAATTACTTCCCAAAGTTCACACTTCCAGATACCATCACATTGGGGATTATGGCTTTAGTATAAGAATTTTGACACAAACATTCCGTCCATATCAGTTTCTCTATATGTTAACTTGTAACAGTACATTTGAGACATGCACTCTTATTATCTCCACTTTACAAATGAGGAGGCTAAGTCTTCAAGAAGTTACATGACTGCCTAAAGAACACATAGTTAGTAAGTGGTTGTGCCACTTGTAAGTTGAGCTCACATGTCTGGCTCCAGAGTCAGTGCTCTCAACCACTGTGTAATGCTGCCATGTGACATTCCTATGTTATCTATGGCTCTGCAGAAGAGTCTGTGGAAGCTAATGCTGAATGTGACTTAGCAGGTTATTGTTAATGAAGGACCCTGAGTGGCTGGTGCAATGTAACCTGGATGACTCAGATAAGCGGGACTCTGATAGCCAGAGAGTGCATCCCCCAGTGAACGTGTGTAGAAATACACCCTCCATAAGGACATATTTGCACCATGGATAAATACATATATAAACCTTCATGTAAATGCTCCATACATATCAATGTATCATGTAGCTATGCCATACCTTATAATATGTTTAAGTATACATAGTCAGAACATTTTTTAGTATTATAAATGTATTAGTAGCTGGTTAGTATGGGATCTGTCAGGTTTGAAGCCATACAGACCTTACTCTAATTAGCAGTGGGATCTTCAGCAGGTACATTTACATCTTTGACCCTCAGTTGTCTCATCAATAAAAGCAGCTATCATCATACCTGTCTCACAGGGTTGCTCTGAAGATCACATGAAAGAAGAGAAGTGACACTGCCTAACACAGCCTCAGTACTCAGGAGAGCAGTGAACATTGTGTTAAACTGAATTAAATATCATTTACAATTCATAATGCAATGGAGGCTTCTAATGATTATTAATAAAATGAGCATGGGTTATGTAACCTGAGCTGGTTTCAAAATATGTACCCTGAAGTTTCTACTGTAAAGTCCGGGCTTCGTGTTTTTCCCTAGGCTGAATCATCAGGCGTTCTGAATTATCTTCTTAGCACTCCCACTGGTTAGCTTGGTGATTCTAGAGAAGCAACTTTCCACTGTTGTTTCTGAGTTGAGATTCTCAGACTCAGCACCATGGAGAAGTGCTAGGTTGGCTGCAAGAAATTCAGCAGAAAAGTTTTACAGGGGGATGGAGGCAGCAAACCACCATGGTATGTATGTGCCTTTGCAACAATCCTGCAAGATCTGCACATGTACCCCAGAACTTAAAGAACAATAAAAAAAACTGTAGTTGAAGGCTATATCTCAGTGATTCTGTCTGATAGCATTTTATTCATTAGGCTAATACTAGCTACTGTAAGAAATGAATCCCTGAGTTTTAGTGGTTTAATACAGAGAAGTCTATTCCCTAGTCATGTAACAGTCTGGTGAAGGGGTTACTGCTATTTGTGCTGCTATTCCCTCTATGGGGGTTTAATCTTCTTTCATTTTGTTGCTCTGTCCTTCACCAGGACATTGGAATCCTCTGCTTCCAGCTAGCAGACAGAGAAAAGTGAACGCAGAGCAATGCATATCTCTTTCTTTTAGGTTCATTGACTAGAAATTAACCTAATGGTGCACCTAGTCTCCATTAGGTTGTGGGAAATGGGGCTGTGGGAAATGTAGCCTCTGACTCGATAGTCCTATTTCAGGGGCAGCTTTATGCTGAAAGGAGGAGAACTCATTTCTTCTGTGAACCACCGTCTTCCTCTACCATGGCCAGGCTTGTGACTCAGTGAATTTGACGGTCCCTAAGATTATCAGACTGTATGGCTAAAGCACAGCATCTATAGAGGAATCTTACTTAACCGTTATTTAATGAAGGCTGTAAAACTTTTTGAAACTTTGAAACCTGAATTTGTATCCTAAATTTGAATTCCACAGCAAAGAGATAACCAGAAAATATTATGAAAAACTTTATCTCTCATGTAAATTCCCACAATTTTAGATGTCGGAGCATTAGTTACTGTCACCCTTTGTTAATTCCCTTATCTTTTGAATGTGCATGTAGCAAAAATCTTTCCAACTAAAAAGAAGTATTTTTTTCAATCACTATTTATGTCAACATTTTATAAGAATAAATTCCCTTGTTCTTCAACACATGTAGATTGTGTTATTTTTGAATATAATGTTCTTATTGAGTGTTAATTGCATGCACCTACAGCTTTCAAAGAAGTGATAACTAGATATTGTCAAACTAATAACAGCCAGTCTTCTCTCTAGCTTTTTGCATGTGTTAATTTATAAGGTGAATTAGCGGAAACTTCACAAGCCCTTTATTTTTGTTCTGCTTGGTGATGCCAGTGATGAAAGAAAAAGTGCAGATAAATTGCTTCTGTTTAAAGTTTTGTAATTCGACAATACGCAGGAGTGCTCTAGCACAGAGGTTTCTATTGCTGAAAGCATTTACCAACTTACCCTAATTTCCTGAGCTTTTAGGGTTAGCAAAGTAAGTACATATAAATGCAGAAAAATCTATTTCTATTTTCCTGTAATGTTCTCAATTTACACCCTATAACTTGGAAAAGACCCATGTAACTGTGTTTAAATTTATTTGCAGAGCACAGTCTATTGTTAACATTGCTGTGTAGCTTCATAGGGTCCAGTGAAATGGGTGCCAAAGGTGCAGCCCAGGTATCACATTTAAAGATAGGCCCGATACTAGAATATGCCACGTCCTGGAACCAACCCAAATGCCCATCGAAGACAGATGGGACAAGGAAAATGTGGCACATATACACCATGGAATACTATGCAGACATAAAAAAAGATGAGTTTGTATCCTTTGTAGGGACATGGATGAATCTGGAAACCATAATTCTCAGCAAACTGACATAAGAACGAAAATCAAGCAATACATGTTCTCACTCTTAGGTGGGTGTTGAACAATGAGGACACATGGACACAGGGAGGGGAGCATCACACACTGGGGTCTGTTGGTGGGGAAGCAAGGGAGGGACAGCAGGAGTGGGGGAGGTTGGGGAGGGATAACATGGGGAGAAATGCCAGTTGTAGGTGATGGGGGGATGGAGGTAGCAAACCACATTGCCATCTGTGTACCTATGCAACAATCCTGCATACTCTGCACATGTACCCCAGAACCTAAAGTACAATTAAAAAAAAAAAAAGACTGTGCCATGTCCCTGTTCAGAACTTCATTTTTTAAATATATTTCTTGAATTTTTGGGATAATTCAGAAGTAATTCAGATTTAATTCAAATGTTTCTTATAAGGTTTGCTAAATAAAATACTGCAGAAAAGGTAGGAAGAGAATATTGAACTTTAAAGCAATTTAGAAACCTTAGTTGTGTGCTTTTGGGCTGCTCTGATTCAGGAGCAAACACAGCAGGGGCGCTTTTGTGCCTGCAGGGTTCTGAAACAGATCTAAGGGAACAGAGCCAAGGTGCAAGGCAGGGCCTTGTTTTCAGCCACTCTATGACTGCCCTTGAAATCCATGTAATGCTTTAAGATATATCCTCATATTCTATGAGGACAGGGACTTGGTTTTCATAGGGTTCTTGCATTTGAATAGAGTTGGCCCCTTTACACAGTGTTATGTAATATTTTGTTAATGAATGAATATATAAAAATGCATGCATTAAAAATGCCCAGTGACTTCATTTATATTCTGCATTTAATCTACTTCTAATTAGTGAAGTTTTAAGTAATGTGAAAAGTGGCTTCAGGACACTTTGGGTTTAATCGAGGACATGTTTTAGAGTAAAGAATATCTATAATACTCAAAGATTTTGTTAGAAAATGACAAAGAAGATCATTGAGTTGTGGCCCCTTTTTCTACAAAGCTAATTTCTTTATTGTGAACTACTGTTTAAAATTCTTTCATAGCATACAAAATTTATTTTAAAAGGTAACGTTCATTTTATAAAAAACTTTAAGGTGTTCTGACTTTTTTTTTTCCTCATTCCTTTTTGAAGGTTTATTTAACCCAGCATGTATGTTTCAGGTGAGGGAATATTTAGGAAGCAAATTCTTAATAGCTAGACGATCTGAAAATGAATATTCAAAAGGATAAAGCAACAGAAATAACATGGTGAACATTCCAGGAGCCTGGTGAATTATTATGTGGAAGTTTTTGAAACTTTATTTTTTGTTAAGTTAGTCTGAACCTGAATTGTTATCAAACAGTGCAATATATTCTTCTCTTTAAGCAGTTAAGTGAAATCAGATTCAAAAAACCAATAACTACACTTAGAAATGACACATTAAAACTTATTTTTTTCCCTTTTAAGTAAGACTTTGCCCTTTGTCTACTTTCAGTGCTGTTCTGGGGTACACATGTTTTCTGAAGGCAAGCTGAGAGCACTTTGCATTCTAAGCAATCTGAGGTTAAGTCTTACCCTGCCCCTGCCCTGATTAATATTTGGCCATTTACCTGATTCTTCTTTTCCCAAATGCTCCAAGAAAAAACTTGCAGGCATGTGCAGAGTCACAGGCAGGCTCTTCCAGGGAGGCATGAGCAGAGGTCCATTTGCGGGCAGCGTCATCATGTTCCCTCGATCTCTTTTGGCTCTGGGACCTTTAAACACAGGTGGAAGAAGGTTAAAGAAAGGAACAGGCTGATGTATGTCATAGTAGAAAAAGAGAAGTGGGGACATCTGCCAAGCATGGTCAGCATAGTTTTCTATATCCTAGGAGAGTTCATCAGGACTGTCTCTCCAGGACACTTATCATTTGGAACCTTTTCTGCTTTTGAGTATAAGGCAGAAAGATGTGGTCAGGAGCAACAGACAGAGAAACAGGAAATAATGCCAATGCCATGTGGGGGAAGAGAATGTGTACAGTGTACGCTTGATAGGGAAGGCGATTTTATTCCTGTTTTCCCAGATCATCCCCACTTCTAGTTCCTTACTTTCTTGCTAGATGCTACCATGAAGGGGAGGAGGAGTTGCTATCCCAGGCCTGGGATCTTAAGGCTATCAGTTGCCAGGGTTATCATTCCTTAATAATTACAAAGTTATGGCTATTTATTTTTATCTTCCTGGTTTTATGCAGCTGAGTGGGCAAGTGGTCTTAGGGTCTCAGGGAGCTTGGTTAAGAAGCACCCTCAATCTTATATTCTCTCTCTCTCTCTCTGTCTCTTTCTCCCCCTAAAATCTACTTGGTCTTAGATAAAGACTTGGAAGTTTGTTAGTTTCTTCAAATAGCTGTCTTTTTTTTTTTTCTTTTTAACTTTTATTTTGGGTTTGGTGGTACTGTGAAGGTTTGTTATATAGGTAAACATGTGCCATGGAGGTTTGTTGGACAGATTATTTCATCACCCAGGTTTTAAGCCCAGTACCCAATCTTTTGGGTATCTTTGGGTACCCAGTTATCTTTTCTGCTCCTCTCTCTTCTCTCACCCTCCCACCTCTAGTAGACTCCAGTGTCTGCTGTTTCTTTCTTTATGTTCATTAGTTCTTATCATTTAGCTCCCACTAAGTAAGAACATGTGGTTAGTTTTCTGTTCCTGCATTAGTTTGCTAAGGGTAATAGCCCCCAGATCCATCCATGATCTCATTCTTTTTAATGACTGCATAGTATTCCATGGTGTATATATACCACACTTCATCCAATCTGTCATTGACGGGCATTTAGGTTGATTTCATGTCTTTGCTATTGTACATAGTGTTGCAATGAACATTCAAGTGCATGTGTCTTTATGGTATAATGATTTATATTCCTGTGGATATATACTCAGTAATGGGGGTGCTGGGTCAAATGGTAGTATTGTTTAAGCTCTTTGAGGAATCACCATACTGCTTTCCATAATTAATTTACACTCCCACCAATAGTGTATAAATGTTTGTAATAATCACTCATTGTGGTTTTGATTTGTGTTTCTCTAAAGGTCAGTGATACAGAGCTTTTCTTTCATATGCTTGTTGGCCACATGTATGTTTTCTTTTGAGAAATGTCTGTTCATGTCCTTTGCCCACTATTTAATGGGGTTGTTTATTTTTCTCTTGTAAATTTGATTAAGTTCCTTATAGATGCTGGATATTAGACCTTTGTCAGATGCATAGTTTGCAAATATTTTCTTCATCAGAGCTCTATTTTAGGTACCTGCAGAGTTATTGGTTATGTAGTATATCAATTCCTATTTTCCTGCAGAGGCAAGGAGTAGTGGGCAAGGAAAGCTAGAGATACTCCCAGATATCTGACCATAATACTATCACATGCCATCCAAACCCCATCTTTTAAAATAATCAGGCAACTAAAAGTATAGGAAGACAATTTGTTTTGATGAGGGGTGGAAAAAGACATTTGGGGTCAAACAGGCATGTATTTGAATCCTTGCCTAAACTTAGTTACTAGTTATTTATTACATTTTAGGTTGTTGGTCTGAGCCCATTTTCTTATCCCTAAAATGGAGTTTATAATATTTTCCCTGAAGAGTTGTTTCAAAAGTTGCAGATAATCCACAGCCTTTGACATATAACAGACATTAATTTATAGACATTTTTATCTAATCAGCTTCTTAGATGTTTCCCTTCTTTCCCCTCTCCCAAAAGACCTCTTTCTCTCTTTCATACAGGCTACCTGCCATCCTTCTGTGACTTCTCTTTTCGTCTTAAAGGTTGCTCTGATTCACTGTCATCAGACTTCATTTGTATAGACCTAGAGGCAGTTGAGGGTTGAGTAAAATAGAAGTTCATGAGTCCTGGGGGTTACACTGACGTAGATGATACAGGCATATTAGATAGGTCACCTCTCTGTCAGGTGACTTCATGATCCTTATTGGTAACCCAAGAAGGCTAATGGCATGACATGCTTTCAAACTGATAATCCTTATATATCTTTTCGACTTTTATTTAGAGTGAACAGGTAAAGTTTCTACTGAAAAAACGTTGTATACTTTTTAATGTATACATTGTAGTTTGTTACATGTAAGGAAGCAGTATAAAATTTTTTAGAATTATCTTTTATTTCACAATATTAAGTCACTCATAAACAAATAACATTGGTTATTCCTACAAAGTGTTAAATTTGTTCCCCTTTCCACTTCTCTATGTGACTAATAAAAATATCATCTAAATAAATACTAAATCTTATTGCTGAACCCTGCCAATCTTTCTTCAATTCTACTCGTGTCAGGGCCTTGATCATTTATTGTCATTATGCATTTTGAAGTTGTTAGGAATTTTACCTTTAAATTTCACACACATATGGATATATACATATATATGTCTAAAATACACACACATAAACAGACACACACACTCCCTAGAAGAAAGATAAATTACTGGCAGTATTTTGTCAATCATAGTAATTCATTTTGTGTTGCAATTTTGAATAGTCTCCAGCTCTCAGTTTAATTTTTCCCCTTAAATTTTTGTACATGCCAGCGATTACAAACAGCACAGTTTATTTCTTAAAAAACCCAAGATGACCTGACTAAATCAATGAAATTTTGAAAATTTGTATAAATAATATTAAAGTGTCATCTATGAGTAAAAATCTTAATGATATATACTAACCTGAATATATTTCTTTATAATTTCTTTATAGTTACAAATCAATATCATATTTATTACTCTAATTATTCCTGACAGCAAGCCTATAAATCAGTTACTATTAATATTTTAGATAAGAAATAGAGACCTAAGTCATTTCATTTATCTAAGAGTATGAAGCTAGAGGTTGGCATGAACAGGACTCAAATCTAAATCCTTTAAATCCAAATCCTGTGTTCTTTCTTGTGACCATGCTGCAGGTAACAGATATTTTTATTTTTAGAAAATTGAGCAAATGCTCCAAATCTTACGTTAAGAGTCAGAGAGGCAAGAATAGAAAATTGTCCACCTGGGATGATTTGTCCTAGAGAGTGCAATTAACTTGGTCCCAAAGTACTTTAAAGATCTGGGACATTTTTGATTAAGTAGGTGAAGGTTGGTAAAATTTGCCAACTTTTTCCATGCTGACTTCATTCACTTCTTTGTACTTTAAATCTGATTTCATAGAACCAAGAAGTAATGAACCATCGAATAAAAGCCTGACAGTCCATGGCTCCAGGCACATGAGGTACCTTTTGTTCTACTATATAGGGTTTCAGAAAAAAATACGTACAGATTTGAGATTCATGGAAAATGGTTTGGAGGCAAGTTATATAAAACAGAATGATGGTTAGGGATGGAAGGGTATATTTCATTCATGGAAGGGAGATGTCTGAGGCATTATCATTGAGATGTGATATCAATTAATTAGGATTTTATACATTTACATTACAAATCAAATTGGTATCCTTATTTTAGATTCAGTGATTCAATGAACTTTAGTAGATATTTTACTCTCAAAACACTTTTAGATTGTTAGGCAGTGGTGAGCAAGACTGTAAAGAAAGCAGAGGTTGAAATAAGCCTTCCAGGTTTAAGGGTCTTGGTGTTCTTAAAAACTGTAGTGGTACTACAATAAAATTTTTAATAGAAAGGAATCTCAAGGAGTAATGCATTTCCACCTTGCACATGTTATTTTACACGAAGAACAACTATGCTATATTTCCTGGAAGTAATGTTATTTTTGAATGCAGGACTGGGGTCGAAATATAAGAGATTAAATTTTCAGATGCAATAGGGTAGGGGCCTCTTGGCTTTTATACTCTCAGAATTTTTCAGTGACTCAGCAGATTGAATTGCAATGTCAAAATGAAGGAGCTGAGAAGCATGGCCTTGAGGGGAAAAGAAAGAAAACTAAGTCATAGAAGCTTTGCAAATTGTCCAAAATTTTACAGCTTCTAAATCTATGTTCTTGAATTGTATATCCTCAAAGTTCTATGAAATCAGGATAATAACCCTAATCCATAATGTTACTGTAGTATTAAGCTAGAAAATAAGTAGTAAGTGCTTAACACAGTGTGAAGCAGACACTCTGCAAGATGCTGTAAAGTTAACAATGAAACTAATTATACTTATTCTATATCCTATGCTTTCTTTACTATATCACAGTGTAGTAACACAAGACAATTTAGTACTGGGACCAGAGGCAGAAAAGCTGCTGCTCCTTTGTTCTTACAATGTCAGGGAGTGCCAGATTATGGGTAGGTGTTGCAGAAACAGGAATTGGAGTTTGAGGTAGGTGGAAGAGGGAGGAAATAGTGAGAACAAGACCCAGGAGCCTTCCCATGGCACTGTTGTGAAAGTTAGCGTCTTTTTAGCATCCTGAGTCCACCTCCTACCCCAATGGTAGGAAAAGTATTTGAAAAAGGGCTCATTCATTTACCAATTCTGTATTCTGAATTGATAGTTCTCCGAAATAAAGGAGACCAATTTCACTGCAGTCCCGCAAATGCAGGGGTTGCTTGCATGGCATTGAGAATTGTGCTTCTTGCTCCAGTGGCACATAGGCAGGCTTGTGTATGCTAAAGAATGGAGATTCATAGCAGGAATAGGGAGAAACCTTTAACCCTCACAGTAAGTTAAGCATATGGGTCAAATAGACTGCCTGTTCCACACACCACCCTCTTATGTAAACTTTTCGGAAAGAACTTCTCAATATAAAGTAATCTTGACCTACTCAAACCAATCATCTTCCTGCTTTCAGCTCCATTGAATCATTCAACTTCTACAGTATAACTTTCTATTTGAGTTATACAGAGAAGGAAAACAAATTTGGCTTAACTTGGTATAGTATTTTTCAAAATTCAGGCATCTCTAGAGTTCTTAGAAAGTAATGAGCATTGAGTTTGTCTTTGGTCCAGAGAGTTTTTATCCACTCTCTTGGAATAAGTTGACAGTTCTAACACTTGGTCATTTGTACTTACTGAACTGTGTGTCTCCAGTGAAACTTGAAGAGGCAATCCAGTTTTTAATGATAGAAAAGGAAAGCAAAGAAAATATGTTTTCTTAACCACCATTATAGCAGATAGTTCATATTTTAAGATAAAAATGAAATTTTTCTTGGGTCTCTTAAATGGAGGAAGTTTGATATTTAATCAGGTTAAAACTTTCATCAAATAAGACCATTTTGATTATCAGGAGACTTTTTGTTATATGATCTCTTAATAAAATATGTTCTAGCCACCAACACATTTCTTGGCAACTAAACTGAACCCCTTAGGGGTTGGTGGCTAGAACGTATTTTATTAAGATCTTATTTGAAAAATCATCTGTAAATTTTCATCAAATGTCTCCAATTAGGTCTTCCAAAAATTATGACTATACTTAAATTTCTATGAGCTAATTGCTCAGACAATAAACAACAATAAGTAATGGACAATAGTATTTGTTTCTAATCTTTTTTCTAAGTGTTAATTTTACAGGTTTTTTTTTTTCAATTTCATTTTTACATTTCACTGACTGTTTTGGCTCTCAGGAGCTGGGCTAACCCAGAGAACAACACGTGAATCAGTCAGGGCTCAACCAGAGAAACAGAACCATTAGGAAAGGTAAATATTAAGAGATTCATTGCAATGAACTGCCTGACACAGTTGTCAGTGCTGTTTAGGCAAATCCAAAATCCACAGGACAGACCATCAAGAAGGGCAGGCTGGAACTCTTGGGAACTAGCAGAAGTTGCTGTCTACAAGTGAAATTTGTTCTTCATCAAGGAAGTCTCACCTCTGTTTTAATACTTGCAAATGATGGAATCAGGACCACTCAATGATATAGGATAATTTCCTTACTAGAAGTTAATTTATTAAGGATTTTAAAAATATCAGCAAAATACTTTCACAGGAACATATAGATTGGTGTTTGATTAAATAACTGGGGACTGTAGCCTAGTTAAGTTGACACATCTAAAGACCATCATAACATGTCAGCATGTAACTGATCCATGCAAATAGCAAAGAATTAATATAGCTGACTAATTTATTCAAACAGGGCTTATCTGTGAATTTCCAAAAAGGTATCATTTTGAAGATGTTTCAGCATTCCCTTATACTTCTTAGTATAACCTCAAATAAACAAATCAGTAGGTGACCTGGGTTGGTATTTCATCTGGAGACAATTCCTGAGTTATTTAAACCAGCTATTAATGTTCCAGGCCTATAAATATCAGCACATAGCTGTTATTTGGGGGACATGGGATTATCTTAATCTTTTTTTTCTCCAACTTATTTTTAGTCCTATTAGGGGAAACCATTCTTTCATTGAATTTATTATTTGCTGCTATGGTAAAAAAGTAATAGGATTTTAAAAAATGCATAAAATAATGTTGAATACATGATGGTTAAGTTCTCAGGCTTGCTCCTCCAAACTTAGTTCAAAGATCGAAAACTACTCTTTAGCTATATACCCCCCCATTTGGAGAGTTCTTCCCTAAGGCAACTATACCCCAAATTTACAGCTAGTTTATGCAGTATATATACACCCAACTGATATCGCTTCATCATGTACTCATTTATTAAATTGTTCTTTTTGGCATAAGAATTATTTCTAATTATTTCTCATAAGGTAACATTTATTGAGGTTCTACAACTTGCTAGACTTGGTACCAGATGCTGTGTTATTAAACCACAAAGGTGAAGGAAACAGCCTTACAGAGCTTAGTTGTGCATTCAATTCAGGGTAATTGTTATAATAAGAGAAGCAGAAAATTCTTTAAGAGAATATTTCAGGGGCACCAGAAGGTTTCTTATGATTTTTTTCTGGAGGAATTAATAGCTAAACTGAAATTCACTTGGTTTAGGGCAGGAGGGAAAAGAAAGGGCAGAAAGAGAGGAAGCACATGCCTGAAAGACAAGAAGTGAGAGAACATGATGGATTATGAGAGAAGTTTTATCAGGTTGAAGCACAGAATTCAATATGAGAGTGTTGGAGTGTCCAGAGATGAGACCGGGCGGGGAGCGGTAAGTAAAGACTACACATTAGAAGAAATTAATATTGATCTTTACCTATGGAAAATCAAAAGACATGAGAGAGCTGGAAGTAAAAAGGGAGGCAGAGGCAGATTTGGATTTCAGAAAAATTTCTCTGCCTGTAATATAGACAAGAGATTGAAGCAAGGTATCCGTATGGATGTTTTTAGTTTACACATCATTGTATATATTCCTATCAACTAGTTAAGTCCTTGGAATACAGTAGGCATTGATTTATTAATGCATTCTTTCATTTCATTCCACGTATATTAGTTGTTTAACTGCTGCATTAGGGTTCTCCAAAGAAAGAACCAATAGGAGATAGATAGATAGATGATAGATAGATAGATAGATAGATAGACAGATAGATAGATAGACAGACAGATAGATGAGAGGGGATTTATTGGAGGAATTAGTTCATATGACTAGGGAGGCCGAGAAGTCTCATGACAGGCTGTCTGCAAGCTAGAGACCCTGGGATGCTAGCAGCATGGCTCAGTACAAGTATGCAGGCCTCAGGACCAGGGATGCTGGTGGCATAATTCTTAGTATGAGACTGAAAACCTAAGAATGTAAGGGGTCATTGGTGTAAGTCCAAAAGCTGGAGGGCCTGGAGTTTCAATGTCCAAGACAGTAAAAGTAGAATGTCTCCTAGCTCCCAGAGAAAAAGGGAGAGTTCATTTCACCATTTTTTTTTTTTTCTATTTTTGCTCTATTCTGGGTCTCAGCTAATTGAATGGTGCCTGGCCACTTTGAGGGTGGATGTTCCCCTAGGCAGTCCTCTCAGACTCTTAAGCTGATCTCTTCTGGAAATACTCTCATTCTAGATATTCCTTAAGCCCATCAATTGACACCTCAGGTCAACCATCACAACTGCTATATATAATACTCCTTGCTATATGCAAAGAAGATAGTAAATACTAAATTAGACTAGCATGGTCTAAGCCATAATGGGCCATGGGAGAGGGAGATAAACAATAAGTTAATTAACAGTATCATTATATATTGTGCTAAACTCCGTGAAAGAAAACAAAGGATTGTTCTGACAGAGAATAGCATGTGCAACTTTAGGTAAGGTTGTCAGAGAACACCTGCTTAAGGAGGTGGTAGCCTTAAGATATAAATTGGAAATTGTGTATTTTAGAATAAACCACAAAAAGTAAGATCAGGTGGGAGCTTTTACAAAGACCCAGAGAAGATATGACAAGTGTCAATACAATAGTTCAGTCCCCAGAGAACTCATGGTTAAATAGGGGTTGGAGACAGACTAGGGGAATATATTTGCAGTATGGTGTGAAGAATAATAGAGTTACATCCAAAATTCTACAAGAGAATAAAGGAATAAATACTTCTTTTGGATACATATATATAGAGAGGAAGTCTTCACAGAGAGGGTAGAATTAGATCTGCTTTTGAAAAATAGGGAGGACTTTAGCAGAGAGGGAAGTACATGAGGTTCAGGGAGGAATGGCCAGTCTAAGGGCTGAGCTTGATTAAAGGGATGAGAGATGCAACAAAAATGCATGGTATTCGTGGGAACAGTGAGAGGACTGGATAGGCTTTAACACAGAGCTTGTAGGAGACAGAAGGCCTGTGATCTACCTTGCTATGCAAGGATATTCTTACTCTGCTAACCCAGAAATACGCCTTACAATAGTGTTGACGAAAATAGACCCCTTTTATGATAGTGCCCCATTTGACTTTTCTGTGGACTGACTGCAATGCTCAAAGTTTGTCATTCCTTTTGAAAAGTGACTGTTCATATCCTTCGTTCACTTTTGAATGGGTCTGTTTGTTTGTTTTTTCTTGTAAATCTGTTTTAGTTCTTTGTAAATTCTGGATATTAGCCCTTTGTCAGATGGGTAGATTGCAAAAATTTTTCCCATTCTGTTGGTTGCCGGTTCACTCTAATGATTGTTTCTTTTGCTGTACAGAAGCTCTGGAGTTTAATTAGATCCCATTTGCCTATTTTGGCTTTTGTTGCCAATGCTTTTGGTATTTTAGTCATGAAGCCGTTGCCTATGCCTATGTCTTGAATGTTTTTGCTAGGTTTTCTTCTAGGGTTTTTATGGTGTTAGGTCTTATGTTTAAATCTTTAATCCATCTGGAGTTAATTTTAGTGTAAGATATTAGGAAGGGGTCCAGTTTCTGCTTTCTGCACACGGCTAGCCAATTTTCCCAACACCATTCATTAAACAGGGAATCCTTTCCCCATTCTTTGTTTTTGTGAGGTTTGTCAAATATCTGTTGGTTGTAGATGTGTGGCGTTGCCCCTGAGGCCTCTGTTCTGTTCCATTGGTCTATATCTCTGTTTTGGTAACAGTCCCATGCTGTTTTGATTACCGTAGCCTTGTAGTATATTTTGAAGTCAGGTAGCATGAAGTCAGGTAGCGTGATGCCTCTGGCTTTGTTCTTTTTGCTTAGGATTGTCTTGGCTATGTGGGCTCTCTTTTGGTTCCATATGAAGTTTAAGGTGGTTTTTTCCAGTTCTGTGAAGAGGATCATAGGTAAGTTGATGGTGATAGCAATGAATCTGTAAATTACTTTGGGCAAAAATTGCTCATCATCACTGGTCATTAGAGAAACGCAAATCAAAACCACATTGAGATATCATCTCATGCCAGTTAGAATGGTGATCATTAAAAAATCTGGAGACAACAGATGCTGGAGAGAATATGGAGAAATAGGAACACTTTTACACTGTTGGGGGGAGTGTAAATTAGTTCTACCATTGTGGAAGACAGTGTGGTGATTCCTCAAGGACCTAGAAATAGAAATTCCATTTGACCCAGCGATCTCATTACTGGGTATATAGCCAAAGGACTATAAATCATTCTGTTATAAAGACACATGCACACGTATGTTCATTGTGGCACTGTTTACAATAGCAAAGACCTGGAACCAACCCAAATGCCCATTAAGGTAGACTGGATAAGGAAAATGTGGCACATATACACCATGGAATACTATGCAGCCATAAAATACGATGAGTTTGTGTCCTTTGTAGGGACATGGATGAATCTGGAAACCATAATTCTCAGCAAACTGACACAAGAACAGAAAATCAAACACTACATGTTATCACTCATAGGCAGGTGTCGAACAATGAGAACACATGGACACAGGGAGGGGAGTATTACACACTGGGGTCTGTTGAGGGGAAATAGGGAGGGACAGCGGCAGGTAGGGAGGTTGGGGAGGGACAACATGGGGAGAAATGTCAGATATAGATGACAGGTGTATGGAGGCAGCAAACCCCATTGCCATGTACGTACCTATGCAACAATCCTGCATGTTCTGCACATGTACCCCAGAACCTAAAGTGCAATAAAATATATATATATTTAAAAAAAAAAACCCACCACTTTGGGAGGCTGAGGCACGTGGATCATGAGGTCAAGAGATCAAGACCATCCTGACCAACATGGTGAAACCCTGTCTCTACTAAAAAATACAAAAATTAGCTGGGTGTGGTGACACATGCCTGTAGTCCCAGCTACTCGGGAGGCTGAGGCAGGAGAATTGCTTGAACCCAGGAGGCCGAGATTGCAGTGGGCCGAGGTTGTGCCACTGTATTCCAGCCTGAAGCCTGGCGACAGGGCAAGACTCTGTCTCAAAAATAAATAAATAAATAAAGTGTGTCATTCCATACTTGTCATTCCATATTGTTTTTGTAATATTTACTGAAACTACCATTTTAGCCTTTCAATAGTTGTCTTTTTTGTAGGGTAACTATCGTGTTACTAAACATGTCCATTAATCATTTCAATTTTGTTTTAAGAGTGTAAAAGGATCTCAACATTTTTAATTTGGTCTCTTCCTTAATGATAGCTAGTCTTAGGATAATCAAGCATGTATTTATTTTTCCATCTATGTCAGTATTTCTCTTTTTTCTGTTTTTTCTCTCTGGCCCTTGTCTCTTCTCAAACACTTTCTGTTTTCTTTCTGAATTGCTTTTCTCCTAATACACAAATCTATAACTGCCTCACACAAAACTTGTCCTACCAAGAAGAAACAAACAGACGTGAATAATGTTCTGAAGATATCCTAATTTTTGTGCCCTTACTCTAAGGTCTTATTAGAACAGTGTTTCTATAAGCAGTGGCCTTTTAAAAATATTTTTAATAATATTGCTGTGTTTTTAAAATGTGTTTTCTCTTTTAAAAAAATTTACAACCATACCACAAAGTCTCTTGCTTTATGATGTGCTTATTTCACAGTGCCTGCCTGTATCAGAACATCTTATATATCCCAGAAATATATATACCTAGTATGTACCCACAAACATTTTTTAAAAATACTGTATATTATAGAAAAGTTATTCTAAAACTGTTCTGTAAATCTGACTCTATGTATGTATTAGATTATATGTGTATGTATATATATGTGTCAGACTCTAGCATGTATTAGATTTGAGAAATGTGCTAATACTGTTGTGTCTTAATTTTGTTTTCTCTTTAGGTAAATATTAATAACTCTAGAGACTGAAAATTAGGAATATACCAAACATCATTAAGAATTTTAATACTTTTTTCTTTCATTTAAAAATCGATTTTCAATAAGCTCATATTCCAATTTATAAACCTGGAATAGATAATTAGTGGTAGAGAAACATAGTAGACTTCTGTTGGAGAACAGCATCAAATATTGCTCTTTCAAAAATGCCACTTAAAATCATCTGACCTACATTGACATCTTCTTTTGAATTGTCTTTGTTGCCATGTTAACAGCTTGATCTGAAGTCCAATCTTCTTTGGCCTCCTGTGGACAAATGTTCTTTAGCTGACCGGTTCTTAGAAAAGTTTATTAAAGTTGGCTACACAGTTTAACAGTGAAACAGAAACTGGGGCTAATGGAAACTGTGGCTTGAAGGTGCAGCATTTAGTATGGAAGAACCCTGTTGCTCTAAAGTATAAAACATTCACAGCAGGGTCACTGTGTACTCTCATGAGCCACCTCACACGCTGAAGTCAAGTTATCATTCAATAAATTGTTGAGAACATTTCATTGGCAGTGAAATCTTTTAAAAAATGTTTTCCAACTAAGCACCATGTGCTGGAGGCCAACTGTTTTCTGAGCACCATGGTACCCAGTCAAGAAGTCTAACTTAGTTTTGGTTTCTAAGGCATCTTTTCAGATCCTGTAGCATTGCAAAGATAGAGACAATTTGGTGCAGGTGAAGTCAAAATTTTATGAACAGTGACTATTTATTAATAGTCAATTCTTACATGTCAGCTATTGTGTCTGGCACTGGTTATAAAAAAGTGAATAAGACTGGAAAAGCCTTGTGGGGTCTATACTTAATTTGAGAAGACAAGCATATATAATTACTTAGTTATATTGATTCTTAAAGAGTGCAAATGAGCCATAGGCCAATGAAGTAGGAGAAGAGAAAGCAAAGTAATGAAAACTTCTCATTTACTGTGACACACAGAATACCTACTACAATAAGTTAACCTTTGTGTATGTTTTTGTTGGAAATCTCTGTAGTGTTGCTGCTAAATGGTAGCTTGTTCATTGTCAAATTTGTTGCCCAGAGAGCAATAACTTGAGTTGGTGCATTGACTTCATTTTTATTCTTCTTGACTGATAACATTGTTTGCTTACAGATAAAAATCATGTTCCATAAACATAGCACAGGTACAATAGAGCCCTCAATTAATATTTTAAGGCATTTATCTGAACACTGAAATAATGACACAGCCTGTCATGAAAGGCCTTTAATATTATTATATTCTCATAGTATTTAGAGTAAAAGGGAGATTATGCCAACAATAGAGTCATTTTTTAATTCAAATCAAAAGAGGAATATAGGTGCCTACTGTGTGCCAGGCACTGTGGTAGGAGCTGAAGGCAACATTTACTAAGACATGGCCTTTCTTTTGTGTGTTTTCAACAAGAATATTCACATAGAGCCCATAGTCTATATGAAGTGATAGATAACAGTCTTAATTTCAATATAAAATGAAAGCATTAATAGGCACACTTAAAATCCTGTCTGAGGAGCATCAAGAATAGAGGAGTATTTGCAAGGTGAAGGCTTCCCAGAGAAGGTCACTTTAGAGGTTTATCTTGAAATAAGAATAAATGTTTTAAGGCAGATAGGCTGTATTATAGTAGTAGCAAAACCCATTTATCATGTATATTTTGCCAACTGTTTTGTTATACATATCTTTTTATTTGCAATGCATCTTATTAATTATCCTATTAACCCTGTGAGTCAGGTACCATTGTCATCTCCACTTTAGAGAATGAAAATAGTACCAAGTACAGAGAGGTTAGTAATTTGTCAAAGTCTCCTAGCCCATGTGTGGAGAGGGGTCACTGCAGGGCCTGATTTCTTATCCACTTAAATGAAACAATTTCTCACTGTGGTGGTGAGAGGAATAGACACAAGGGTTGTGAAAAACTTAGCATCATTTTCTGGCCCTGGAGATTGGAAATCAGTTTTGGTGAGATTGTGAGATCTTGAAAATAAGGTCCAGATCATATACTTCTTTTATATCCCTTTCAATGCCCTAGATAAATTTCCTGGGTAACTACAGACATGAACGCTTTTTGTGTATATGTGTGAAAATATTTTTGAAACAGAAAGTCATAATATATTTGTGATAAACAAGCAAGTTCCATGCCATTGATTTATGAGTATTGAGTCTTTACTAAGGAAATTTTGCAAAATCATAAATGATACATAAATCAGTGATGTGCTTGCAAGATTCTGACAAAGTCAGTTAGTATCAAAAGAAAAGACATAAATAAATTAGTTCCTTATTGAATAAAACATATGAAAAAATCAGAAGAATGAACCTTAAAGGGTTCAGATCCTGCTTTAATTATATGGGTAGTGAAATATACCTGCCATAAGACATCAGCTTCTGTGAATGCATTCACAATTCCAGATATAACATCCTGCCTTTTGCTGTGACACTGTTTATCAATTTCTGGAGGCTCCCTAGGTGAATTTAATATTTAAATACAAGGGAAACTGAGAAAAGAAGACATTCTTCCTGCCACACATATAGCTTATGACATATTTTTGTGGAAACAATATTATAAAGACAACATCACGGCTGCACCACCATTAAGTCTGTTCTCTTATTTCTTTAGTGGAAAGATGTGGAGTCACCTACCCACGGTTTGCTTGATTCTTCATCTTCAAAGAGCTAAATTATGTTATGTTTTAGAAATGATTTTTTGATTTCTCTTTTCTCTAAATCCCTTGATTGCTCAAGCCTTAGTTATTTTTAAAAGCTTTAGATTTTCTTTGCACTCATTTCTCATTTAGAGTTTGAAATGATATGATCAAATACATCTGCCTTAAGAAATAGCATTCAAATCAAGATCTGGGTGGATGAATTTGAAGTAGTTTTTTTAAGTAGAGAGCATTTTATTAACTAAGTTTCTGCCCATGGGAATATTTTAAATGTGTGAGGATAAAGAGAATATGTTATCTTCACGGCAGCTGGTGTGAGAAAGCCTTTGTAAGCTTGTTGAGAAGAGGCTTTGATAAAGCCACCAGGGGGTGAGAACAAGACTTTGGAGTCTTGGGTAGAACTTATGCCTAGGTTTCATGTAAGGAAGAGAGCAGTGCTGAGAAATGAAGAATGAATCAAACAAGAGTTAGAATGGTCAGTCTGTGGGATAGCCCAGAGCGGTGGTTTTTAAACTGTAGGACATATCCCATTAGTAAGTTATGAAATCAATTAATGGATGGCAACAAGCCATTAAAAAAAATAAAAGGGAAGAGAATGGGAAATACTGGTCCATAATATAGTGAAGCTTAATAATTTTAAAGAAAATATCAGCATGTCACATAGAGTAAAGATTAAGTATTGTTTTGTAAAATGTTTCAATTTTATGTGTGTACACATGTATTGGGTGAATATATTTCTTATATAATATTTGTAAAAATAAATTACAAAAAATGATCTATAGAGAAAGGGAATGTGAATTAATGGTGGGACAGAGATTTTCTTTGGGGGAAGAATGAAACTAAGAGTTTATAAACGCTTTCCATCTCTCTTGCACAACTTCAGTAAATTCTACCTTGTTACAAATATCTCCAATAAAATGAATTTCTCTATGTGTCTGTGCCCTTGTGCACACATATGGAAGTGTATAAGCTTAATATTATGAGCAGGGAAGGTATCAAGGAGATGGGAAAGAACAGATGGCCATGAGTATGTAGAATTACATATCTGTGTATATGGATATGTAGAATTACATGTGTGTGTCCATATTTGAGTGTCTTTAATGTATCCATATAACATGGATGCTGTATTTAAATATCTGGATACATTTAAATAATATCATCAGTAGATCAGAAACTAATAAATTTCAAATAGCTATACTGAAAATGGAAAGTAGTGTACATAGAGGTAGTTACTTAATTATTCAATTTAATTTTGAATTCTCTCACTTGAAATGAGATGTACGATTAACTAAATGGGTAATATCAGGTCCAATGCCAAAAGTCACTTTATTTTTAAAACGGTTTTTTTTTCCATATTGCTTAATTTCAATGTACCATCAGAAAGGTTGTCAGAATATGCTATTTTAAATATTTTTTTTTTCACAAAACATTAGTCTGAAGAGTTCACCTATGTTAGACAGTGGGAGTTCCTCTGCATATATGTCCCAATATTTTGTGTTAGAATTTAACATCATGGTTTACTCTGTTTTCTACAATTCATAATCTTAATCTGTAAATAATTTTAGAAGTATTTCAGTAACTGCTGAATATTTTTTAGCATCTTCATTAACACACATATTTTTCCTTTTTCCTTCCTCTTATCCGTTCTTCCTTTATATTTTTTCCTTCTTTTCATATATGAATTGATTTTATCCCAGGTGCCATTAGCTGGGAAGACAGACAATGTCCCTGTCCTCATGAAGTTACAGTAAAGAGGAAGGACAAGGTGTGAGAGCTCATGTCAGTGGGCATCAGCATAGACATGGGGGGTTGGAGGAGGTCCCTGGATCAAATGACATCTCAGATGCTACCTCGAGTACGAGAAATGCATGACCAGGCAAGTCAGAGCTGGGATGAGGTGAAAGTGTTACAGGAAGAAGAAATAGCATGTGCGTAAGGTGGGTGACAAGATGAACAGGGGAAAGAGAGGTGAGAGAAGACCACAGAGAGGTGGGAAAGGGCTCCATCTCATCATGAAATCTACCAAAACCAGGTAAGAGTCTGGCTGTTGTCATAAAATCAATGGAAGTTGCTGATGGCATTTAAGCCAGTTCCATTCAAGTAGGAATATATTTCTGAAAACAGCCCAAAGTCACTCAACATTCATTGTAGACTAAGACTAGAGGTGAAAAAACTTTTTTTATAAAGAATCAGAGATGAAATAATTTCGGCTTTGTGGGTCATGTGGTCTCTGTCATGACTACTAAACTTTGGTGTTGTTCTATGCACACAGCCATAGACCATATGTATTCAAATGAGTGTGATGATGTTCTAATAAGATATTGCTTACAGACATTGAAATTCGTATTTCATATAATTTTTATGTTCTACAAAATACTCATCTCTTTATTGTTTTTTCTTACCATTTAAGAATGGTTCTTAGGTCATAGACCATACAAAAGTAAGCTGTGAGTTGGATTAGGCTCACAGACTCTAGCGTGCTGAACCCTGCTCTAGAGGAAAACCTCAGGTGTATAACCTAGGTAGCAACATTTAGGTGGTGCCTGAGGACACCTACAAAGTAAAGTACCTGGTTAATCCCTGCTTCTAACTCTAAGTCCAATGGATGAGTGCAAAGGTACTTTAAATATTATATACAACTATAAAGACTCTTAAGATGATGCCTTGGAGGGACAATTCATATTTTTATCTATATGTTCTGATATGTTTAAGGAGAATTAAGCTTTTCTTAAAAAAATCAAGTCTTCAAATATTTTCACATGATAATGATAGAAACAGGCACTATAAGAAAGATATACATGGTAAATGTATTAGTTTGGGTTCTCTAGAGAAAGTGAATCAATAGAACACACGCACAGATGTATATAAGATATCTATATCTGTGTGTGTGTTTGTGTGTATGTGTGTGTTTGCATGTATGAAAGTGGCTTACATCATTATGAAGGCTGAAAAAATCCCAAGATCTGCTGCTGGAGACCCAGGAGAGCCAGTGGTATAAGTTCCAGTCTAAGTCTGAGTATCAAGGCAAAAGACTGATGTCCCAACTCAAAGACAGACAGGCAGAAAGAGAGAGGAAAGGAGAAACAGGGAAAGAGAGAATTTTTTTCTTACTTACTTTTTAAAATCCATTCACATTGGAAAGAGCAATCTTTTTCTCAATATACTGATTTAATTGTTAATTTCATTGAGCAACACCCCATAGACACACCCTAAAATAATGTTTAACTAAATATCTGGGTATCCTGTGGCCCAGTCAAGTTTACACATAAAATTAATCATTACAAAAACAAGTGGGTTTATAAGTCAGAATGAGATAATTGGAAGGTCTGGTTACTCTGAAAAGTAACATTAAATTGGGATTCTCAGATGAGTTACTTAGGTAGCAGAGTCACTGGGGGTGTTGAAGGGAGGTAAGAGAAGCTTAGATGGGGGAGCTACACATATTTGAATAAGGAACAATATTAGAGCATAGGAAAGATCAGAAGGAGCACTTTATTTCTATCTCGTAATATAGAAACCCCAGGAACCCTTGGTATCTCTCTATTATCTGGCCAGAGTAGAGCCAGCTGTAAGTTGCTTGTGGCTATATGTTGCTGTGGCTATATGTTGCTTACAATATTGTTGTAAGCAACATATAGCCACAAGCAACTTACAGCTGGCTCTACTCTGGCCAGATAATAGACAGATGCCAAGTGATATATTGTAAACAGATCACTGGTGCTATTCAGTTTTTCAAAAACAACTCTTTTTAAGCAATGAGCTTCCTGCATCCTTGCACACACCTCTGCCCAGTCTTATCTAAATAACATCTAAGAGGTAAGAATAATCCACAAGGAAAACTTCCCATGTAAGCCATATTTATGTCCTGGTTTTATCCTTCAGAACCCTTGCTCCTTGAAAAACACTCCAGGAAGAAGTCATTATGTTTCTTTCACACCATTCTTTGCATTAGATTGAGGTAGGGTAGACCCGTGACCAACCACAGGCAAGTAGTTTAAAGACTTTTCATCTGCAAGCTCTAACTTGGTTTCTTTGACCTCAAGACATGTGTTTGAGAGACCATGAACAAAGGATTTCATGCCAAAAGGAGGAAACAATAAAAAGTCATCCTGTAGCAGCCTTGAAAAATGCCAGTTTTTTTCACCAAAATATGCTTGCATAAAAACAATTATTGTGGAAAAAGCAAAGCAATTTCATTGTCTTGGCACCACCTCTATAGCATCAATGGAATACCCTTTATCTGCCACATATTTCCTGTGCTATACTAAAAGAAATCTACTGTGATTCTAGGCTTACATTTGCAGTCTTCATATACCACATGCATGTTCTGATATTCCTTCAGAGATATTGTACCCATTATAACCCATGTCCCATCACAAGAAAGTGAGTTTCAGCATTTTAAACATGAAATTGTAATTTACTATTTTCATGTAGTATTATCATTGTTCTTTAGAGCCCAGGCATATGATGTAGTTTTCTAATATGGCAGATCCATTTTTAAGAGTGGAAAAAAAACCCAATATCTTTATTACTTATGAACAATTTGGGCCCTCCAGAAATCCAGCTGTGTTCCCATAGGAACCTCATTTGCCTAGATGTGATGTCATTGGACAACAAAAGCTAAAATTCAACCACTCTATTACAAATTGTTAATATAAGTAAATATTGAACCATGTAATTACTGATTACATATAACACTTTCTCCAGATCTTTAAGAAGTTCAGAAAATATCTGTTAAATATGATTGGTCAATAATGAAATACCAGAGTGAAGTGGGAAGGGTTGGCTGAAATGGTGAAATTTACTATTTTTTTAAATGCAGCAAACAATTTCTAAAACTATGTCTTAGTGACAAAACCATTTTAATGATAGTTATAAAAGCTAAGAACAACTTGCTAAATTAGTTCTAATCTTATCCTAACAACAGAAGGGGCTTGTAGCTATTATGTTTTCTAGAGAAAACTCAGAGGGTGCCATCATAAGGCAACTTTATTTTTCACAATGACTATATCTTTAAATTTGTATTAAAAAGTAATAATTTTCTTATACCCTTAAGTGACAGAATAAGTTTGATAGCTTAGATAATGAAAAGTCTACATTCACTTCTCTTCACAAGAGTCTCTGTTTGGTAACATGTCCAGTCCAGTTTAATAATAAACAACTTTGGATTTTGAGTAAGATGAAAGCTTCTGCCTTCCCTTGGAGAGAGCCTAGTAAAAGCAAGAGTCCTCAGTCTGACTTGGGGAGGGTTTTAGGCAGTCTTTTTCTTTAGGCAGTAATATCTCTTCAACCAGCAACTAACAACTACTTCTTGAAATGGGAGGAAGCAGGGGAAAATAGTCAAGAAAACTGAAAAGGTCTTCTTTGATGCTGGTCAGTTAGTATTAATCCTCTGTAAATCTACTAAGACTGAAAGCTGACTTTTCTCTTGGGGTACTTTCATGAGTTCTAGGGAGACCTTCTTCCCCACCCCAAGTACAGGAGATGCATTTCCTCCAAATGGTTGTTCATTTCCTCCATATTCCTGAGCATTTGGATACTCTTCCAGTTTTTCTCTGTTAAATTCTCCTTATCCCTCTAGGTAGCACTTGTGGGAAGACTTAAGAAAATCTCAGCTTTGTTTTTCCTTTTGTATGACCATATCTGGTCCACAGGAATCATAGTGTCTTTGAGTCATCGTGTGTGGGAGTGCGATCCTCTTGTTTCAGCTCCTTCACAGACAGCTCCAGCTTTTTACCTTTGAGTCTCAGATATGGTATCTGAAAAGATTAAGGAACATATCTTGAGTAATCCTGCTGCTTCCTTGAAGTTCTGTCACTAGTTTAGGAGAAGGACCAGAAAGATAGGGGCGGTACCACAGTATAATAATCTCCAAGGAAGTCCTCTCTTTAATGTTCAGCCTTCTGTGGCCAATTCAACTGCAACCACATCAAACTCCTGATAGGAGAGAAAGAAAAGGAAGACAAAACTGGTTTTTAAACAACTCTTCATTTTGGAATCCTGGAGTATGTATTTGGAATCTATTTTCTTGAGACTTCAATCAGAAATAAACTAGTTTCCAATTTTAACACTCAGGCATAGTAGCCGTTAATATTACTCTTATTTTGAAAATAAATTACATTCTAATAATAAATTAACACCAAATTTAATAATGAAAATGAATTTAAGTTCTGTGTAATTATGAAACTATGTGAGCACTGAATACATTCTTAAATAATGGGATTACTAGAGTATTTGGGTGTTCATCAAAATAATAGAAATTTTATGTAATTAAATTAACTTCAGTTACCAAAACAAATGAATAAAGGATATTTTTAAACCACGCAATATGTTATTATAAATGAGTGTGGCAAATCTGACCAACTAGATAAATTTCCTTGCTTTGCCTACAATGACTGGACCAGATGTTTGGCTTGCATTTTGTTATAACCTGGAATGCACCTTTGTTTGCTTCCAAATCCCTTTGTGATAACTGTGTTGTAAATATCCTTTGGAGATGAGTGGGGAGGAATAATGCTATCCTGAACCTCAAGGTCAAGTTCTGCTTCATTTAAGCCAATCAGTAAAGCCATTTTCTAGCTTCGTGACTGGCTAAGGGATAGGGATAGGTGACAAAATTTGGACCAATAGAGCAAAAGGAGAAGGTCATTGGTGATTTCTGGGAAAAGCACTTCCTCCTTCTTTCCAGAGAGCAATTCAGGGAGTTCCTCTCTCTTCCTAATGGACATGAACTGAGAAAAACTGTAGCGCTAGTGTTGTTTGACAGGCATGTTGGAATTTCAGGAAATATCAGTGATAACCATACTGTAAGAAACAAAAAAGAGATGAAAAGAAGCCGAATTTTCATGCCCATTGAGTGACTGTAATAAAACTAGCCCAAAGTTTGCTCTTTCTTTGGACTCTAGCTATCTGAGCAAGTAAACTCCCTATGTTCTTCAGGAAAGATTTAGTAGGTTTTCTGTTGCTTGCAAATGAAAGCATCTGGAGTGACACAATGCCTGCTCAGGACATTATCTGTGTATCATTAGCAAGCCCGCTGTTGGGATTATAATTGGGTGTTCATTATTTCTACCAAAGCACATGAGCGGTCTTAATTAAAATGGCTTCTGTATTTGTGTTCCGATCATTTATTTGGTGTGCAAATGATTGGTAGGTGGTTGGCTTGACCAATTACTGCTCATCTGTTTCTTCTACAGTCATTGTTATAAATGCTCTAATGGACAGACTTGCAATATGGGCACTTGTGATTATGCTAACTTTGCTGTTGATCTCTGAACACAAGTCCTAGATGATTCTTTTCCACTCACTCCCTGGGCTCTGCCACAGTATCTATTACTGCAGTTGCTCTTTTCCCCAAGATTGTACCATTGAGACATGAAGTTAACCCTGAGTAAATAGGAGACCTGTGCATTTAAAGAAATATACCCTAAGCTTATATACAAATAATTCTCCAGAAATTTTAATAGAAAAAGATTATCTTAGTGTTTTACTAATTTTATTATATCATTTCACTAAAAATCTATCATCTATCTTTAGTGAAATTATATCCACTTTATATAAAACAATTATATATAATATACAAATATCTAAAATATATAGAAATATATACATAGTATATAATGTATGTGTATATGTGTATGTGTATAAATATGTACACACACACACATATTTATTACACAGAAAGATTTCTGCTTTCTGGCTCCACTTTCACAGTGGGGTTTGGGGATGAACCTACATTGACACATTATCACCTAAAGCCCATAATTTACATTAGAGTTCACCCTTGGTATACAGTCTATGGGCTTTGACAAATATATAATGAAATGTGTCCAGCATTGTAGTATCACACAGAATAGTTGTGTGGAGATATATATATCTTTGAGATAGAGTCTTGCTCTGTCACCCAGGCTGGAGTGCAGTAGTGTGATCTTGGCTGGCTGCAACCTCCGCCTCCTGGGTTCAACCAATTCTCCTGCCTCAGCCTCCTGAGTAGCTGGGACTACATGCACGTGCCACCATGCCCAGCTAATTTTTTATTTTTAGTTGAGATGGGGTTTTATCGTGTTAGCCGGGATGGTCTTGGTCTTCTGACCTTGTGATCCACCTGCCTCAGCCTCCCAAAGTGCTGGCATTACAGGCGTGAGCCACAGCACCCAGCTGGTAATATTCTAAAAATAGTATTTATTGCACCAATTTATCTGTCTCCAATTTTTGATTTGACAAATAGGAACTAAGAAATCTTAGAAGAGACCTTAGAGTTCTCATCAATTGACTATGGTCTGAGTCATGAAAGCTTAATATGCTACCAATCTATCAATGCTTCATATGGACCAGTCTCAGTAATAATAGGTATGCCAATTAAATAAATTGCAACTATGGCTTCTTATGAAAGGAAACAGAAATATAGGCATCCTCCTTTACTGGATGGGGAAATCTTTTTATTTTGAGGGGAAAGTATATAATGCAGAAAGAAGCATAGTCAAATATCCATTCCATCCAAACTGAAGTCATTGTGTAAATGAGTTGTGCACCACTATTTATTTATTAAAAAATTATTCTGTCAAAGCAATTGATTCAGCTTTAGAAGGCATTATTATGGGTTTATTAGATTTCTATAATCTGCATTTCACAGAATTTTTAAATTTCATTGTTGTCAAGCGAGACCAAGATTGAAACACTCTTAAAGTTTTCTCTGATGTTTATCTCCCCTATGGTAAATTGTACAAAATGTTAAGGCCTTGTATACATCTACAGAGCATTTAAAAGCTGTTCAATAGAACCCAAAGCTAGTGCTTGGTCCTTCTGGCAGCACCTTCATAGCCTATACTGTTGCTGAAGAGGATTGCTATTGATTAGTGTTTTAGTCTGTTTTATTTTGCTGTAACAAAATGCCATAGACTAAGTAACTTCTAAAGAAAATAAATGTGTTTATTATAGTTCTAGAGGCTGGAATATCCCAAAGCAGGTGCTGGTATCTGGTGAGGGCCTTGGTACTGCATTATCCCATGGCAGAATAGCAAAAGGACAAGTATTTGCCTGAAGAAGAGAGGAACACCAGGGGTCAGGATCACTTTTATGACAACCTGTTATTGTGATAATAAACCCACTCCCAAGATAAATTAACCCATTCACAAAGACTCCACCCTTATGACCAAATCACTCCTAATACTGTCACAGTGGCAACTAAATTTCAAAATGAGTTTTTGAGGGGACAAACTATAGCAACTGGAAACCTAGGTTTGGTTCTTAAGCTTAATTAGTGCAATAACAGCTGTATCTCTGAAGGATGCATCTCTCCTCCAACTGGCAACATACATAAATTGCATTATAGTAAGAGTATATATACAACAACTCAATCATAAGTTTACTGCAGTCCACACTATGTCAAATGCTCTCTTGAGATGCCTGATATTTGACAGTCTACCTTTCATATGAATTATTGATTCCTATAGCTTCTCCAATTTATCTTTTTATCCATTACATCATCTATATGTGCAGCATTTAAACTTTATTATCTTTATGCTAATTCCATACTCCTTGCTTTATTGTAATCTGTTTACTTTCCTCTTCAACTCCAATAAATATCTTTGTCTATTATTTCTGTCTGCGAACTTAGAAAACATATTCATTATAAAAGAAAGTAAGAGAGTGAGGGTATAGAGAATACATAAATATCTTTTCTTTATAAGCTTATCCATGTTAGCCTTTAAAGGAGGAAATATGCTTTAAAGGCAGAAAAAAGTCAATTCTAAAATTGCATTTATTTTTAATTTTTGGAAATTATGTTCGTATGACACTAATATATAGAGTTACAGTTTTCAGGATGAGCAATTTGGTCATTTCAGATTTATGGATTTTATTATTTGCCAATTCTCATGAACAAAAATCTCTTTTATAGACCATCTTAAAGCATATTGTGAAAGTTTTTAAAATTATGAATGAACTTAGAGTCACTCCTTTTATAGAAGGCATATATAATTAATATATTGTATTCATGTGAGTTTTGAGGGGAGGCAGGTTTCTACTTTTTATTATGGACATCCCAGGTACTCAGACATTTCTGTTCTCTGCTCCCAATAATTGGGCCTGGGAATAAGATCAACCATCAAACGTTTGATACCCTTGTTGAACCTAGAGGAAGCAACACAGAGATGCAAGGTCAGATAGTGGTAACAGGGTGGTGGCTAAGAGTTTGGAATGGACTGTTTGGTAAATAACTGTTTACTGTCTCTTCTCCTTTGACTCTAGTTTGTTTCCTGAGCCTGCTTCCAAAATATTTTGTTAATATCTGAGTCATGAAAATAACTTTCAATAAATTTTTCTGCTTAATTCAGTATATCAGATTCTGTTGCTTGCCACCAAGAACTCTGACTGATTTGGTATTTAACTGTTCTATGTAAACTTTGACATATTAGGGCTGTATGTTGAGGAAATATGAACTGAATATCCTAGATCACATAAAAAGGTTCCTGGAGAGCAATTCTAGTCCTGGATAAACTTGTGACTTTCTGAATGGAGTTGCACAGGTTAACTTCTCTGGGTACCAGTGTCTTGGTGTGTAAAATTAAAAGGGTAGCTAATGGTAATTTTCATACTAGATCAGTGATTTTTGTGCCTCTTGGAGTCATAGGTACCCAAAGGAGCCTCCTATTAGCCATAAAGAGAGAGCAGATTAGAGAGGGCATGAGCTGGAGCTGTTGTGCTGCTTAATTTCCTCACCACCTTTTCACAAAGAGTAATCAAAATCATATTAAACTTTACCCGCTAAGTAAAATTTCTTCAAAATTGCTTTTGAATAAGGTATTCTTCAGTGTTTACAAAAATGGAATAAAGATCTATGAATCCTTCTAGAGTCCCATAATTCTATGAATTTATGTTTTGTCCTGAAAATCTCTTCTGCATTATATTCTCCAAAAATAATAGGAGTAAGCAAAATGTTATAGGAAGAATACCCAAAGTGTGTATATTTGTAATGAACATAACTATCATATACTGAGTATTTATACTAAGACTTATATGTGCACTTAATGAATAAACCCTTTAGTGCTCACAACAACCTATAAGATTTGTGTGCCAGCCTTATAGGCATTATTTCTAAGATCACATAAATATAGGAGGTAGGATTTGAACCCAGGCTGACTTGCTCTGGAGCTCTAGCTCTTAACTGCAATTCTGTATACTTTCTGTCTAATATATGACACTAGAAGCTTAAGGCAACATGTCAGTTGCTCTCAGGAATAAGTGAAAGGACTGAATTATTTGGGAAAATTATGACAAAATGCTTTAAGTGAAATATTCATTTATCAGATCTAATGTTATTGGCATTACAGGACTGCAAGTGGTTGATACATTGTTTTCAACACTTTGCATACATTGTTTTCTACTAAGCTGCTGAAATGCAATAAATAAATAAATAAATAAATAAATTTCAAGAGAATGAGAAGACAATTTATAGACTGGGAGACAATATTCACAAAAGAAAAATCTGATAAAGGAATGTTATCCAACATAACAAGAACTCTGAAATCTCACTAATAAGAAAACAACCCAATTAAAATATGGGCCAAAGGCCTTCATAGTCACCTCACCAAAGAACATATACAGATGGCAAATAAGCATATGAAAAGATGCTTCACGTCACATTTCATCAGAGAAATGCAAATTAAAACAACAAAGAGATATTACCACAAACCTATTAGAATGGCCAAAATCCAGAATACTGACAACGCTAAATGTTGACAAGGATGTGGAGCAACAGGAACTCCCATCTTTTATTGGTGGGAATGCAAAATGGCACAGCCACTTGGACAGACAATTTGGCAGTTTTCCTACAAAAGTAAACACACTCTTACATTACAATCTAGCAATTACACTCTTTGGTATTTACCCAAAAGAGTTGAACATTTATATCCAAACAAAAACCTGCATATGGATGTTTAAGCAGCTTTATTTATAATTGCCAAATCTTGGAGACAACCAAGATGTCTTTTGTAGTGAATGAATAAACTGGCACATCCAGACAATGAAATATTATTCAGTGCTAAAAAGAAATAAGCTATCAAGCCATCAAGACACATGAAGGAAACATAAGTGTATATTACTAACTGAAAGTTGTCAATCTGAAAAAACTACATACTGTATAAATCCAACTATATGATATCTGGAAAAAAGTAAAACTATAGAAACAGTAAAAGGATCAGTGGCTATCTGTTGAAATTTACTTGGGTTGGCTGGCAAAATATTAGGAAAAGTTATAGATTGTAATCACAAACCTTTTGGAAGGCCAAAAGGTTTTACTGGGTCAAGCTGAAGATGGCCAATTCATCACTAGGAAAGAAATAGGGATAATAAAAATCCTTCCCAGTTTAAGTCGTTTACACCACATCCCTTTGTCTCTACTCTATTTACTCATGTAAACTTTGTGTTGGATGGTCCTCTCAGGGGGAGATCAAAGGGGAATTATCCATTAATAGTGTTTACTCTGGGCCCAGAACCTAAAGCTTTTATCATTCATAAAACCACTCTTTTAACCATATTAATTATACACAAGTGTGTTGACTTAGAACCTCTGTTATGAATAAATGTGTGGAGGTACAGGGGGTCTTGGTCGATTGGTTGGATTTCGCCCTCTGAAAGCAACCAATGACCATCCCTAGCCCACTTGAATCACTGTAATGGTGTCAGAGTGCATTCATTCTTCTGTAGTTCAGTCAGGGTCTGTAGGCCAGACCTCCACAGGTGGGTGATCAACATCTCAGCTATCAAGGGTTGAAGGCAGGGAGGGATGAGCAGGCAGAACATGGAGCATTCTTAGGACAGTGAAACTATTCTGTATGCTACTGTAATTGGACACATGTCCATACTCACAGAATGTGCAACACTACGAGTGAATTCTAATGTCAACTATGGACTTTTGGTGACTATGATGTATCAACATAGGATCATCAACTGTGACACATGTACCACTCTGGTGGGGGATGTTAATAATCAGGGAGGCTAAGTACGTGTGGGGGCAAGGCTATATGGGAAGTCACCATACCTTCCACTCAATTTTACTGAAAATCTAAAATTGCTCAAAAGAATAGTCTTTAAAAAGGAGTTGATTTAAGGGCAACACCTTAAATGTTTTTCCACAGCAATGCCAAGTCAAATTCCACTGACCGGAATTTGAATAACTGTGTTGAATACAGTGAGAGTGGGCAACTTTACCTTGTTCCTGATCATAGGAGAACAGATAATTTCAACAAAGAGATGAAAGCTATAAAAAATTCAAATAGAAATAAAAGACAGGATGACAGACTTAGTTTTTAATAATTAAATATAATATTAGTTGGGTAATGCCACATACTCCATCAGGTTGAGGAAGTTACCTTCTATTCCTAGTTTCGTGAGAGTCCTTTCCATGGAAATAAACATATCTTTGTTTTCTTTTGTGTGAATTATATCGATATATATCTGAATGTTAAATTAGTCATTTTTAATATTATTTCATTATGCCTTACTTTAACCATGATATATTATCATTTGTATATATTATTGGATTTTTTATTGTTCATATTTTATTGAGATTTTACATCTATATTCATGAGGGAAATTGGTCTGAAATTTTGTTTTCTTGTAATACCTTTGTCTATTTTTCCTGTAAGGGTAAATCTTAGCCTCATAAAGTGAATCAGGGAGTGCTCTCACTTCCTCTATATTCTGGAAAAGTTAGTGTAGAATTGTAAATGTTTGGTAAAAGTCACCAGTAAAGGCACTTGGTCCTGAAGTTTTCTTTTTCTTTTTTTTTTTTTTTTGACAGAGTTTCGCTCTTGTTACCCAGGCTGGAGTGCAATGGCGCGATCTCGGCTCACCGCAACCTCCGCCTCCTGGGTTCAGGCAATTCTCCTGCCCCAGCCTCCTGAGTCGCTGGGATTACAGGCACGCACCACCATGCCCAGCTAATTTTTTGTATTTTTAGTACAGATGGGGTTTCACCATGTTGACCAGGATGAAGTTTTCTTTTTAGAAGTATATCACTTACAAATTTAATTTTTTAAATAGAGATTATACAATTTAGGTTATTTATTGGATGAGCTTTGAGGGTTTGTGTCTATATTAGTTTTCTGGGGCTGCCATAGTAAAGTACTGCAGACTCGTGGATTAAGCAGTGAAAATTAATTTTCTCACAATTCTAGAGGCCAGAACTCACAGTTCAAGGTGTTGACAAGGTTATTTCTTCTGAAGCCTCTCATCTTGGCTTGTAGATGCCAATCTTTTCTATCTGCACATCGTCATCCCTTAATCCAAGCTGTTTATGTCTTAATGCCCCCTTGCTTTTAATTTTTAATTTTTATGGGTACATACTTGGTGCATATATTTGTATGGTACATAAGATGTTTTGACACAGACATGCAATGTGAAATAATCACATCATGGAGAATGAGGTATCCATTTCCTCAAGCATTTGTCCTTTTTGTTACAAACAATCCAATTATGCTCTTTTAGTTACTTTTAATGTACACTGTAGTCACCCTGTTGTGTTTTCAAATGGTGTGTCTTATTCATTCTTCCAGTTTTTTGTACACATTAACCATCTTCACCTGCCCTCCAGCCCCCCAATACCCTTCCCTTCTTATTAGCACACTAGTTATATTGGATTAAGGCCCATCCATATGAGTTCATTTTACCTTAATTATTTCTATTAAGGCCCTATCTCTAAATCTAGTCACATTCTAAGGTACTGGGGGTTAGGACTCCCAACATATGAATTTTGAGGTGACACAATTCATTCCATAACAATGTCATTCAGGGAATTTGTCTACTTCATCTAAGTTGTCAAAATTATGAGTATAGAGTTGTTCATAGCATACCTTATTAAACTTTCACTTCTGGAGTTTATAGCTGTGCCTTTTAAAAAATTCTTGATGGTAGAATTCTGTGTCTTTCTTTTCTTCTTAATCAATGGGTTCACATGTTTACCAATTATACTGTATTTTCCAAGAAGCAATTCATAGTTTATTTTATTTTCTCTATTGTTTTTCTGTTCTCAATGTCATTGATTTCTTAATTTTATCTAAACTATTTTCTTCTGTCTGATTGCCCTGGGCTCAATTTTCTCTGGCTACGTTTTCTTAAGCCTGAAACTTAGATTATTGATTTGTAATCTTTTTAACTATAAACACTTAATGCCACAAATAGCCCTCTAAGCATTGCTTTAGCTGCATTCAGTAATATATTAGGTTCAACTTATACTGGCTCATGAGAGCTAATTGTGGAGTCTCTGCCCAACTACGTTTTCAGTGATGTCAGCCATGATGGAAACATGTAAAGCATCAAAATTGGCAAATGCTGCAAATCAATATCTTTTTGCTTTCCCAGAGAGCTGACTGTTGAACATTTACTACAACAGTGTTCTCTTATGTCCTATTAATTTTGGTAGATCATGTTTTCATTTTTACTGAAGCCAAAATATTTTCCCATTTCTCTTTTGATTTCCTCTTTGGCTCATGAGTTATTTAAAAGGGTGTTGTTTAACTTGGACATATTTGAAGATTTCCCCAGATATCCTTCTGTTACTGATTTCTAGTTTATTTTACTCATAATCCAAGAACGTACTTTGTATAATTTCAATTTTTTAAAAAGTGTTAGAATTTATTTATAATCGAAATATGGTTTACTTATAGTCTAGTGTTCCATGTGCATTTGAAATAATAATGTATACAACTATAATTAGGTGGAATAAAAATATCTATTAGACCAAGTTAGGTCACCAGTGTGGTTTAGTTTTCTTTATCTTTTAAGTTTTCTTTTCTATCAATGACTAAGAACAGAGGGTTGAAGTATTCAACTATGGAAATAAATTTAATTTCTTCTTTCAATGTTAAAAATTTTTGCTTTGTACATTATGAGATTCTATTATTAGATCCATACACATATAGCATTGTTATGTCTTCCTTATGGATTGATCCCTTTATCATATGTAATGTTCTGTATTTCATTTGTTTAATAACCGTTTTCAAGGTTCATCTATGTCGTAGTTGTACTTCATTTGTTTTTGTGGCTGGATATTATTTCACATTTTGTTTATTCAGTAATACATTGATGGGCACTTTGGTTGATTCAACTTTTTAGCTTTTTTACTTTTAGCCTATTTTTTTCATACTTATAGTGGGTATCCTGTAGGTAGCATACAATAGCATACAAGTGTATCTTACTTATATATATTCTGGATTTTCTTTCCTTTTAATTGGTTTGTTTAAATCATATTAATTATGGTATAACTGTATCAACATTTGCCATCTTTTTAGAGGCTTTCCTATTTGTTATATATATTTCTATTTCTCTTATTTCTTTGGGGTTAATTGAGTTTTTAATGATTCATTTGTCTTTATGATTGTCTTATTATTTATATCTATCTGAATTTCTTGTAGTTGTTGCCCTTGGGTTAATAATGCTCATCTTTAATCAAAATATGCCTTCCAATACTTTTATACTACATATGCAGTGTAAGGACATAATAACAGTAAACTTCCACTTCTTTCCTCCCATATTTTATTTCACATTTGTCATAAAATTATTTTAACATATTTTATAAATTCATTTGCTACTATGTTTGCTTGAGACAATGATCTTTTAGAAAAACTAAAATAAGAAAAAAATGAATTGTAGTATGTTTATCTTAATTACTGGCTTTTTTTTTGAGACAGGGTCTCACTCTATCACCCAGTATGTAGTGCAGTGGCACCATCTTAGCTTACCACAAACTCTTCCTCCCAGGCTTAAGCAATTCTTGTGCCTCTGCCTCCCAAGCAGCTCAGACCACATGCATGCGCCAACATGCCTGGCTAATTTTTTTATATTTAGGAGACACATGGATTTGCCATGTTGGTCAGGGTAGTCTTGAGCTCGGGCAATTCTCCCACCTCAGTCTCCAAAAGTACTAGGATTATAGGAGTGAGCCATTGCACCTGGCCATTTATCCAAGTTTCTTTTTGTCATCATATTCCTTTGCCTAAAGAACCTTTAACACTGTAGTGCAGGTCTGCTGGCAATGAATTATCTGTCTCTCTCTCTTTCTCTCATTTTTAAATTCTCTATTGTATTTTTGAAAAATATTTTCACTGTGCATGAAATTCTCACTTGTTCAATTTTTTTTTGTCTTTCGACACTTTAAAGATATTACTCTATTGTATTCTGGCTTATAAAATTTGTGATAAAAATGTTTCTGTTTTCTCTTTCTTTGTTCCTATATAGGTAATATATTTTATTTTCTGGTTGTCTTTGATTTTTCAGAAGTTCAAATATGATATGCCCAAGGATTTGTGTGTGTATTAAGTGTTTGTTCCTGTTGTTAATCTCTGAGCTTATTAGATTTGTGGTTTTGTGGATAAAAAAATTCTCTGCCATAATAGCCTCAAATTTCATTTGTTACTTTATTTTCTCCTTCTGAGATTTCAATTATGCATGTTAGGTTGTTTGGCGTTTTTTTCACAGATTTTGAATATTCTGTTTTTTCTTCCTTGTGTTCAGTTTGATTAGTTTTTATCCTTTATCCTCAATTTTGCAATTTTACTTTAATTTTCACTTCAGTTTTCAGTCTAATGATGAGCCATCAAAGACATTTTTTCATCTCTATTTTTCATGTCTGTTACTTTGTATATGTGTGTGTGTGTGTGTGTGTGTGTGTGTGTGTGTGTATGTGTGTGTGTGTGTTTTGGTGGCATTATTGTTAGCATTTTCATTTGATTTCTTCCTTATAGTTTCATCTCTTTGATGAAATGATCTATCTAATCGTGTCTGTTGTCCACCTTTTTCACTAAAGCCCTTTACATATGTATCATCATTATATTAATGTTCCTGTTGGAGAGTGACAACATCTGGGTAATGTCTGTGTCTGGTTCTGTTATTTTTTCTTGCTTCCTTGTGTGCCTTATAGTTTTTGTTGAAAGATGTGCCCTTTTTTTGGAGGAAATGGAGAGAAATTATATTTTTGCTTGGAAATGGGTTTGCCTTGTTTTTGTGGCAGGCTTTTATTAGTATGAGTTGTGTCATTCTTATTAGGAGTTGGACAGAGTATAGGCTTCCAATTCTTCCAAAGCAGTCCTTTGTAATAGAAATGTAACGCATGATTTTAATTTTTAGTAGTCTTATTTTCAAAAGTAAAATAAAAATGCAACATATCCAAAATACTGTCATTATAACATGTAGCTGTACTCACATTTCAAGTATTCAGTAGCCACATATGGTTTGTAACTATAATATTCGACCACAAAATTTGAGTGTTTTCTGTTTTAGAATGGAGGTTTGTTTGCCAGAGAGTTGTTCTCAATGGTTTTTCCACCATCACCTTTAGATTTTCCTTTAATACCTGTCCTTGGAGGAGTTTTTATTCTATATTTTTGACATTCTCCTAGTAGTACACCACTGTTTCTTGTTTCTCTGTGACTAGTGGTGGGCATTGGGGGAACATTCTCTGGTATTCTGGTCTAGCCTTGTTCTTAGGCAATCACTTTGTCCCTGAATCTCAGGGTTAGAGCCTTCTTAAGGATTCCGTTTCTCCCTTCAATGGGCTGGGCAGAGTATATATTGCTTTTCCTCCACAATCGTGAGGAAATTTTTGTTGTTGTTTCCTTCCCTCAACAACACTGGGTAATTGCCTGTACCTTAAGGATGATGATATTTTTTATATTCCTCCAGAGTCTTAAGGTTTTTGTGCCATGGAGAGACTGGAGAGAAGGATCCAGGTAGGCCTTCAAGTGTTTCTTGCAGGGCTGCTCTTCTCTTTCTCCAGGCCCAATAGAGACTTTCTCAAGATTCTTGCCCTGCCCCTAGTCAAGGGTGGTGGCATCCAATGAGGTTTGTGAAGAGTCTGGAAGTCGATGAAGCTCCCCAAGTGTTTTTGGTTCCCAAGGGCTGTATGCTGTCACAAGAGTTCACACTCCACCTTTAGCAAGCTGCTCAATTTTAGTAGAATTTGTCTCACTGGCTTGTATCACACTGGGTGTCTAGCATCTGCCTTGGCTCATCAGGGGCTAGTGTGCTCCTTGGAAACGCTTGTTTCTACTTAGATTTCAGGTTAGTTGGTTGCTTTGTGATTCAGCTATCATGTAGATTCAAGAAAAATTGTGATTTTTGCAGATTTTCCTATATGTTTTAATATTTAAAGGTGAAAGTTATACTGCTTCAGATTTCTGTATAGCAGGAAGAAATGAAAGTTCCTTGATGTTTACTTTTGATAAGTATAACTCTCTTATTCTCAAAGAATCGCTGATGCATTTTGCTGAGAATCTTGGATATGCCAAAAGAAAAGCCTAGCTTCCAAAGGATTCCTTAAATCATATTTTACTATACTTTGCTGTATTGAGAAACAATGTGCTTTTTTGTTCTACAAATAAGAATTATTTGTAAAATATTTTTACAAAGTTATTTATAAAATAATTATACCAATTATTGTTTATAAAATAATTGTTTAGCAGACAAGAATGTTTCTTAAACATTCTTTTTCATATTATACTTTCTCCTCCAGAGAAGCCGATATCCAGATAGAAGGAGGACTTTCCCTTACTCCCACTTCCAGATATGTTAGAAATCAATGATACAGACATTGACATTTCTTTGTGACTGGAGAAATGAGAGTTTGATCAGTGTCATTGGTAAACAAGCAAAGTAAGAGCAAGCTGTGTCAATCTTTGTATCCTCTTAGACATCTGAAGTCATGTCATCTGATAGGGTGATTTATGATTGGGTATCTAGGGTTTGATGCAATTTCATTGTTTTACAAGGGGTTAAGCTCAGACTCTGCACTCAAGATTTATGTAGCCAGGTATGCTGGGTGCTGAACTTAAATGTTTGAAAAGTATTTGGACAAACTGTTTCTAATCTGACACATTTCACCTCCAGATATTGACTGTTGCAATGACCCCTGGTTACAAATCACAGCTACTAACTAACGGGCACTACAAGCCCGTGGCTTCACTGACACGATCGTTTTTTGTGTGTGTATTTTATGTTGATTTTGCTGAAGTGTGCGTGACAAGTTAGATCCCATCTGTCTGCTCAGCAACAAGCAAAATGACAAACACAACATAGGAAATGTTGTTCACATTTCCAAGATTGTTTTCTACCATTTGGCTTTACTAATATGCTAACATTCAGAGCTAATAAATAAATGAAAAATGGATAGGACCTTGAAAATGGATGATTTTTATAATAACTGCAAGCTGACAGCAGTATTTTTAAGTGGACAATTGTTTGCATTCACATTGGTTATTCATTTTATATTTAATTCACTCGCCTCTCTCCAAAAGGTTCCAGTGCTGTAAAATAAATTAGCTGTCACATTTTAGACCAATAAGTAGTAGAGGAGCTGCTTTCCTTTCTGGAGCTGGGCTTCATAGAAAGACTTGGACATGTGATATGGCTGGTATTTTGTTTAATCTAAAATATTTTTTTGGAAATGAAGAAAAAGGGTATGTACCCTTCAGTAGACAGTTTTTTCCACTATAGTTGCTGACATTTTGTGGAAGACTTTCTCTATAAGTTAGAGGTGGATTTCTGTGAATTGCATATCCTTAATTATTCCTATTGGGAGGTATAACTTTTTCTTTTTCCCTATGACTGCCAATTCCCGTTTCCACAGTGGTACAGCTGTGCTTGGGGGATGCTATATGTTTATTTCTTGAAGTTGAAGTGAAGCGGACAGATTTATGAATTTAAGGAAATATCTTAAGCACAGGAAATATGCATTTAACATATTTTATGTTCTTTCCCTAACATACACCCTTGCTTCTCCCACTTTTCACAAAATCCCTTTTAAGTAGAAGGTTAAACCTAAAAATTATGCTCAATAAGTGCACATTGCATTAATAAATCAGTTCACCTGAGTAAAGGAAACTCTCTTAATGATAACATTTGACTATGACATTCTCCCTTAACCTTCATACCTTTCCAAAATCCTTCTACCTTTCACTCCAGAGAATGCATGAATTAAAGTATCATGCCGTTCTTCTACAAAAGACTTGCAAATACCCACTATGGTTGCTGTTATTAATATTCTTTTGTTTTAGAGAGAAAAGTACGAGCTCCTCTCATTTCAGAGCAAATAACACAACTGTAAAAGCTGTTGCCAAGCAACCTGAATTCACAGCTCAGATGGGCTGAATTGTTTATATTCATGTGTGGATAAAACTGACCCATTCCTTCTCTAAAAAAATGTATCTATGAAGTTTTTGAGATATTTCCACCAATGTTTTAGGCTGTAGGTTATGGCATTACTATTCTATAGCAGGTTCTGAAATTGACACACCCATTGTCTACACTGTGGCATTGCACTTGCCATATTACATTATAATTGTCTGCTTTGGGGCCTATTTCCCCATTAGACTGTGAGTTCCTTGAGGGCAAGTATTGTGTTCTACTCCTCATGCAGGAAAGGTTCTTTACACATAGCCAGGATTTTACTGGTGTTTGATAGATGCATTAAAAAAATGATTTTATGCCAGTGTCTGTGCTACAAAAATATTTTCTTACTAGAACATGAAAGAAGGACACTATTTCATTTAAATATATAGCAATAATAAACTATAATAAGCACAAACTGAAGCATTAAGGTAAAAATACTAGAATTATAATAACATTTTAGAATTAAAAGCAACTTTGTGGGACATTTAATCTGGTGGTTCTCGTCTGAATCACACCTGGAACTTACAAATGTAAGTTTCGAGTGACATTTTGAAATGGGGTATTCTTTTTTCAAAGTTCCCCCAGGAGATTCAGGAACCAAAATATCACTGATGTAGTCCAACAGTCTCAGTTTGTTGTGGAGAAAACGGTCCCAGAGGAGTGAGAACTGAGAGGCTATGGGAAGAGCACAGCTCTGGAGTCACCTGCCTGTCATGTGCTGTCTGACTCTAGCCATCTGTTCTTCACTGTCTGTAAAATGGAAATCGTACTTACTTGTGAGACTTCTGGGGAGACTTAATGATATGACCTGAGTAGTGCACCTAGAACCATGCTGGTGGGAACCTGGCAAGGACCTTCCCTTCCCTTCATAATATCCTCTGAGTTGCAAACATGTTATGAAGAGAGCCTTTGTTGGCTGACCTCCAGATACTTCATGGCCATATAGAACCTCACAGGATACCTCTGGCTCCGATATTTTGACTGGAAAGGAGCAAACATTAATCATATCTGTCAAGATCCCTGCTGAACACTCATAAGGCACCATCAAAAGGGTAAATTAAGAGTGTTTAACAAAAAGACTCTTTTCAAACTGTGGCGAGGTTAAGGGAACCACCATGGAACTGTGAGGCAAGTCAGGGGCTACCAGACCAAAGGGTCAGAGTGGTTACTGGAAACTGGTGCTAACTGTGGCTCCAAGAAATGGATTCCTGGCAGGAGCTGAATGCAAATGAAAGAAATAGAGCTACAGGCCAGACTGCAGCCTGGCAGGACGGGAGCCAGGAAAAGAATCTCCCTCTCCTCCCACTCTCTGATTTTCTGCCGGCAGTCACATTGGCTAAAGTAGAGGAGGACGCCCATTGAAGCAATTTTAAGGGCCAATCTCTGGTGACACAGAGCAGGATGAAGGATGGAGAAGGCTCTGTAAGGGAAAATAGAAGATATCTAGGTAATTTCCAGTCTTCAACTTTATATGCTGGGTACTTTTTATGCAGAATGTCTTTACAACTCATGTTGCTTTGAGGCCAATTCAGTTGAACATAAATTACCTAAAAATGACTGACATTCTTTGTGGTACAGTCTTCCTTGCCAGGAATTTACATGTATACCTGCTGACCCTACCATGAATAAATGTTCCCAGGCAGTGAAACCAAAACTTGACTACTGAATGTGGGTCCCCTGCAGAAGAGACACAATTTTCAACTGAGCACAAGGCCCCTTTGTTGGAGTAGATTCAGGAGGGAAACCAGCCTCACGGTCTACTTGCCAGGGATACAAAATAACCAAAATTCATGCCTGCCTCAGCAGCTGCCTGATTTTCCTGAGCCTTCTGTTCACCACTTTGTTTTCAAATTTAGCCATCTAAGAAATGAGAAGAACACCTGCGTCTCATTACAAGATTGGGATTTTTTGAGGGAAATGCGGATCATTCTTATGGTGGAAAGATGCTGCCTACTTAAATGCAAAGTTGAGGAGTGAGGCATTCTGCTGGTGCTAATTTTCTTCAACAAATTGGACACGTATGAGATTCCTGATGCTTTGTTTCCTTTACTAAAGCTTTCCTGAGAACCACCTGGAGACTGAAAGTTGAATAAAGTTGCCTCTGCCTTTGAGGAGTTCGCGGTCTTGTGGAAGCAATAAGAAATGAAATATTTCTTAAAAGGGAATAATACTAGATTGAAGAACTTGGTATTCTTTTGTAATCTTTTTTTTTTTGCATTGATTTTATTTAATGTTGCATGTATTTATTTTTAATTTTTTTGTGAGGGAAGTAAAACTATTTGCAGAAAACACATTTCTTTCTTTTTTAAAAAATTATACTTTGAATTCTGAGATACATGTGCAGAATGTGCAGGCTTGTTACGTAGGTATACACATGCCATGGTGATTTTCTGCACCCATCAACCGTCATCTACATTAGGTATTTCCCCAAATGTATTTGTTTTTATAAACTATGGTCTCCATACACTCTTTCAGCACTTCACATGCATTGGTGTTGTCAAGCAGTCCCTCTTGGCTCCACTCTTCCCTGGCAATTCCCTCCCTTAGGTCTCAAGGTTCACCAGCTGTTTCACATCCAGCTGGTTCATTTCTGACACTATTTGATTCTCCACTGGCTTTCAGCCTTGCTCTGAATAATTTATCCTAACTCAGATTTTTATTCTTTTATGTTATATTTCTCTAAGAGCCCTATTCACTATCTTCATCCCCATCCCCACCTGGCAGAAGAGAGATTTTATACAGTGGTTTTACACAATACCTACTGATCACCTGCAGATAGTAAATATTCTGTTATTCTTTTCTTTTTGTCCAGTGGTGAAGGTTTCTGACTATTCAGGAATGAGGATGTTAGGACCCATAACCAGGGAAGCCTTAAGCTTACAAAAATTTAGTTATGAAGTATCCTACAGCAATATCAAAGGGGAACGAGGGCCTCTTCATTGACTTGAATGTGAGCTGGGGCTGAAAAGCAATAGCATTCCAAGAAACAGCATGCATAAAAGCTCAGAGTTGGGAATGGGCAAGAAGTGTTCAGGAGCACAGTCACAGCATCACCCTATTTGGGGTAAAGAGCTCCAGGTGAGATGTGGTTATATCACCTGCAATGTGTTGTGTGACTACAATGTGTCTAGAGCTTTGCCAGATTGCCTACATATATGAGCTCCTATCCTCACAGTACAGAAACCTGTGTCACACAGCTAGCAAGAAGTAGAGCCCTCTTCAGTACTCAGCTCTGTCTGCTTTCAAAGCCCCAGATTTCTCCACGGCAGTTTGCTGCCTCATTTTATAAGTAATATAGGATTGAGGAATGAGGACCAGATGTTGAGGATTTTTGAGAACCAGAAACCAAAAGTATGGAAAAGATCTGGTAGACCTTAGACCGCAATCTTCATGTGCACAAGTTATGGAAGAATGTTTTCTAAAATGATCACATGCCACCCACCAAGATTCTCAAAAGGTTAAACATATTCCTTTTTTTTGACTTTGAAAATACTTTTTAATCAGTTTCTGCAAAGCCAGTTGCTTGAAATTCCTGTGCTCTGTCAACACGTTTCTGAATTTGGTCATTACTTTTCTCTGTTCATTACCTGAGAGGTAGTAGGGAAAATACAGCAAATGAATGATGGGTAGCTTTCGTTGTACCTCCCTCTATATTGCAAGCACTTTGTTGCAATGTCTTTTTATCTAAAGGACTAGAATATTTTCCCTTCTTCATTTCCCTCCCTCTTTAAAAGAGAATTTTACAGCACACCAGACATGAGGGGCTTTGTAATGATTCCATCTGAGATACAGAAATTGCTTAACATAGAGAAGAGAATGCTTGTGGATTCATGTTAGCATTCTTCATCTATGGAGAATACGTGTAATACTGTGTATGTGTTATTTAGGTTAAGCTATAACCCATGTACTTTAAGCATTCTAGTCAGTTATGCTCAGTCCCAGAGAGGTCACCTGACTTTTAATCAAGTAAGCCAGAGGCAGCAGCAACAAACCTTTCAGCAACCCAAATTTTAACACAGGAACCTTGGCAAAAGACATATTAAATGCCAGCCATGAATTTATATTAGTGAAACTGTTGTCTTAATTAGCATGAAGAATATCATAAATGGCTTTTCATCACTGAAATAAGATGTATTCACAATATACATATCAGCTAAAATATCTTAAAGATGCTCTGAATAGGGTTTGAGTGTCTAGTAATGTCAGTAGTCAGGGCCTCAAGAAAGTTCCTGTACTCAGTTCCCAAATGGTACTCTGTCCAGCCATTACTTTAGGAGGGTTTCTGTTTCCTTAATGGAAACCAGAGGAGTAAAAGAATCCTATCTATCTGTTGAATGTTCTTGTGTCTGCCTTCAGTAATTCTTTCATGCCAAAATTATAGAATAGTCAGAGCACCTAAAAATGACAAGAATGGGGGTTCCTTTTAACTTACAAAATACAATGTATAAACAGTTTTGCACCTTCTTCCTAGTAAAAGTCTATTTGGCAAATGTCTAGGTGTTTGGCAGAGGTAGGTAACCCTCAAGCACCTCAGATTTTGGGGGTACACCATTACAAATAAAAAGAACCCAAAAGTTATTTGATCAGTTGGCAACAGTTACCTTTCATTCTATTTCAGCTGCTTTATTGGCTAGGCAGGGTTTGGGGGTAGCCTAGGAATCAGACCAGTACTGATAGATTCTAATAGACATATTTAAGTGCTAATTAACCAGTATAATAGGAGTTTTGGATCAAACTCCTGGCTAGGTTGGAGACAGCCCGTAGTAACAAATGTTTTATTTCCTAGCAACCCCGAATAGTCCTGATTTGTGAGCTCTCATTTATTTACTCAGTTTGGGAAATAGAAGTAAGCCAGACATGCAGCCATGAATTCAATAATCATTCTCTGCTGTGGCCATCAGCAAACCTTTGGGTATTTCTCAGCTATTGCTGATAATTCAGAAGAGAGCAGTTAGCTGTTGCAAATTTGATGACTGTGCCTGTTTTGCCACTTCTGTTCTTAACCTAATTGATAGCTGCTGCCTTTATTATGAATTATTAACAATAAGAGTGAGTTTTGTTGTTGTTGTTGTTGTTCTCAAGGTTAATTGCAGTCCCTATGCCCTGTTTATGCTTTAACAATTCCTAATGGGTGCAAACTATTGAAAATATACATTTAATTATCTAGAAAGTTAGCCTAAAACAAAGGTAAAATATTTATTTATGTTTAGGGGCAAGAATTGTAATACAAATGCTCAAGAGATAGGTTTAAGATCATAGAAAAAGTAGGATGTGGGGTGGCAACAAAAATCATTTCTACTTCTTTTCTTCCTGAACTGTTCAAATAAAAACAGTCTCTGGGCTCAACAGTTATACCAGGCAAAATATTATTGATGTTTTCTAAAATTTCAAGGTTTCTACAAATAAACATCTTGATAAAGAAATTAATATTATATGCACTTAAAATATTTATCATAATTATTATTTATTTATACTGTTATCAAAGTGATGCAAATATTGAAATAGGTGGTTTAAAAGTCAAGGACATATGATCAGATTTTAAACAGGTTGAAATAATCATAGCAAGATTATAAAGAGTGGTTAAGTATTTAATACTTCCATTTTCCCACCACAGACATATAGTGAATACATTTATTTTCTCAGAGTGCCTATATTTCATAATTTCAAGATTAATGCATATATGATAATTATTCATGATAGTTAAAAGGAAAATATAATTGAGAACCGTCTAAGGAACAAATGCTTTTCTAATAGCTATAAACCAACTGTTTAAATCTCACAGGAAAGAACTTTCATTTTCAACTGTCTAATATTTGTGGTCTTAGTGCCTTTCAAAGGATGTGACTTGTGAATGTTTGTCTTAGCAATACAACAAGATACAGTGGCTATTTTATTGAATTGTGTTCTGAAAGCCCTGTTTCAATAGCTTGACTTGTCTCTACCTTCCACAGTTCGTGCTGTTAAACATATGTAGCTTCTGATATACACTCTTATTCTAAACATAGCTAAATTAAATTATGCTTATAAATTTTAAATTCTACAAATATTAGAGTCAGCAGCATATGAACAGGGCTATCTCTTCATGCTGTGTCTTTGTGCGTGAAGTGCTGGCCTGTAACATTCTAGGAGAAAATTCTCAGTCACTTGCAGTTATATTCTAGAAAGCAGGCATTTAGACAAATTTGCCTTCAACAACTTAGCAATGATGAGTCTGTACCTACTGCTCAGGTGACAGTGCCAGGGCTTGACCAGAGCAGTTTGCTGTAACTGAGAGCTTTGGTGAGAGATTCTTTTGATTGGAAAGTTGATAAGATTCCTAGATCAGGCTGCTATGGAGGACAAGGCTCAATAGGGACCTTGCCAGTCAGGTGAGGTGGCTGATGGCTCTTTGTAATAGCTTTGGAAGGTACAGCTAATGATCTGTGGGAGTCAGTGTATGGATGTACACTCTCAGCAAAAGAAGATCGAAGGATAGATTATGCTGAGAGCCAAGGGTTAAGTACTCTTTATTAATAGCTGCACCTTGAACAGAATTCACAGAAGGGTCAGGGGCTTTCACTAAGAGTGGGAAGTGTATTGTGCTCTGTCGCAGTCTGTTTCATCTCTGCTCTTTCTAGAGAAATGTATCATCTAAAATGCAATGCAATAAAACAATGCAGCCTTTGCTTTCTTAAAATCCAATACATGAAATAGGTATCTGGGTAACAGAAGGTTCTTGATACATGTTGTACTTTGATGAAACCAGATGTATTAACAGAGACTCTCTTGGTTCCAAGATATAGAAACCTTTTTGAGCTAACTTAGGTGAAAATGGTGAGTTTATAAGGTATCTGGATAATAATAGGTTCTTGATATACATTGTACTTTGATGAAATCAGTTATATTAAGATACCCTCTTGGTTCCAAGTTATAGACTTATGTGAGCTAACTGAGGTAAAAATGGTGAATTTAATAAGGGGAAAGGCCACAGCCAGGAATCAAAAAATAACTGGTATGAGAGACATCGGTATGAATAGGATGTTTTCACATTTTTGCTCCCATGCAGTGTATTTCCCTCTCTCTGTAGGCCAGCTTCTCCTCTTCTTCAGTCCGCACGGTGTAACACATGGCCCTCAGTAGGCACCCGTGTTTACATGAGACAGGCAGGGTCAATCTGCTGCTGAGAAAATATTTTTTTCTCAGTCCCCATTCTAAATTCTCTGGGGAGGGAGGCTGTGTGTCATCTTAGGATCAACTGCCCATCTTTGGACCCACTTATCTGGCAAGAATCATATATGACTAGTGACCTGGCTGCCAGTAACCTAGTGATGTAGCTGCATGGTGCAAGGAGGCATTTTTAGGAAAAGACAAGTGAACCTGTTGTGGAAATTTGAGCCAAGAAGAACAGAGAGACCAAGAAACACAAGAGAATCTCTGTAATGGAGCTGCAGTTGACAGTGGCCTCACTGCCTATAATTGCCTCCAGCCCTGAACAAAGAGAACGTATTGCTTTTATACAGTTTGAAGCAGGAAAAACAAGGCAGGAAACAGATTTCGGACAAAGACAGTTAATCAAGTTTTAAAACCTTGGACTTCATGGTTATTTGACTTTATAACCTTGCAGCTGAGGTAAGAGGTTGAAAGATTGAGGAGGACACCCAAGGAGACCAGAAAAAGAGGAATTGAAGTATGTGTGGGCTGCAGACCTAAAGATATGCTCTGGTGCTCTTATCTCAGTAGAGAGGGGGTTGTACTAGGTCTGCTTTACCTCTACTTTCTCTAAATACAGGTTTTATGACTAGCCTGGAATGTGGGCCATGACATAAGTTTGCAGCTGCAGTTAGTTGGGCTAAGCTGGGAGGGGTTACTTATTTTTGCTTACTATGATTTTTCTTAATGACCCAATCCTAATGTTAACTATTACTTACTCTATTTTAATTATGTCTTTGATTTTATTTTCTTTCTCAAAACAACTTAAAAATAGGTAGCCTCCTACTTCAGAGGAATCGATGTGAAAGCAGTTTAAGAGATATACATATGGCTGGGGGTGGTTGCTCATGCCTGTAATCTGAGCACTTTGGGAGGCTGAGGTGGGTGGATCACTTGAGGTGAGGAGTTCAAGACCAGCCTGGCCAACATGGTGAAACCCAGTGTCTATTAAAAATATAAAAATATTAGTCAGGCATGGTGGCACATGCCTGTAATCCCAGTTACTTGGGAGGCTGAGGTAGGAGAATCACATGAACCTGGGAGGCAGAGGTTGCAGTGAGCCAAGATCGTGCCACTGCACTTCAGCCTGGGTGACAGTGTAAGACTCCATCTCAAAAAAA
>NW_016107622.1:1623571-1663012 GCF_001604975.1 Cebus imitator
TATATATATATATATATATATATATATATATATAACATATAATATATATTATATTTAATATAACCATATAACAACATATACTAATATATATTGTATGTTACAGCATGCTATACATTACTAATATAATATATACATATATGATGAAATCAACCTGTATTTCAGAGATTCATCAAGTTGTACCAAGAGTGAAAGAACCTGTATTAGATATTTCCCTAGGAATCTTTTGTTGGATGCCGGATCTTAAGAATTGGGAAGGATGTAGCTGCTCTGTTCTGGTGGAAATGCTAGATCTTTAGACAAAAGCTTGCTGCTTAGTAAGCCTTCCTCCTTTACTTCCTCCCTTCCTTTCTCCTGCCCTTCCTTTTCTTCCTATATGAGCAACCCATACCAGTGTAGCTGATTTCACTCTAAAAAGTCTTATTGGTGATAAGCCCTTAGGCATGGTGAACGAGAAGTGTTGCAATGATACAAGAAAAGCTGTATAAATTCCTGTCAAGTAGGTGAATTGAACTGTGATATCGTTTGGCTCCATGTTCCACCAACATCTCATCTCAAATTATAAGCCCCACATGTTGATGGAGGGACCTGGTGGGAGGTGATTGCATCATGGGGACAGTTTCTCCCATGCTGTTTTCGTGATAGTGAGGGAGGTCTGGTTATTTGATAAGTGTCTGGTATTTCCTGCCCCACTGCTGCCATGTGAAGAAGGTCCTTGCTTCCCCTTTGCCTTCTGCCATGATTGTAAACTTCCTGAGGCCTCCCATTCATGCAGCACTGTGGGACAATTAAACCTTTTCTGTTTACAAATTACCTAGTCTCAGGTAGTATCTTCATAGCAGTGTGAAAACGGACGAATACAAAGAATTGATACAAGGAATGAGGTACTGTTATAAAGATAACCAAAAATGTGGAAACATTGAAAGTGGGCGACAGGCAGATGTTGAAACAGTTTGGAGGGCTCAGAAGACTACAGGAAGATGTGGGAAAGTTTGAAACTTCCTAGAGACTTGTTGAATAGTTTTGACTAAAATGCTGATAGTGATATGGACAACGAAGTCTAGGTTGAGATGGCCTCAGATGGAGATGAGGCACTTTTTGGGAACTATAGCAGAAGCCACTCTTGCTATGCTTTAGCAAAGAGACTGGCAACATTTTGCACCTGCTCTAGAGATCTGTGGAACTTGGAACTTGAGAGAGATAATTTAGGGTATCTGGCAGAAGAAATTTCTAAGCAACAAAGTATTCAAGATGTGACCTGGCTTATTCTGAAAGTATTCACAAGGAGATGGGTTGAAATTGGAACTACGTTTAAATGGGAAGCAGAGCATAAAGGTGTAGAAAATTTGCAACCTGACCATGTGGTAGAAAAGAAAAACCCATTATCTGGGGAGGAATTTAAGCCTGATCCAGAGATATTCATAAGTAATGAGGAGCTGAATGTTAATAGCCAAGACAATGGGGAAAATGTCTCCAGGGCATGTCACAGACCTTTGCAGCAGCCACTTAATCACAGGTCTGGTGGTGTAGGAGGGAAAAATGGCTTCATGGGCTGGGTCCAGAACCCTGCTGCTCTGTGAAGCTTTGGAACTTGGTGTCCTGCATCCCAGTTGCTCTAGCTCCAACAGTGGCTAAAAGAGGCCAAGGTACAGCTCAGCCATGGCTTCAGAGGATGCAAGCCCCAAGCCTTGGTGGTTTCCATGTGGATTGGTACATATGGGTGCACAGAAAACAAGAATTGAGGTTTGGGAACCACCACCTAGATTTCAGAGGATGTACAAAAACACCTGGATGTCCAGGCAGAAGTCTACTGCAGAAGTATGGTACATACCTCATGGAAAACCTCTACTAGGACAATGCAGAAGGGAAATGTGGCATTGGAGCCTCCATACAGAGTCCCCACTGGGGCACTGCCTAGTGGAGCTGTGAGAAGATGGCCACCACCTCCCAGACCTCAAAATAGTAGCTCCACTGACAGCTTGCACCATGTGCCTGGAAAAGCCACAAATATTCAATGCCAGCCCATGAAAGCTGCCAGGGGGTGTGTGGAGGGGCTGTGCCCTGCAGAGCCACAGGGGTGGAACTTTCAAAGGGTTTGGGAGCCCATGCCTTGCATTAGTGTGCCCTGCTGACATGGAGTCAAAGGAGATTATTTTGGAGCTTTAAGATTTCATGACTGCTCTGCCAGGTTTCAGACTCGCGTGGAGCCTGTGGCACCTTCATTTTGGCCAATTTCTTTCATTTGGAATGGGAACATTTACCCAATGCCTGTACCTGCATTTTATCTTGGAAGTAGCTAACTTGTTTTTGATTTTACAGGCACATAGGTGGAAGGGACTTGCCTTGTCTTAGGTGAGACTTTGGACTTGAATTTTTGAGTTAATGCTGGAATGAGTAAAGACTTTAGGGGACTGTTGGGAAGGCATGATTGGTTTTGAAATGTGAAAAGGGCATGAGATTTGGGAGGGGCCAGGGAGAGAATGATATTGTTTGGCTCTGTGTCACCACCTACATCTCAACTCAAATTGTAAGCACCATAATCCTTACATGTTGAGCAAGGAACCTAGTGGGAGGTGACTGGATCATGGGGACAGTTTCCCCCATGCTGTTCTCATGATAGTGATTGAGTTCTCATGAGATCTGGTTGTTTGATAAATGTCTGGTCCTTCCCCACCAAACATCTTGCCATGATGTGAAGAAGGTCCTTGCTTCCTCTTTGCCTTCCACAATGATTGTAGGTGTCCTGAGACCACCTTAGTTATGCAGAACTGTGACAATTAATCCTCTTTTGTTTATAAATTGGTCCTAACTGTAATAGTATTACTCAGGATACTACTCAGGTAGTATATTTATAGCAGTGTGAAAACAGACTAATATAGATTGACCATAAATATGACACAGTCAAGCAGATGTAAGAAGGATTCAACATATTCATTTAAATTACTTTCAGACAATGATGTCTTTGTGTATACATTCACTGTATTGCACAGATATTCTTGTTTCACCTGGGAAGATTTTATGTTTTCTACATATTTAATGTTGTGATTGAGATCTTATATTTTCTGGCACTGTTCTAAGTATTTTATTTAATTTATTATTTAATTAATATTATAAATCATGAGGTAGGTTGCTAACTACTTTTTACAGAGGAGAAAACTGAGTCACAGGTAAGTTAATAGCTTGACCAGCATCATATGATGAAGCCAGGAGCTGACCCAGTGAGTCTGGTTCCAGAGCCCATTCTATTGTGAATCCCACACCTTTTCAGTAGGTGCAGTGGCATGTTAATTATGTACCTGACAGAGTTAAGGGTATATTACTGGAAATGTTTGAATAAATCAGAACTATAAAATTACATAAAGGTGAGAAAAATTACACCATAATTTCCTGTACTTCTCCTGGTTCTAAGGTGACAGATGGGACTACTTTAGCAAGACAAATGTCTTAAAGAACTTCGAGGTTTCTGACATTTTACTTTTCAGCCCAGAAGCAGTACTTTGATTAATGAAGTACTGGTTTTAGTTTCTCTAATATTCAGGCTTACACTCAAGGTCCTTGGGAGAATATACAATAAGCCTAAGTGAAAACGTTAGTGGCCATCTATCTCTTTCTAAATGGAACTATTTAAATAATTGCAGACAGAAAATTGCCTACATTAAAACCATAAAATATGCCATGAAACTTCCTTCTTTGGCCCTCTTACAATCAGGCATCTTGAATACTGACTCTATGTCTATTTTTCCTTCTTTCTCCCATTCTAATTTGATTGGTGTAAGTTCCTAAGGCTTCATCAGTAAAGAATTAACATTAGATATGTAGAAACTTCTAAATTTTTCCAGTCTTCTTTCATACTGTTTCTCTAACCCCCAGGTCCTTTTATGTTTGTGCCTGCATTCATTCTATTTTCAGACATCAGTGTCACATTCACAAATCAGTAGACCTGGAGAAAGTAGATCATACATTATTCCCCTTTGAATTATTTGTGACCTAAAATTTAAATACTAGAAGTGAGAGACAGCCTTGCTGTATATATCTGGCAGGACTTACTTGAAATTACCTTAGGCCAAAAGCAGCCGATGCTGTGTTTCACAGTTGTTCAGAAGCATGACATTTAAGTAAAGACACCTTGTCTGTCTAATCTTACCTCACATTTGACTTGGGTGCACGGATAAGGGCAGAATTTGTGAGTATGATCCTCAAAAATCAACTCTAACCATATTCCTAATTTACTTCATTCCTTTCTATGGCTTCCTCTCTCAAAGTTCATGCCCAAATCCTCTGTGACCTCGTCTCCACTGATAGCATCTTTCAGCCTTGACTCAATTACGATTTCTTGATTTTGCCCAGCACATTCTTACCAGGATGCCTTTGACATTGTATCTCTCTCTGCCTAAATTGCTCTTCCTCATACATTCTCAGGGCTCATACTTTCACCTCTTTCATGGATTTTTCTCAAATACTTCTCAGTGAAGCTTTCCCTGACCTCCTTCATAGTACTGCAACCTACTGTCTTGACACTTCCTTACGTCCCTCTTTTTGCTTCTGAGAAGTTATCGCCACCTAACATTTTATACATTTTACTTATTTTTCTTTATTAATTTGCTGTCAGGAAGGTAGATATTTTTGTTCATTTTATTCACTGGTATATCTCCAAAGGCTAGAAAAATGCCTTAAAAATAGTAAGCAGGAAAATATTTGGTGAATAAATAAACAAGCAAAGATTGTTTGTGCAAGAAACAGAGATAATAAAGAAGGGTTTGATTCACTTTAATAATGTTTGAAAAATATTTGGGGAGACTTCCTGAAGGAGGTGACATCAAAACTAGGTTTTTATGGATGAATTAGGCTGGCTGTGGTGGCTCACACCTGTAATCCCAGCACTTTGGTGGGCCAAGGTGGGTGGATTACTTGAGGTGAGGAGTTTGAGACCAGCCTGGCCAACATGGGTTAAACTCCATTTCTACTAAAATTACAAAATTAGCCAGGCATCGTGGTGAGCACCTGTAATCCCAGCTACTCAGGAGGCTGAGGCAGGAGAATTGTTTGAACCCAGGAGGCCGAGGTTGCAGTGCTAGCTGAGCTCCCACCACTGCACTTCAGCCTGGACGACAGAGCAAAACTCCAACCCAAGAAAAAAAGGATAAATTAGAGTCTTGGAGTTTTCCAGGAGGACAAATTAGAGGAAGAAATTTTACATCATTGAAAAAACATGTGCAAAAGCACAGATACAAAACTATATGGTGCATTTAGAATCCCTCAAGTTTAAAAACATTTTGATAAATTATGTGATATCTAAATAAAGACATTATAATTTATCATTTAAATCATGGAAAGCACACTGGGAGTTTTAAGCATAAGTGATAGAGAATCATGCTCAATTCTGCTTTTATAAAGATCCTGTGGCAGCAATATGAAGTGTGGATTTGTAGAAACTGAGGATTTGTTTAGAGATATAAGTTAAAAGCATTAGCAACAGCCCAGGCTTCAGTAGATAAGGACTGTATTATAGGATGGAGGGATGGGGATAGTAACAAAAGAATTAACATGAATAAATGATTGATTGAATGATTTTCTGTGAATATGTGTGTGTTTTGGCAGGAGGTTTGGTGGGATAAAGGAGCTGAACTTCATTGTTGATGAAGAATGGGGTTATTCAGTTGAATTATTCAGTTTATCTCTCATTTGTTAACATTGATGTATTTCCTGGGGTAACTCCTAAGCTGTTCACATTCATTTGATATATCTTAAGAGTTCCAGAACTCTGGTTTATTGGTTAGGAAATGAAATTAGTAGGATGATAGACCTTTGTTTTTTAAAATCAATGAAAATATCAGCAGAACACCCTAAGCTGTATTGTTTTTCAAGGTGTATAACCTTAAGACCTTGTGTAAAATCTCGACTCCTGAACTTTTTTCTGGAGTTAACAGAAAATTACCAACTTTAGTTCACTCAAACAAAATAAGAGCTATTCACTGACAAATCATCTGCATAAAATTATTCTGCCTGTGAAATACATAGCTGTCTGCTATTGCCGGCTCAGTGTGCATTGTTCAGTAGAAAAGACATAAACTTTGTGTTGTAGGGACATGGGCTAAAACCCATAACTGTGAGAAAACCTTTGACAAAACTACCTGACCACCATGAATCTTACTTTTCTCTTCACAAGACAATATTCTACATTTTTTTGAAAACCCTACATCCCAGGATAATTATGATGTTTAAACTAGGTATTGTGTATGTGTAAGTTGAGGGTCCTTTGATTCTGAGTATAAACAACTTTGGCTAATTAGGAAAATAGGATTTACTGGAAGGAAATTAGGACCTAAATTATTGACATGAAGCTGGAGAATGGGCAGAAACTGCAGCAGTAAGAATCACAGAAATGGTCTCATAGCTTAAACAAACTGGTCTGGATGCCACCATGAGAAAGAGTGTGTGCCAGTTTTTCCTGTTTTTCCTCTTTATGTGACCTGCTTGAGACTCAGTACCAGGAAAGAGTATTGAATTGGCAGATTTGACCCCTTCCAGCTTCCACACTGGGAGGAAGGTCCTGGGATTTCCATCCCAGTGAGACTCCAGGCATTCAGACAGAAATAATTCTGCAAAAGGAAATTGGGATGCTGAGAAAGAAGAATGGTTTCTTGCTAGCCAAAAACATGAAAGTGATGACTTTGAAGTGATCCCTTAAACTGATGACTTTTGACTTGTTTTGGTCACAATCCATAGCAAGAAATGCATTTTACCTCATGACTTAGGAGTCACATACGTATATGTATCTTTGTATTTATATATAACCTAGGAAAACGTTTATTTTCTTACCAAGCTTAGTCTTTCCATATGTGTTGCACTCTGTTTTGTTCTATTTTATTCTATTTTACTTTTTAAAAGCCCATTCATGTCCTGTTAAATTGATTTCATGACTTATGAATGGGTTACACTCTACAGGCTGAACACATTTTGTAATAATTTATACAACATTAGCACATTGTAGCAAATATTAGCAAACTGTAAATGTCAATTCTCATATCATCTTCCTCTTTGATTCTGCCTCCCATTCTCCCATCAAATAAAATCACAGTTAGTGACTGACCAAGGTATCTTCAGCCTCTCTCATTTTATTGGCTGATGGCATATTATTAATCATAGTTTCCTGAAGAATGGGGTTGTATCAATTTCAGAACTTTTAAGAGATGTGGCATGTAAAGAAATACAGTATGAATGAAGAAATAGTAAAATGAAGAATAAAAGATGACTTAAGTCTCAGCAAAACTACAACTTCCTTCTTGAAATACCATAATTTTCTGCTCTGCACACAAACATCTGCTGCTGCTCTATGAAATGAGATCCTAAGATTACGCACACCTTTTCTTAATATTGACTGTATAGAAAAACCTATTTGGATATTTTTGGTACAAAAATATATTTTGGCCTAAGATATTGAGTTCATTAGTTTGGAGATTTGAGGCTTGAATTAATGAAATAATTGACTTTATTCTTTATTTTTTATTTTAGTTAGTCTTTCATCAAAGCATTATTAGACTAATAATACATTTGACCAAAGATCTTCAATCTAATATAATTAGAAAACTTACAGTACTTATTTTATTTTTAATGATTCTTTATCTCATTTCCAAGGAGAACTGTGACAATCTTTCTTTTCAAACCTTTAGTGCTTAATCTATCTTTATCAAACCATGGGGTTATTTCCCTAACTCGCATTTGAAGCCTTCCTCCCTGAGATTCCTCTTTAGAAGCCCTCAAATTTTAACGTATTTCATTTCTCCTGTGTCTGGATCTCATTCCTTTTGGCATCTCCTGGTACCAAAGTTTCTGAATTTGACCTCTTTCATTTTCTTCTTCAATTGGCCTTCCCCACGGGTAATCTCATCTCTTTTCACAAATGTTCTCTGATGCCCTAACAAACTATTAGAACACTATTGCTCAACTCTCCTGTTCCCACAAGCTACCATCCCATAACTTCATCTTTCTTCACATGCTAATTTTTTTGAAAATACTGTATATACATTTTGCTTCCGTTTCATACTATCCTCTCATTCCTGTGTCTCTAATCAGGCATTCACTCTCTTCAATCTACTGAAACTCTTCTCTGAGTCTCTCAAGACACTATCCAAGAGCTGTATTTATTTGAGTTGGTTTCCTTGTTGTGGCACTGTTCTGGTTCTTTGGCTTAAGCTGTATCCTAACCAGTAGGGATTTCCCAAAGCCCTAGGCTGACCAACCTTCTTTTTGGTAGAGTGGTAAGGTACACTAACGTCTACTGACTCAGATATAGTTGAGTCAAAGCGGATAGGTAAATAATTGAACTTTGGCTCAATCTGGGGTCTACCACGGTGAGCTTTGCCGTCTTGCTTAATTGTCTTACTCCTCTCAGCACTGTAAAATAGAAATCATAGAGCCCGTATCCTAGGTTCTTCTGAATATTAAATGAGAAAATATTGGTACAGTGCTTACAGAGTTCTTGGCTGGTTTTCAGTGTCAGTTATCAATTTCCCACCAAGGAAATAGAGGCCCTTCTGTTGCAGATGGAAGAACACGTTTTTCAAATTCATGAAGAGGGAGTTCCTCAACTATACCACCCTGGGCCTCTATATGGCCCTTCACTCCTCCCCCAGCGTGTTTGGGGAAAGGGTCCTCCTGTGTAGCTTAACTCTTTCCATCTTTTCCCTCTCCGCTCTCTTCCTTTATGCCCTAAATTTTGTAAGGGACTCTGCATATGCTAAGTTTATCTAAGGCTAGGGCTCTATATAAGGAAGTTGTTTCTGTGATACTCCTGAACCATAATCTTCAGCACTTTTGTATTTATCTGCCATCTCCTTTATCTGTTTCAGTTGATGAAGAATTTGAGCAGAAAATAAAGGGTGGTGATCCCTTGGGCCCTCTCAAACCCCAACACTTACTGATTTTTTTCTCTACTCCATTGGATTCTAAACTCCAGGCTTTCTCTACTGTAGTCCGTCCTATACAACGCTGCCTGTCATCTTCCGAAAGTTCTCATGAAATTGTTTCCTTTACAACCAGTAAAATTGCTTCCAGTAACTTACACAATAGCTTATGGCTTCCCCAGGGGCATTCATGGCCCTCCACTGCAAGGTCTCATGTCCCCACTGCTGCTTTTGTGTTACTCCATGCACAAGACGAGCTAGATGTTTTAATGAATATCACATAAGTTTTCTTTCTCTGTGTTTTGCTTTATGCCATTTTTTCCACCTAAAGAATAGTCTTTCTCCATCCTCCCATCATCCACATTAAGTATTTCTCCTAATGTTAGCCGTCCCCAATCCCCACCCACTGCTATCCCTCCCTTAACCCCCCCTACCCTCTGACAGGCCCTGGTGTGTAATGTTCCCCTCCCTGTGTCCATGTGTTCTCATTGTTCAACACCCACTTATGAGTGAGAACATGTAGTGTTCAGTTTTCTGTTCTTGTGTCAGTTTGCTGAGAATGATGGTTTCCAGCTTCATCCGTGTCCTTGCAGAGGACATGAACTCATCCTTTTTTATGGCTGCATAGTATTCCATGGTGTATATGTGCCACATTTTCTTTATCCGGTCTATCACTGATGGGCATTTGGGTTGGTTCCAAGTCTTTGCTATTGTGAACAGTGCTGCAATAAACATTCGTGTGCATGGATCTATATAGTGAAATGTTTTATAATCCTTTGGGTATTTAACCAGTAATAGGATTGCTGGGTCAAATGGTATTTCTGGTTCCCGATCCTTGAGGAATCACCACAGTCTTCTACAATGGCTGAAATAATTTATACTTCCTCCAACAGTGTAAAAATGTTCCTATTTCTCCACATCCTCTCCAGCATCTGTTGTCCCCTGATTTTTTAATGATCGCCATTCTAACTGGTGTGAGATGGTATCTCAGTGTGGTTTTGATTTGCATTTTTCTAACGACCAGTGATGATGAGCTTTTTTTCATGTTTGCTGGCTGCATAATATCTTCTTTTGAGAAGTGTCTGTTTATATGCTTCACCCACTTTTTGATGGGGTTGATGTTTTTTTCTTGTAATTTTGTTTAAGTTATTTATAGATTCTGGGTATTAGCCCTTTATCAGATGGGTAGATTGTAAACATTTTTTCCCATTCTGTTTGTTGCCAGCTCGCTTTTTTTCCCTTTCTGTTGGTTGTTGGTTCACATTTTTTCCCATCCTGTTGGTTGTTGGTTCACATTTTTTCCCATCCCGTTGGTTGCCGGTTCACTCTAATGATAGTTCCTTTTGCAGTGCAGAAGCTCTTATATGTAAATGATATGTACAAGAATTATCTTATAATTATATATAAGTATTATCCTATATATCATACATAAATATTACACATAATCTCAAAGGAAATATAAAAAAAAGAATAGTCTCTCATCCCTCTTTATTTTTTGAAATTCTGGAACTTAAATATATCTCTTCTGCTATCACCTTTTCAGTAAAGGCCTTCCCTATCCCCATTCTGATATAATTCATTCCATCATTAGCATGTATTTTTCAGCTCTCTTCTGGCATATATACACATATAAATGTACATATAGACATCCTTATTTTAAAATTTATGGCATATATATAGATATAAGTGTACACATAAACATCCTGGTTTTTATCTTACAATCATAACCTGTTTAAGGACAGGAAATACAGCCTCTTCTTTTAAGCCCCATGGTGGCTATCTAGCATTGTGTATTGAGCAGGGAGTACTGTGGGTAATGAGTTCTCACTAAGTCACTAAATATTTTATGATTTAAATTGAAATAATAGTCAGTTTATTATTCAGGATTCTCCAGAGAAACAAAACTAGTAGAATACATAACTATATGTGTGTCTGTCTGTCTAATATGTGTATATATATATAATTTATCTTTATGTGTGTACATATATAATATATATTACATATAATTTCTTATAAAGAATTGACATATATAATTATAAAATTGAGATATTCCGTGCCCTGTTATCTACAAGCTGGATACCCAAGAAAGCTGGTGGTATAGTTCTGAGAACCAGATGAGAGCAGGAGAAGACTCATGACCCAGCTCAAGCATTCAGGTAAAAAGAGCAAATTTCCCCTTTCATCTTTGTGTTCTGATCAGGCTCTCAATGGATTGGAAGATGCCTACCCCCAGTGGGGAGCAATCTGCTTACTGAGTCCCTTAATTCAAATGTAAATCTTATCTAGAAACTCTTCAGAGACACATGCAGAAATGATGTTTAATCCAAGCACCACATGTCCCAGTCAAGTTGACACAAAATTATCCAACACATCCAAGATACACATGGAACACACTTTCTATCCATTTGTTCTTTCATTAAAAACAATAGTTTTTTTTCTCTGAGAAAATACTTGTGGTTTTAGTAATAGAGTTAACTAAACTACCCAGTGGTTACTGTTGTATGAGCAATTTTTTTCAGGTTTTCAGGTGGAAGAAACTGGTTTAAGATTTTACAACTTCTCATAATATTAAAGGCATCAAAATGCTGGTTTGAGGACTTGCCTGATTTCTATCAGCAGCAGTGATATTCATGCAAAATTTTCTTTGAAAATGAACTTCTAAGCACTTTCAAAATGCTTTGGGGTGCACATTTTCCTGAATTCATCCTATAAAATATGTGTCATGTATCTGTATGTACATGACTGAGCTAAACTTGATTTTAAAAGATCCTAAATGCAAAGATAGGCAGCCTGCTCTACCCAAGAGGAATTTTCCTGGCACTTTGCCTTTATCAACCATAAATATGCTAATTCTTTCCTTTTTCCCTCTTATTGCAGTTCCCTTTCTGCCTTTTTTTCTTTCTACATCTTCTTGATATGTTGCCTACTTGTCTTCCTATATATTTTATTTTATTACCCTTTTTCTTTTTAATTTTTTTTTTTTTTTGAGATAGGGCCTTTCTCTGTTGCCCAGGCTATAGTGCAGTGGCATGATCATAGCTCACTGCAGCCTTGAAATCCTGGGGTCAAGAGATCCTCCTGCCATGGCCTCCCAAAGTGCTGAGATTACGGGGGTGAGTCATGGTGCTGGACCTTTATTTTATTCCTGACTTACCTGCCGGAGATTACCTGCCAGTGTTAAAATATTTCACCAAATTTACCTCAATTGTGAAGCCTCTGAGAATACCAAAGAGATCACTGGAACCAAATAGCCTAGAAGTTGACCTTAATACATGCAAGACAGTAAATCCATGACAGCAGGGTTCACACCTACCCTACTTACTATCTTAGCTTCAGTATCTTGTTCAGTGCATTGAAATAATAGATACATTTGCTGAATAATGACTCAACAAGAATGCTAATACATGAAAAAGACCTTTCTATCCAATCTAGAATAGCGAAGCCTTCTTGCCCTGGGTGTTCTCCTAGGCCTGGAAAAGACTTTTCTGTCTGAGTTTCCATGAACTGTCTTCCCAGTAAACTTGTGCCAGTCCCATCATCTGGGCATACTTATGGTTAAAGGTTCATGCTCCTAGAGAACACTTTCCCTTCCGCCTCTTTCCTTAACTTACTCTTATTAATCCATCATGTCCTAGTTTAGACAATTTTGATGAAACTTAAATCTAGGGTGGTGGCCAGATCTCAGATACTACTGTGTTTTTCCTCTCTCAGTGCTTATTACACTGGCTTTGTTTTTAATTGTATAAGAATACTTAAAATAAGATCTACCCATTTTACAAAAATGTAAGTGCATGATATAGTATTGTTAACGTTAGGCACAATGTTGTAGATTAGATGTTCAGAACTTATTCATTTTGCATAACTGATACTTTATTCCCATTGAGCAGCAACTCCTGCTCCTGCAGGCAGTGCCAGCTACCATTGTTCTCTCTGCTTTTATGAGTCTATTTCTGATAGCTCATATTAGTAGAGTTATGCAATAGTCCTTCTGTGCTGGCTTATTTCACTCACCGTAATGTCCTCTGAGTTTCTTCACATTGTTTCAGATAGTAGAATTTCTTCTTTTTATTTTTATTTATTTATTTATTTATTTATTTATTTTGAGACAGAGTTTCACTCTTGTTACCCAGACTGGAGTGCAATGGCGCAATCTCGGCTCACCGCAACCTCCGCCTCCTGGGTTCAGGCAATTCTCCTGCCTCAGCCTCCCGAGTAACTGAGATTACAGGCACGCGCCACCATGCCCAGCTAATGTTTTGTATTTTTAGTAGAGACAGGGTTTCACCATGTTGACCAGGATGATCTCGATCTCTTGACCTCGTGATCCATGCGCCTCGGCCTCCCAAAGTGCTAGGATTTCAGGCTTGAGCCACCGCGCCCGGCCTCTTCTTTTTAAAAGCTGAATAAGATTCCATTGTATGTATCTATCCCATTTTCTTTCCTCATTCATTCATTGATGAACATTTGGGTTGTTTCTATATCTTGGCTATTGTGAATAATGCTTCAAAGAACACGGCATGTACTATCTCTTTGAGTTCCTGATTCTACTCCTTCTGGATATATAACTAAAGTTAGAATTGCCAGATCATATGGTAGTTCTATTTTCTTTTTAAGGACTTTCATACTGTTATACACAGGGGTTGTACCATTTTACATTCCCATCAACAGTGTACAAGGATTCCAAGTATTGGTGAGGATGTGTAGAAATTGGAATCCTTGTACACTGTTGATGGGAATGTAAAATGGTACAGCTCCTGTGAAGAACTGTATGAAAGATCTTAAAAAGAAAATCGAACTTTTAAAATTTTATATATATATATAAAATTATATTATATATATGTATAATAATATAATATATAGATAATTTTATATATATATATAAAATTTTAAATATATATAAAATAAGTATTGTTGAGGATGTGTAGAAACACATTGTAAATGAGCAGGAAAGGAGGGTGGGCTGAAGAACCTAAGGGCCCTGGAACCTGGTCTACGAGTTGTTTTGTGGATTTTCTAATCTGGAACATAGAGTGAGGAAAGGAACTGTTTAAGTGTGCCAGTTCAAACAGTGTAGATGTACTGTTCTCAATTTCCCACAAAATGCTCTTTAACATGGAGAAAAAAATCATAATTTTCCTAACTAAATCTGACCGTAAACCATTGTCAATCTTGAATAAATTTCCATTAATTTAACATTAATTTAATTGAGAACTAGTTGGCAACTGACAGGTACTTTCTCACCTGGAATAGACCAAAACCTTGAGGTCTGTAGAAAAGTAGTCCTAAGCCTAACTGCCTTATTATTAAGTGTCATATGAGATTTGAATTAAAAGCCAGTGTCGAGAACTGCTGGCATAGGTGATGTAATTTAATCTTATTTTAGGATATAGGCTCGAGATTGTCTCCCAAAATGCAGAGAAAAAAATCAAATAAATAACACAAAGCAAAAGCAGACTATAGATATGAAGAAACAGAAAAGAAATACAAGCTACAAATTATAGTTATTTTCTCAAGAGAGGGCAGGGCAATTAGAACAGAAGTAATAGAACAGAAGAAATCCCTCTTGAAAGGATATGTCATGTTTCAAGTGAAGTGAATTTAAAGAGAGACACCTGGGCACATTCTTGAAATTCCTAGGAATTCCAAAAACATAAAAAAAGTTATGGCAGAAAACAAAACATTTAAAAAAAGGAAGGAAAAGACACAAAGTTATAAACCTTGGCTAGCTTCAGGTTTTTATGATAGAAGAAAATGTAAACATGGCCAAGAATTTTGCCAAAGACAGTGTGTTGTTATCTGCACCCAGTCAAGATGTTGTCCTCAGGTAGAAGAAAAGGTAAAAAAAAAATTATTTAAAATCTTGTGTAGAAAAATTATCGTGACAACCTGCTGAAAAATTGTAAAACATATTCTCTATCTGACTAGTATTTAGGAGTCATTAGATTTTCATCTCACAATCTCACAGCATTATGAAAAGTATCTTAAGTAAATTACACTATATGTGTGTCTCTATTTATTTATAATTTACTTTATGTATATATATATATATGTTAAGAGTACAGTAAAAATGTACATAAATATTTCAAGGTAATGCATGAAACAAAAAGGAAAGTATTCATAACACTGGATCTTTAAACATCTGTTTACAACAGAAATCATCATAAGCAAAATGTTTTAAAAACCAACAAAATAGGAATGTATATATTATACTCATAACATGTATATATTATACTCTCTTTGTGTATGTGTATGTATAAACATACATATATACACATGTATAAGCACAATACACACACATCCATCCATCCAAATTTTAATGATGTAACCAATATGAAACATGTGTAAGCTTGATATGGGAAAATGACATGAAGAAGAATTACAAATCAAAAAGTAAGTATATTGATAAATATTTGTTGAGTAAATGTTTAAACCCCAAACTTAAATGTATACATATATATATTTAACTCACAATAAACAATTTAACTAGTAATAAACAAAGACAAATTAAATAAATGACCTAATGCAACTTTTCACCTATTAAATTATCAAAGATTCAAAAAAACATCCACATGATATTTCTTATGTTGGTAACTGTGAGTAGATGAACACCTTCACAGTACCACAGTTACTACTGCTGAAGGTAAATGACACTGTCAAACTGGCAATATGTATTTAAAACTTTAAAATGTTTATTTCTTTGACTCAGTACGTCCCCTTTTTGACTCTGTCCTTAGAAAAGCATCAGGATACTGACCAAAATGCATGAAAAAAGGGTGTCTACTTCAGTGTTCTTTACAGTAGAAAAAAATTTAGAAACAACTAAAATGTCTAGCTATTGGTTAGGAGAAAATATTTCTGTTACAAGCATAAAAACATTTAAAAACAAATTTTCATGATGTGATGAATAGTTTATTATGCAATTATAACTAAATCACTGAATGTGAAATTATTAGTATAATTGGAGTTTTGTAAAGGAAAATAAATTATGTTTTTAAATGATTGGAAAAAATTACCAAATGTAGTGCTATTATTCTCTAAATAGTGAGATATTAGGTGATTTATATGTTATTCTTTATGACTTTATATATAAAATTCTAAATATATGGTTAAAAATTATAAAATAGCAGAGAAGTATTGTTTACTAAACAATGTGCTGATAAATGGCAATTCAGAAGCAATTCAGATTAGATCCTTATCTTACCTCAAACACAAGCACAAATTTGTTTATTGCTTTAGTACAGTATTTTCTATGTTTATCTGAATGCCAGCACTGCAACCTTTTGTAGCTTAATTATTTTGCATTTCAATTGCTGCAATCTCTACAATGTTTTAGGAAAAAGTAACAGAATGGCTAGTTTAATCTATTATACAAATCTAAGTACAGGTTTATAGAGAAATCAAGTCTTTCATTTATATTTTGATCTTTAATTTCCTCATGAAAAAAGGAACTAGGATAAGGCATAGGTTCTTAGCCTTTTGCTGTAATGACATTACAAATCAATTTGAGAGAATGTGTGCTAGTCTTTTACTGTTGGGAATATAAAGCAATTGCATTACCTTAGAACACCACTCTTCACAGAATGCGTGCTCATTGGAGAGTTAAGTAGTGTTAAATTAATATCTGAATGAAAATTGTATATTAATACTGCTCTTGTTCCTAAATAGTCATTTAATTCTAATGAATCAAGGAATTCAATTTTTTCTAAGTAAAAATCACTATCTTGGAAAGTATGATGCTGCAACTGAACATTTGCTGTATTTCTGATATTCAGAGCTACCATTAAAAAGGAAACATATTCATTTTGAGGACTATGTGGTTTGGAAATTTTGCTTACGGAACCATACAAGAAATCAAATAGTGTTTTCAGTGTTCTAAAATGAGTCATTAGATAATTCAGTTTAGTTATAGATATGAAAGTAATATACTGTATTGCCCATATGATAGAACTTTAACAATATTTCTATCATAAATTTAAGTTCTTTAAGAGATTTAGCCCAACAATACAAACATGACAGTAAGATTCTTAATGCACTGCAATAATCAGAACATAGTTTTTAATTAAAATTTTAATCCAAGTAAATTTAAATTTTCCAATGAAATTGAGAATTAAGTATGAGTTTTTATTGTTTTTGTTTTGTTTTTTGTTTTTAGATTCAGGGGTACATGTGCAGGTTTGTTACATGGATATATTACATAATGATGAGATTTGAACTTCTACTGTACCCACCACCCAAATAGTGAACATTGTAACAAAAGGAAATTTTTCAATCCTGATCCCTCTGCTACTCTCCCCTCTTTTGGAATCTCCAATATATATTATTTCCATCTTTATGTCCATGTGTACCCATTGCTTAGCTCCCACATATAAGTGAAAGCATGCGGTATATGATTTTCTGTTTCTGAGTTATTTCACTTAGGATACAGCCACCAGCTCCAACCATGTTGCACAAAAGATATGATTTCCTTCTTTTTTGTGGCTGCGTAATATTCCATGGTGTATACATCCCTCATTTTGTTTATTCAATTATGTCTTGATGAACACTTAGGTTGATTCCTTGACTTTGCTCTTGTGAATAGTGCTGTGATAAGCATACAATTGCAGGTGTCCTTTTTATATAATGATTTATTTTCCTTTGGGAAGTGCCCAAGCATGAAATTGCTGGGTCTAATGGTAGTTCTAGTTTTAGTTCCTTGAAAAATTGCTACACTGTTATTCATAGAGGTTGTACTAATTTACATTCCCACCAACAGTGTATAAGCATTCCCTTTTCCCTGCATCCTCAATAACATCTGCTGATTTTATTACCTTAATAACAGCCATTCTGACTAGCGTAAAATGGTTTGTCATTATGGTTTTAATTTGCATTTTTTGATGATTAGTAATGTTGAGCATTTCTGCATATGTTTGCTGGCCACTTGTATATCTTCTTTTGAGGAATGTCTGTTCATGTCCCTTGTTCACTATTGAGTAGAGTTATTTGTTTTTTTCATGTTGAGCTGTTTGGGTTTCTTGTAGATTCTGAATATTATTTCTTTGTTAGATGTATCGTTTGCAAATATTTTTCCCATTGTGTAGGTTGTCTGTTTACTCTGTTGTTTATTTCTTTGGATGTTCATAAGCTTTTTAGTTTAATAGTCTCATTTGTCTATTTTTAAATTTTTATTTTTTATTTTTATTTCTTTTGTTTTCATTTGTCTATTTTTGTTTTTGTCACATTTGCTTTTGAGATCTTCGTTAAAAATTCTTTGCCTAGGCCAATGTCTAAAAGACTTTTTCTTGGGTTTTCTTGTAGGATTTTCATAGCTTCGGGTCTTATGTTTAAGTATTTAATCGATTTTGAGTCAATTTTTGTATATGGTGTGAGGTAGAGACCTAATTTCATTATCCATATGGCTAGCCAATTTTCCCAGCACCATTTATTGAATAGGGCATCCTTTGCCCATTGTTTATTTTTGTTAACCATCATTGTATGTGGCTGTACTTATGGATTACATATTGTGTTCCATTGATCTATGTGTCTACTTTTGTTAAGTATGAATTTTCTTTAAGAAATACATATTAGAGAGTTAACTTTTAAAAATACAATATATGTTAGTAAACATAAAATATCTATCATAAAATGAGCAAATAATATTTACAATAAAATTTAAATGTTTGCATGCAATGTTTGATTTTGAATTATAATTTATATTGTATACTGGAGTCGTTCAATAACTTGTAAACAAATCACTTTGTGACATGGAGTAGAAGGGGTGTGTGTGTGTGTGTGTGTGTGTATTTATATATATATATATATATAATGTTAAATATAATTTAACAGGGTGTCAATAAAATTTTAATGTTCTTAAGACCTTCAATTCTCATTTTCCTATTCATTATTGTCCTTTCCTCAATTTCCAAGGAACCCCTTTATCTTAATTATTTCCATGATACCTTGACCAGTGGCATTAATCATACAACAAGAATGAATTGTCTGTTGTTCTTCACTCTTTTCTTTAATAACAACATTTAATTAATTACCAGGCTCTACGGGAAACTCCTCTTTCCCAGATCTCCCATCTTCACTTATTTCCATCTATACTCCCACTGTCCTAGTGAAGAACCCTATAAATTCTTATCCAATTGTTTTTCTCTCTTTGTAACTTGTTCAAACTTTGTAACTTTGTAAGTAGTCTCACAGCAAGTCCTGCTCCCATCCATTCACTTTGCGTCTATGGCTAGAAAACAACTCTGCTAGTATCACCCACCACCTTGGTTCCACCCATTCAAGGTCCCTGTTGAGTAGCCTTCCAAGTGTTAGAGATAAATAGCAAACTCCATAACAGGATTTTTTTTAAAATTTCCAACTTTTATTTTAAGCTTAGGGGCACATGTGCAGAATGTGCAGGTTTGTTACACAGGTAAACATGTATGTGCCACAGTGGTTTGCTGCACAGATCATCCCATCACCTAGGTATGAAGCCCAATGTCCATTAGCTCTTCTTCCTGGTGCTCTCCTTCTTCCAACTGCCCCCTTCCGACAGGCCCCAGTGTGTGTTGTTCTCCCATATGTCCATGTGTTTTTATCATTTAGGTCCCACTTATAAGTGAGAACATGTGGAATTTGGTTTTCTGTTCCTGCATTAGTTTTCTGAGGATAATGGCTTCCAGCTTGATCCATGTCCCTGCAAAGGCCATGATCTCATTCCTTCTTATGGCTGCATAGTATTCCATGGTGTATATGTATGTCATTTTCTTTATTCAGTCTATCATTGATGGGCATTTAGGTTTATTCCATGTCTTTGCTATTGTTTATAGAGCTGGAATGAATATATGGGCACATGTATCTTTATAATAGAGTTACATTCTTTTGAGTAATACACTCATGTATTAGGGTTCTCTTAGAACTTTATATATATATATATATATATATATATATATTTACTTACATGATTACTTATATGTATATATGGGACTATATATATATATGTAATCATGTAAGTACTTAATAAACATGAGTTTATTATTTACTTACATGATGACATATATATATGTATATATATATATACACATATGAGTTTACTTACATGATTACTTATATATATGTACATGTATATATATATATATACACACACACACATAAAAGTTTATTATTTACTTACATGATTACACACACACACACACACACACACACACACACATAAAGTTTATTAAGTATTTACTTACATGATTACAAGGTCCCACAATAGGCTTTCTGCAAGCTGAGGGGCAAGGAGAGCCAGTCCCAGTCCCAAAACTGAAGAACTTGGAGTCTGATGTTGGAGGGCAGGAGGCATCCAGCACAGGAGAAAGATGTAGGCTGGGAGGCTAGGCCAGTCTCATCTCTTCACATATTTCTACCTGCTTTATATTCACTGGTGGCTGATTAGATTGTACCCACCACATTAAGGCTGGATCTGCCTTCCTCAGCCCACTGACTCAAATGTTAATATCTTTTGGCAACAGATACACCCAGGATTAACACTTTGTATCCCTCAATCCAATCAACTTGACACTTTTTAACCATCACAACTCAGTAATTGGATTGCTGGGTTGAATGATATTTCTTCCTCTAGGTCTTTCAGGAATTGGCACACTGTCTTCCACAATGGTGGTAACAGGACTTTTGAAGCCCTTTGAGTTCTGATCCCTTCTTGAAATGCACCCATTTTTCAACCACTTCTGCTAACCTCTTTGCTTTCCACCTGTACTAAACACATTCCTCAGGACTTGACATGTTTTCACTTACCTCAAGATTTTTGTTTTTACTTAGTAAGGTGTAAGTAATTGACACACATTTTTTAAAATGACTGAACATATAAAAATGTTAAGCCCCCAACCCACAGTGACTTTCCATTGCTACCTCTCAGCACTTGACCTCACCGAGTCCTACTCTGTCCACTTATGTTTAATAAGTTGACTCCTTCATCATTTCTTTTCCAAAGGCTTTCTTAACCCTGGTGCTCTTTCTTTTGGGTAGGAGATTTATTACTCGATCTATACTGACTACATTGTATCATTGTCCATTTACTTATCTATCTTTCCTGTATTCCTTAATTACAAGTATTTATTGATACCTGTATCTTCAATGACAGTCACATGCTTGATAGTATTAGACACCATTATTCTGTTGAATAATGAGATAAATGAAAATTCTGGTATAGAGATTTATAAAAAAGCCTCTATTAAAATCATCCTTGACCATTATGAGTCAGTTCATATACTACCTCCTATAATAGAACTTTTCTGCTTCTTCACCATTGTTAACTGGATGTGACCTTTCCGACCTTTGAGCCCCTGCAGTACTTCAGTTATTCTTCTCTTAAGACTCATAATGCTCTAAAGTTTGTATAGAACCACAAATGACTTGAAATAGCCAAAGCAATTTTGTGCAAAGAGCTGGAGGCATCACACTTCTTTGACTTCAAAATATACTACAAAGTTATTGTAGCCAAAGCATAAAAACAGATATATAGACCAATGGAATACAAGACAGCTCAGAAATAAACCCACACACTTACAGCCAATTGATTTTTGACAAAAGAACCAAGTACATTGAATAGGGAAAGAACAGCCTCTTCATTAGAGTTCTAATTGTTTTCCCTACACTTACAAAAGGTACTCAAAATTGGTATGTACAGAAAAACAAACAAAATGTGTATTCCTCAAGGAAAGAGGCTTGCTTTTTTTTTTTTTTTTACCCACCCTGACTGCTTCTGAAGCAAACCAGGTGACGAGAGTACCTGTGATGCTAAGTAAATGATAGCATTATAATTTTATCAGTTGACCTATAAAATAAATATCCCTAATTTGGATTCTTAAGGGCAGCATCAAGCCAGATTTAATGTTACAATTGCATAAAAATACAATAATCAGTGTATACGTTTTGCATGTCTCTAATGTATATTTACATATCGTTTTATAGTTAATAAGAGATTCATGCTTCATATGTCATTTAAACCTCATGAAAAGTCCATGAATTAACATAGCTTTAAAACACTGACAGAAAAAATGGAGTTCACATACACACTTCAGAGAGAAGGAAATCAGGATGTATGCTGGTTGTTTCAGAGGACGATTCCCAGGATGTTTTATAGCAGGGGTCCCCAGCTGCCAGGCTCAGGCTGGTATCTATCTGTGGCCTGCTGGGAGCCGGGCTGCACAGCGTGAGATGAGTGGCAGTGGTGAGCAAGCATTACCACCTGCGCTCACCTCCTGCAGATCAGCAGGGTCATTAAATCCTCACAGGAATGCGAACCCTATTGTGAACTTCACATGCAAGGGATCTAGGTTGCATGCTCCTTGTGAGAATCTGATGCCTGGTGATTTGAGGTGTAATAGTTTCATCTCAAAACTTCCATGGAAAAATTGTCTTCCATGAAACTGGTCCCTGGTGCCCAAAATTTTGGAGGCCATTGCTTTACAGGACAAAGTGTCAGAGAACAATGACCTGAACGGTGAGTAGACTTATGAGGAACGGTTGAAGCTTGTGTCCAATAAAGTGCTAAACTGGATTAAATGGAATAATTTAATGTTTAAATAAAAAAAAAAAACAAGAAATGAGGGGATCAGTTTGCATTAAATTCAGACCAAAATGATGTTGAGGATGCCTAAGTTTACGTATTTTTTTCATATAGTATATTAAGATTTTATGTTTTCGTTCATCACAAGGGCTTGTTGGCCAGAAAAATTAGATTTAGATAGGTTGAGCTTTTTATCTTAACCATGCATGTTTCCAAGAACTCCAAAAAGTAAAGAGAGAGAGTGTATGTGTAACCAAGCAAGGCATTTATTACAATTATTTCCCTAATGAAAGATTCAGGAATTAACATTTTTTTTCTTTTTCACAAAGAGATGATCAGCATTCAGAATATTTTAAAAATAAAATGAAACCATGCAAGATTCAGTAAGTGTGTTTTATCTGGTTGCAGATCTTTAAATCTTTCATTAAAACTTCTACCCCAGACAAAAGAACCTTCTACATTATGTCAGTATTTTAAGAGCAACATTGAAAAGAAATGTTGCTTTCAAGTGATTTTTTTTTCTCCTTAGTTAATTTTTATGGGGAAGAATTTCAGAACAAATGTAGAAAAAATATCAATCACCAAAGGATCAGTCGTGCTCTGGACCCATGGCAGGAGTTGCTGCTAACTCCCCATGACCCCCATCCCAAGGTTTGAATTCTTCCAACTTTCCTTCTCTGTTTCTCTTCTGTGACACCTGAGATAGTTGGTCACAATCTTGGTGACCAAGAAAAAAATTAACTGCCTTAAACCACTTGGAAATTGAAATGGCAAACTCATTTTCATGAATACCGTTTCAGGGAAGAACATAGTTATAGAGTCTCCTAATTGCTGAGTTTTGTTTTTTTTTTTTTAATAACTTACCCACTAAAGACTCTTTTTTATTTTTATTTTTTTGAGATGGAGTCTTGCTCTGTTACCCAGGCTGGAGCACAGTGGCACAGCCTCAGCTCACTGAAACCTCCATCTACCAGGTTCAAGCGATTCTCCTGCCTCAGCCTCCCGAGTATCTGGGATTACAGGAACGGGCCACCATACCCGGCTAATTGTTTTCATTTTTAGTAGAGACAGAGTTTCACCATGTTGACCGTGATGGTCTTGATTTCCTGACTTTTTGATCCCCCTGCCTCAGCCTCCCAAAGTGCTGGGATTACAGGCATGAGCCACTGGGCCCAGCCAGATTTTTATTTTTTTAAAGTAAGCTCTAGTGATATCCATTCTAGAGGTTGCCAAGGGCTCCCTGGCCCAGAGCCTAGAACCAGACTGCAATGAGGTGGGAGGGTTTTACTATGGCTCAGGAAAAAGCTTTGTTGGGAAGCTGGTGGAGGGAACAGAGGAGGCGGCTAGTGGGAAAGGAGACAAAGGGGCCTTAGAGGGAATCCTGGAGAGGGAAAGAGGACTAGGAGTTCAGAAAGGCTTCTGAGAGGCAGGTGGTCTTTTGAACACTTATCTCATTCCAACCCAGTTTCTAAGTCTTTTGAGCTTTGCCTGTCATTAACTTTTGTAAGCATCGAATTGTATTTTCTTAAATGTAGGCAATTTGTCACCTTAAAAATTGCTGGCCTTGTTTGTAGAAGAGGATGAAGAGCAGATGCCAAGTGAGCCACCTAATTTTCTCTGTGTGTGAGGATAGTCCACTAAATGGCCATGTTCAACGGAATCTCATAATTCACAGCTATTGTTGCATAATGATTTATGAGCCAAATCACTCACCCATTAGAAGAATGAGCCCTCAATGGTCAGATCAAACAATTTATTATCTCTAACATCTGGTAGTCTTATATTTCACTGATACTTTGCAGCTTTTGTCAGGGTATGCATTCCTGCCTGTGGCCACAGCACTGAAGAAAACAGCAGCTCCTTTTCGGTTTTGTCCAGTAATTCTCCACATTCAGGCATTTTGTCCATGTTTACAGTGTTCCAAGACTGTGTCCAGATACACGGTAGAGTTAGCTCTGCCTTCCCTTACCTTATGGATACACATAAATACATCCCTTATGGATATAGATACATGAAGTAAACATTTGACTATGTTCTCTAATTTGAGAAGATTTAAGAATGCCCATTTTGCCAAAAATATATTACCCAAGGGTAGTTGGGGATTATTTTGAGCTTATCATTTTAAAACATGCAAATTATCTTTAATGAATAAATATCATAATCTCCTAATACTTTAACTGGGATTTATTTTATCATACAGGTTTCAATTCAGCAGACATTTACTGGTTACTTTCTATATTTGAGATACAAAGTTATTTATGTTATGGACCTGAACCTAAGTAAAAAGTTATCCTTGAACTTGGTGACCTTTTAGACTACCAGAATGAGTTTCTCAAAGTCTGTCTTTTATAGTGCCTGGAATAGTAGAACTTATAAATAGTGTTCACTGAATAAATACATTACTAAATGATTCCAGTGGATTTCCCATGCACACAAATATCTATGATCCATATAGTATATTAGGAGCACCATGAGAATATTACAAATATTTTAGCAATAAGAATAGACAAAAGAGGATTTGTAGAGGCTTTCTAAAGGATGTTTCATTTAGCCTGCTTGTTAGATAGAATTTAGGAGGCTTGTGTGAAAAGGTTGTGGGAATTTCTACTAGGGTAAAGAGGAGCAAAAAAGACATAGATAATTTTTTTAAGGGTACTCCTATTTGGAATCAGCTAGTGCCTGGAGCAAAGCTGGGCAGGAAATGAAAAACAGGAATTGCGACCATGAATAGAATCCTGGGAGTGCCTTGTAAGGGAGCATGGACATTATTCCTAAAATAAGCAATCAGGAGCTCCTGAAGGCTTTTCAGCAAAACTGTGATTATCATCATAACAAAACAAGATCATTGGGTACCTCAGAAGTAAACACAAAATGATTTGGGGGCAACAGAGAGGTTTTTCCTCCAGCAAGGTAGACAAAATTGATCTAGAGCTCCAGGAATCCAAGAAGAATGTCGTGTGATTTGTTCTTTGAATACTAAGTGTCTACATATACTTGTGCCAAATATACTTCTTCACCAAAATATAGTGCCCTCTCCTTTTTGGTCCTCTGGTATTTGAATTAGCTAGTGCATTTGGTGAATGTTTTCTGATAAATAGTATTCTGATGAATAGTATGAGGCCTCCTTGGTGTAGGACTTCTAAGGTGAGCACTCTTCAGCTGATGGACTGAAGGAATGTGGAAGATTTGAGGCCTGCCCTAGGAAAGACATGCCCCAGGGAAGGAGAAAAAACTCACAGCATTTATTTATATGAGAAAAGAAGTCAGTCAAAGGAGGTATTCTTCAAACACAAAGCCGAAGTACTGCAAAAGAATCTATGATTATTTCTTAAATAACTTTTTGTTAATACTATTGCCTATGTCTCCTAAACTCTCAGCTAAATGTTTTGAAATCTGCCCATGTCATCAAAGAACAGAAACACCCACAGAGTTGATTCTCACTCTTACAAGTTCTAAGTGGTGCCTAGGGCTTAAGATGCACCATTCTTATAGATTTATAATAGTAGTCACGTGATCCCTATTAATTTCCCATGATGAAGACTTAGAAAGTGTTTCTTTTATAAAACAGAGGGTAAATACAAAATGTCCCCTTTAAAGGAGGTTGCTACGAGTTACAAAGGATTGGACTTAGTGTTTTGAAACTTGCTCTGTTTTTTCCAGATGGATAATTGTTAAAGGCTTATTACAAGTACTTAAATGAAAAGGCAATTACAAGGAGACTAGGAACAAATCTGCCTTCATTTGGATTTGAATATTGGACCATTTATGGTACTTGGTGTGTGTTCCTGTAATGGAATTCAACCTTTTATCTTTTGTTAAAATGTTCTTCAATAATATGTGATTATGCAGATGCATAGGAATAAAACATGTATTATAGAGTCCATCATGCTGCAATCGTTTTTCTATTATAGCAAATTTCAAGGCTTTCTTACTTTATGTAACTACAATAAGAATGTATCTTTGGATTTGCTTAACATATGTATACGAGTGCTTTTTTTTTTTTTTCATTAAAGCTATTCAAAGAGAAATCAAACACAGGAATATCAATAAGATTTCTTTTGAATAAGTAAAAACTTGGGAAACATGGCAAATAGTGTGGCACTATGTTTTTTTAATATATTCTATGTTATATGTAAATGTTTTCAATTCAATTAACATAATTTTTTTTTAAAAATTCCATAACTACTATACATATTTTTCAGACTTCGGAACCATTTTCAATAAAATCAATTTATATAAGCTACTTTTTAAGAATATTGCAAAGTATATCATTTCCATATCCTGAAGAAATAGGTAACATAAGTTTTTTAATTTCATTGTACACATAACATCTAATTTGGTTCCAAAATCTCTGAGTGGGACAAACTCTTGTCAATTTTGTTAATTATTTTTATTCTCACAGTATTTAAAATATACTTTAAAATTTTTACAAAAGAAGAATATTTTAACTGTTTTAAGATTAAATGCAGAAAGGAGAGAGTGCAATTATGAAACTTATTTGCATGCTTCAAAATGTTGCATATATGTTAGTTATTAATATTTATCTCATTTCAATGATATAGGCTTGAAATAGTAGAAGAACGCCTGCTTTATGAAAGAAAAAAAAAACAGAGGCTAACTTAGCTTAGCTCCTGATAAGACCCTTTGCTTTAATAGTTACATGACACAGAAATGCAGTAGGACCAAGATATCAATGTCTGTGCTAAGAAATTAATGTCCAGATAGAAGACACTTAACCAACTAAAAATTAGCTGAGCTTGATGGCGGGCACCTCTAATCCCAGCCACTCAGGAGGCTATGGCACAAGAATGGCTTGAATCCAGAAGGTAGAGGTTGCAGGGAGCCAAGCTAGTGCCACTGCATGCCAGCCTGGGAAAGAAATAAAGAGAAAAGAAAAGGAAAGAAAGAGGGAGGGAGGGAGGGAGAAAGGAAGGAAGGGAGAAAGAAAGAAAGAAGAAAAGAAAAAAAAAAAGAGAAAGAAAGAAAAAGAAAAGAAAAAAGAAGACACTTGGTCAAAAAAATGTATGTTGAAGAACTGCCGTGAGCATTCTGGAACTGCAGTGAGCTAAACTGAGTGGATGCTTATTTCAAAAAGCTAAACTAGCAGAGAGAGAGAAAAACCAACCAAACCAAACCAAAACATGTAAATACCACAGAGCTTCAGGGGCGAGAGATGTCACCACAAATTGCAGCGGGCAGGTCAGGCTTAAGCTAGACCTTTTATGGTAGGTGAAATTTGGATTGCAGGAGGAAGGTGGTAAGGGCATCTAAATCAGTGAATGACAGCTTGGGTGGGAGGGGGCAGGGATGTACATGAAACAGTTTGTACATGCAGGAACTCCAAAAGAGGGAGAGAGCTGGGTGAGAAGACATGGGAATCAAGTTGGTTTCATGGGATCCTCAATCTCTTTTGCTCCAGTTCCCCCACCCCAGTTTATTTCTCTCTCTCTCCCTCCCCCATCTCTTCCCTCCGTCACTCGTTTTTTCTTACCTCTATCCCTATCCATAACTCCATCTTTAGCTCTAGCTCTTACTAGAATTAAATTAGCCTCCAAAGCCAAGACAATTCCTTTGTTTAAAGTTTCATTCTTTCATAAACAAAATTCATTTTTTTCTGCTCTCAACATTTTTTAGCTTCTAGCACACTGTGGCCGCCATCTAAGATTATCAGTGTTTTACTTTAAAGGATCAGTTCAGATGATACTGAAATTCTGTAATTATTTAGTTTAATCATTCCATATAATTTATTAAAAATTATTCCGTATTGTGGTTTTGCACACATTATTGGAGTTTTCTTCTGATCAACCAATGAGTCTCAGGTCTGTTGAAAATATTATTTGTACATCTTTTTATTTTCCAATAGATGAGGAAGAGAAGAAAGAGAAGGAGGAAGGGAGAAAGAGAGAGAACACAAAGGGTAAAATCATTAATGCTATATCAAGCAATTTTAAAGTATTTTAGACTCTATCCCAGAAGACTGTGAAAACATATTACAAGGTTTGTTATTGTTTAAGTAACATAGTAATGTTATCAGCCTATAGCTATCTTAACATTTCTTTAAGCCCATTATTTCTAGTTATTAGTGGGTACCACCAATACAGTGAAAAAAATCTTAGAATAGGAATAAAAATAATTATAATTCTTCATTCGCCACTATGTGATTTTAGTAATATAAATTTATCTCTCAGAGTCTTGGGTAATACCATCGTTAAAGAGAAAAAAATTATGGCATTGTTACCTTAGATAATCTAAAAATGTCATTCCAGACTTCATATTTATTATGTAGCAGAATTTTTGTTCCTCTTTTTCTAAAACCAGTGCAATTTGGAAATAATTTATACTAGAAATTCTATGCTTCCAATTGTTATTATAGAACATAACTATTCCTCATACGTACATTTTATGTTAATGATTTTAGTGCATGAATGGTTTTAACAGACTCATTATGCCAATAATTTTAAATTATAATATGTAGAGACAAAACAATTAACAGGCAAGAGATGAAACCTATCAATCTCTCAAGTCGAGACGCCAGAACACTTGTAAATACTTTGATTTTTTTCTCCCAGAGAAAATGAATTGTTAGTTAAAAATCTTGACTAAAAAATAAAATAGTCTAATGATTAAATAGACTAAAAAAGAACACTTTATCTTAATATTCTTGAGTGTAAAGTTTTCCAGAGACTAGGCACAGGGGTTTATACCTGTAATCCCAGCACTTTAGGAAGCTGAAGTGGAAGGATTGCTTGAGCTCATGAGTTTGAGACCAGCCTGGTCAACATAGTAAGACCCCCATCTCTATAAATAATAAATAAACAAAAATTAGCTGAGCATGTTGGTGCAAACCTGTAGTCCCAGCTGGCTAGGAGGCTGGGGTGGGAGGATGGCCAGGGAGATTGAGGCTGCAGTTAGCCATTGATTATACCCCTGCACTCCAGCCTGGGCAACAAAGTGAGACTCTGTCTCGAGAAAGATAAATAAAATAAAGTTTCCTAGCAAGTTTGGTGTGTGATTGTTTGCATAGTGAATTCTGTAATATGAGTGTGTGCACAGGAAAGGGTTACTTTGTTCATCTTGGGTTAACCTTGGATTGATCAAACCCTGCAGACTCCGATGAAAGGCCTGTCTGTCTTTGGAATGCCCCTTGATAGCTCCTGGAAGATGAGCTAAACCGTTGGAATATTCTGCCTGATAAGAGTGTTTCTATTGGCCTAAGGCCTTGGGCCACCCAGCACCAGTTAGATCAAATAGTTTAGGCTAACGGTGTGATCTACGGTGAAAACTGATTTTGCTTTTGAAGGGTTGGAGACTGAGTAGCTGAGGTCACCTGACTGACTCCCAATTAAAAACCTTGGACATCAAGATCTAGGGGAGCTCCCCTAGTTGGCAGACATTGGCAGATGTTTTTACATGTTGCGAGGAGAATTAGGACCATCCATACAACTGCATTGGGAGAAAACACCTGGAACCTTGCTCCTGGTTTCTCATGGACTTGACTTTTACACTTTTTCCCTCTGATGATTTTTTTTTAATAGACAGCATTTCCCTCTGTCACCAACGCTGGAGTGCAGTTGTGTGATCTTGGCCCACTGCAACCTCCGTCTCCCAGGTTCAAGTGATTCTCCTACCTCAGCTTCCCCAGTAGCTGGGTCTACAGGTGTGTGCCACCACGCCCAGCTAATTTTTTGTACTTTTAGTGGAGACGGTTTCACCGTGTTAGCCAGGATAGTCTTGATCTCCTGACCTCGTGATCTGCCTGCCTCGGGCTCCCAAAGTGCTGGGATTACAGGCCTGAGTCGCTGCCCCCGCCCCCCGTGCCCCCCCTTCCTTTTGCTGATTTTTAATCTATATCCATTTGTTACAATACATTGTAACTATGAAGGTAACAGTTTATCAAGTCTCCTGAGTGATTCTAGTGAATAGTTGAGACTGAGGGTGAATTGTGTCCACCTCACCCCAAAGTATGGTTTAAGACAATTCTTTTAATTAATAATAGGACTTCGAAAGCTTTCCTAAAATGCTTCTAAAGCGAAGTAAATTTTTTTTTAAAAAGAAGCTTAATAGTTAACTTTCAATTAAGAGAAAAAAAATTACTGAAAACAGTATCTTTAGGCTATCTGAGATTTTTAAATATCTATTACCAAGTTTTCAACAAGTGGTTCCAGATAATTTGGATTCAAGATCAAAGTGATTATATTTTTTCTCTTCAATTCATTAGTGTAATACCCATTTGATAAAGAACCTTAAAAGGAACATTGTTATATATCTTCAAATCATATTTATTTGTAAGACTCATTAAAAACCAGAAGCTATGCTGTGTACTTTAAATCTATTTTCTTTAGTTTTTAATTTCCAGTATAATCAGGTGATATATTAATGTTGCTTTAATGTGAGAAAAATTGGGCTTCAAAAGCTAAAGAGATTATTCCAGTGATACAACTGAAAGAGGCATAGAGAGTATTTGGACTAGGATCTGTTAGGAATTAAGTTCACGCATGTTCTATTATGTTACTCCATAAATTTACCCTTAATGACATGTTACTTATTCCTTCTCTGGTAGTAGAGAGAGTAAGCTACTTGTACATCAAATTTACTTCTTCTGGCCAGGCAAGGTGGCTCATGCCTGTAATCCCAGCATTTTGGGAGTCTGAGGCAAGCAGATCACCTGACATCAGGATTTCAAAGTCAGCCTGGCCAACATGGTCAAACCCCGTCTCTACTAAAAATATAAAAATACAAAAATTAGCCGGATATGGTGGCTTGAGCCTGTAGTTCCAGCTACTTGGAAGGCTGAGACAGGAGAATTGCTTGAACCCAGAGGCTGAGGTTCCAGTGAGCCGAGATGGTGCCACTGCACTCCAGCCTGGGCGACTGAGTGAGACTCTATCTCGAAACAAAACAAAACAAAACAAAAACCAACAAATAACCCCTTTGCTTCTTTCTTAAAATTTAATGGAAATCAACAATGAAGTTATATAGAGCTAGAGGATTCTCTGTGAGAATGATTTTTATTGCAAATTTATTTTTATTAATAAATATTGTAATTGTAACCATTAAATTCTTCTTATACCAGTTTTTCTATTGTGTCTAGCTAGGAATTTCTCAATTTCTTTTAAACCGTCGACATTACTGGTATATAATTTTTATAATAATTTCTGATCCTTTTAATGTGTGGATAATATAATGTAATATTTAATTCATTGCAGCTATTGATAATTTATATCTACTCTCTGTCTCCTTCAGTATACCTAAAAGTTTATAAATGCTACTAATAACTTCAAATAATCACTTTTAGTTTCTTTGATTTGCTTTAACTTCTATTAGATACTCTCTTTTTTACATACTTTTGATTTAATTTGATATTCATTTGCTAGCTTACTAAAGTTGAAACACATTAATTTTTTAATATTTTTGTTTTTCTTTCATATACATTTAAAGATATAAAATTTTTTAAATCACTGTTTTAACTGCATACTATAAATTTGAATAGATTGTGTTTTAGTTATTATTCAGTTAGAATTTTTTCTATTTACCTTTGACATTTGTTCTTTAAGCTGTGGTTTATTTATAAGTGTGTTGCTTAATTCAAAATAGTTGGTGATTTTCCAGATTGTGTTATTATTGATTTTTATGTTTAATTTGTTGTTGTTAGAGAACCTTATTTGTATTACTTAATCCTTTGAGTTTTAGTGAGCTTTGTGGCCCACGCTTTTACTTATATAAAAACACCTTTAGTTTGCCATCATTTAAAAATAATATTATACTGACTATAGAAACTTAGGTTGATTGGTTTTATTTATTTATTTATATTTTTGCATTATTTGCTTTCTTTCTTGCATTGTTTTTCTGTGACAAGGGTGTGATCATTCTTATTGATTGTTTACCAGTAGGTAATTTCTCTGGCTGCCTTTGATATTTTCTCTTTTACTTTGGTTTTCGGCAATTTGGTGGGACTAGGTGTGGTTTTCTTTGTGTTTATCCTGCTAGGATTTTCTTGAGCTTCTTGGGTGTGTGGGTTGATTTTTTTTTTTTTTTGGGTCAAAATTGATAAGTTACATCATATTTATTTGAGTACTTTTTTCATTTTAATTTCTCTCATCTCCTTCTTGGACTTCAGTTATGTGCATATTTCTGCCACTCTGAACTATAGATTTTATTTCTTCCACCCACAAAGACTCTAGCTCTCTGGGCTTCTGTGTTTAGTGCTGTGATTCAAACAATAATCCCTGGTGAAAAGCTGAAGTTAATGCAGAGATCATTTTGTGCAGTTCCCTTATCCCAGTGATCACAGCCCTGAGTTGTCCATTGTTCCATGCTTGAAAATAGCTACGGTAGATATTTGTCAAGTTTTAGTGTTATGTAAGGGAGAACTTAACATTTGATAACTGATTCTTTCATAACTGTTGCTCTGATTACTATCACTCTGTTTGGAACTACAGTGTTTCTAGTTGCTAATATAATCTAGTTGTAAGGAGGACAACTGGGTTAATAGTTGAATCCCTTAATATACATAGAATATTTTGGGCCCAGAAACATATGATTTTTCTTACCTGAACATATGTACATTTTCCACATAATGGATTGTATCTCTTTTCTCTTATTTTTATGCATTACTTTGTTTTCATTTTCTTTGAAGACAAGTTCTCGTTTTCTCTCGCTCAGGCAGGAGTGCAGTGGCATGATCATGGCTCACTGCAGCCTCAAACTCCTGAGCTCAAGCAATCCTCCCAACTCAACCTCCCTAGTAGCTTGGGACTACAGGCACACACGCCACCTAGCCCAGCTAATTTTTTTTTTCTTTCATTTTTTTTGTAGAGGTAGGGTCACACTATGTTGCTGAGGCAGGTCTTGAACTCCTGGCCTCAGGGATTCTCCAGCATTGGCCTCCCAGAGTGCTGGGATTATAAGCATGAGCCACCAAGGGTAGCATTTTTTATGTCTTCATTTTTAGATACTAACCTCACCCATCCTTTCTTTTCTTGCCTTTGGAAGATAACTTTATACTAAGAAGCTACTTTTCTGATTATAGGTAACTTGTTGTCTAGTTAAGAACTGACTCACATTTCTATATAATGCTCAAAAATTTGAAAAATACACCAACAAAAACATTTGGAAGAGTTATTTTTCATTAGCACTGATTTTTCACCTTCTTTTTGATGGTGATTTATTTTGAGTCTAACTTTTGTGATTGCTAATTTCATTATAAACCAAATTCTCCAGCTCTATTATGACTAGTGTAACAGGAAGAAAACTAACTAACGAAAGACTCAGGGATCAAGATTCTAGCCAGAGCTCTGCTCCTGACTAGTTGTTAGATATTTAGTAAATTGCTTAGCACATTTAGTCTCAGCATTCTCACCCTGAATAAGCAAGATGCTCTCCCATGCCCCTTTCAACACTAAGTTCTGTCTTTAAGAATACAATTTGAAATGGTTCTCTTTTTCCACCGAGGGAACTCAGACTCCTAAAGAAATTTTAATTAAAAATGGCCTTTTGCTATGTTTGACGAAGGACAATATGTGATAATAAGTATAAAAACAATTTGAAAAAGTTGAAAGCATTTTAACAATGTAATTTTAGATTATAATTGTTATCATTTCCGGAGGCTGTATTAATTTTTTATGTTCCTTGTGGTACATTATATGTGGTAGAACTTGAATACTTCTTATTTTTATGATTAATATACTTCTGGCAAAGGAGAATGATGGTTAAAATCACTTTATATGATTTAATAAATAAGGCTTTCTTCTTTGCAAATTGTGGTTTCTGTGGCTCACTACTCTTTTCATTTATTCATCTGTGCTCTAAGTGGCTTGATCCCATCTTGTCATACACTGTCATTGATTCTTAAACTATAAGAAGCTGCATTGATGTACGTGTACCTTTGGTAACCTTATGTTGAATGGAGCTCTGCATTTGGAGCTGTGGATAAAGAAACGGTTACAGCACTATATCTGCATTAAAGGAGCTCAAATCCCAGTGGAGGAGGTTGGCGGGGCAGCCAGTCATTCTAAATCCAGATGACCAATGCATAGGCTGCTTGGGAATCATAGACAATAAATCAATTTTAGAAAATTTGAATGGGTCTTTCAAGAGTGAGTTGATAATACTGTCAGCGCTGATGTCTTCCTGTACCTTAAACAAGCCACAATCTTTGCTGTCTGTCTTTGCTCACACAGCACCCTCTGACTAGAACGTTCTTTTCCTGTATTTTCACTTCCCGTTATCTAATTTTCAGCCCAAATATCATGCTATTTAAGGCCCTCCTTGTCCACCTCCTCTGCAATTGTGTCACCTTTACAATTTAATTTCCCTAATATTTTACTTTTTAGGCCCACTTACTATTATCCACAACTAACTTATTTATTTGTGTCACTGTTTATTATCTGTCTGATCAGATGGTGGGAACCTGTTTTGATCACTTCTATATATCTGCATAACCTAGAACATGCCTGGCTCATAGCAGCCACTCAAAAAATATTTGTTGAATAAAAGAAAAACATTAGAAAATAAGAGAATGAATGTCTCTCCTTCTGGCACTCCACACCCCACCAAAAATAAAAAAAGGTTGGAAAATTGGTACAAAAAATTCCTCTGAATTATTAATTCAGAAAATATTTATTGAGTCAAATACTATTCTAGGCCAAAGTTTATGATATTTACGATATGTAAAAAATAACATTCTCTCTTGTTAAGAAAAATATGATTTATTTATTTCTACAGATGGTACACAAGCTAGAACTAGATGGAATGCAATAAAAAAGATATAAAATGTTAGGTATCGGTATGAATCAATTCAAACCTATGTATGTATACATAGTAGTGACTTAGAGCATTACCAGCAGCATAATCTGTTCCAATAGATTAAGTAACTGGTAAGAAGTAACATTTAACAACACCCCCATTCCAGAAATTTTGCATAATCCCTTTTCCCTTGATTTTGGGCCCAGCCATCTTACTTGCCAAGGCCAGTGAAACACTAGCAAACCCCCCACAAGAAGGGAGGTGAAGTATTTTGCACAGTTTGTCTTGTCACTTGTGCTTCTGCCATCACTACAAATAGAGCTTCCCTGAAGTAGATACTGCTCCCTCAGCCCCAGGCCATGTCCAGGAGGAATCTCTAAGGACCAGACCTGAGCGCAATGCACAGCAAGTCTAACTTGAAGCAGAGCATCCCAGCAGAACCCAGCCTAAATCTGCAGATGTGTGAATGAGCATAAATGATTGCAGTTTTAAACTGCCATTTTTTGTGGTGGTTTTGTTATAATTAACGAATGAAAAATCAGCTAGATACAAACCCCAAACCCCTGTTGAAGTCTTGAGTCAAGAATGTCAAGTGCATATGGTCTTTCTTTTTATGCTGTTGGATATGTGAAAGATATTTAGGAAAATATCAGGTGGTCCTGTGACCTAGCAAGGCACAAGAAGCGGGTTTTTATGGGTATACTTCTGGAAGTAAAGAAGCAGGCTGTACTCTCATTAGTCATATTCACCTTGCAAATTAAAGCCAATGTCATATGTTTTAAAAGAACTTTGGATTGACCTGTGGTGTTTATCTCCTGTGTTAAGTCATGTACCCTTAGAAAAAGAGTGGAAGAAAATGATAATACCTCATATTTATTAAACACTTGCTATGACAGCTATGGTTCCAGGAGCTCATTATTGATGCTAGATTCTGAAAAATATGTGATAAATATATTATTCCCACTTTACAGATCAGAAGAGTGGAGAGTAGACCATTTAAGTAATTTGTCCAAGGTCACAGAAGTGGACAGTTACATAGTGAAGATTCTACCTTTATAGGCTTCCAGAATCCACATGCTTAACCACAATGCAGAAGTAAAGTAAAGACTCGGAAGGCTGAGTCTTGCAGAAATGGTGTTGGGCTTCTATCTATGGAATACAGCAGACAGCAGAACATTAAAGATCAGCACACAGGTGATGAAAACCCAGGGGTGCTGGCTCTGAAAAGAATGTGGGAAATATATGAGAAGAGTGACAGTCACACATGTAAACCCCTATTTGCAGCTGATCCAGGAATGCTAGTTTAACAATGTTATTACTACTACCAAAAATATCAAGACACCAGTTTACTAACAAAGATAGGTAATGGCAACTGTGAAGTTATTTTTTTTAAAAAAAGAAAGGAAAATATCATCCAAAGCCATTATCTTGCTTTATGGCATAGGTACAGCTGTTTTGTAATCTACCTACATGTATATTAAAGAGAGCAACTGTGCATAATTGAATGTTCTTTGTGCTGGATTCTAAAATGATAATGGATGGTTCATTACATGAGTAATGCCAAGAGAGGCTTTTAAGATTCACTTCTGCGAATCTTAAGCTATGTCTATGTTATGGCTTGGCTCTGTGTCTCCAGCCAAATCTCACCTCAAATTGTAATCCCCATTTGTGGAGGAAGGGACTGGGTGAGAGGTGATTGGATCATCAGGTGATTTCCCCCATGCTGTTCTCGTAATAGTGACAGAGTTCCCACGAGATCTGATGGTTTTAAAAGTGGCAGTTTCCCCCATGCGCACTCTCTCTCTTGCTGCCATGTAAGACACATACCTTGCTTCCTTCTTCGCCTTCCACCATGATTGTAAGTTTCCTCAGTCATCTCTAGCCATGTGGAACTGTGAGTCAGTTAAACCTCTTTTGTTTATAAATTACCCAGTCTCAGGTAGTATCTTTATAGGAGTATGAGAATGAACTAAAACAGAATATATTGGAAATTTTAGCTTCAACCAATCTGCTTTTTAGCTAGTGATGGATAAGTCCTTGCAATCAAATGAGATATGAAATGCACAAGTTCTAGTTCCAAGCACCTCACACAGTGAGAGCAAATTTAATACTTCTTGGCATTCCCTTCAGGCCACTCTTCTTTCTTCCTTTCACACAATCTTAGAATTTTTAAAATGGAGGAGACTTTCTTGTCATCTACACAAATTTCTATTGGATTCTTGAATATCCTCTGATGGAGGAATGTACCATTTCTGGAGTATACCCAACCTCACAGCTGATACACTTATTGGCTGTCTCAAACTGAACGTATTTTAGGCCAAACTCTTGACTTCCCCTTTCTTGATTTTCTCCATCTTTGTTAATGTCACTGATATCTACCTGTTGCCTGAGTCAGAAATAATCACTCTCACCCTTCACCCTTCATCCTTCACCTTTAGTCCATCACCAAGTAATGCTGAGTGTAACTCTAAACAAAGCTCCACTTCCCTGTGTATTTACTGTTTCAGAGTGCCAGGCACCATGACCTATAGTCTAGACTGATTCATTGACTTCCAACTAATTTATCTGGTTTTGCTTCTACACACTTTCCTTCTGTTTCCCTCACAGAGTATGTTTCTTAATATGAATTTGAACTCTTTCTTTCTTCTCAACCTTTCATTAGATTCATAATGTGCTCAGAAAGAACTGTAATCCTTGACAGCTATGCTCTTCTTATTTCTTTGCATCTTGTTTCTGCATGTTGCCCTCCTTTGACTGCACTATATTCCATTTTCATTCATACTTCAGGTTGTGGTAAGAATTTAGTGATAAAGTACATGTAAATCGCTTACAATAGTGCCTAGCACATAGGTATATAGTTAGCCATTTTTATTAGGTTGCTGCTGCTGTTTATTTACTTCATCCTTGCTCCTCTGCTAGAATTTGTGAGCAGGAGCTATGTCTATTTTGCTTAATATCTCATAGCTTAATAGCTCTTAGCACAGCTGGAAAATTGGATATGCATATTTCACCTTTATAAACATGTTGAATGAGATCTATATTTAATGAGTTCTGACCTATAGGAAGTTATTTTTTGTGTGGAATTGAAATGTAGCTTCTATCCACATGTTGGGCTTCCTAAACCTTTAGGCCATTCAAAATAAGTTTTACTGTCTTTGTACTTAAAAACAGTTATATCTATATCTGTCCTGCTATCACAACTGAATCAACATTAAATTCATCAATGCCTATTTTAAAAATATTCAATTTAAAATATTTGAAACACCAAACATTTTATAAATCCTAGTTATTTATAAAAGTCATTATGGACATCTAAATATATAATAACTATTTTAAATTTTCCCCAAATTTTCAAAAGCTGCCTATTCTAAGAAACTCAATACATATAAAAGTACAAAATGGAAAAGAGCAAATGAGGAGGTACTTTTTACTTTATGAAATTATACTTTATTTTAAAAGGGTTTTACATTTAAATAGCATGTTACTTTAAAAAGCATATCTACTTGCTTATTTTTTAAGAAAGTTAATTGATTGCTAAAATGTCAGGATTATCTCTACAAACTAAATCAAAGTACTTGTGTTTTATTAATACAGTAACCTCAAGTTCTTAAATGAATCACAGGAATCTTTGCAAGAATGAGTTATTGAGATTTTGCCATGTGCCAGTGGAAAAATACACTTTCAGTTAAATTATAAATGTGGCAACAGGAAGGGCTTCATGTTTAGATATAAGAAAACAAATGAACAATTGGAAAGCACAGTTGTTAACAAGTTTTTGCTGCAAGGAACTTGAAAATCCACTTTTAAAAACCTGGATTTTCAGGTTTTTAAAAATTGACATTGATGACCTCGACAAGTTACAAAGGAACCATAAGGATAAAAAGTTCTGGAAGAATGAGCTCCTTCTGAAAAATGCCTAAAAATTGACAGCCTCTTGTATAGATTTTTGTGAAATAGTAAACAACCTCAAATGAAAATAATGTTAAATGGCAGGCATATTATCTCTTTAGGGGAAAATATAATGAAAATTGAATGTTTTAGCGCTGTATAAACATTAAAGGAGATGGCAAGATGGACAATTATTCTTTATTTTTGATCATTGTGGACAGGCAATCCAATCATTTGACTCAGGGAGAAAAAGAATACAACTTCAGAGTTTTTCATGGTAGATTATTGCTCAGATAATCTAGAGTATTGCTTCAATTTTGATTATGAAGCCATTGGCCAAAATAGAGTTTCTTCTTCTTCTTTCTT
>NW_016107622.1:1663767-1691488 GCF_001604975.1 Cebus imitator
AGAGATGAGGTTTCACCACATTGGTCAGGCTGGTTTCAAACTCCTGATCTTGTGATCCACCTGCTTCAGCCTCCCAAAGTGCTGGGGTTACAGGCATGAGCCACTGTGCCTGGCCAAGATAGAGTTTCTTTTTAATGGAAGGAGGAGTTTTCTGTAATAAGTAGGGTTTAGAGACTCTTCCCATACTTTTGGCTTGGATTGTGATGAAACCAGTCCAGGGCAACTTTCCTGGCTTATTGTACTGATAATTTTTCACCTTATATAAGAGATCAGGATCCTAGATAAGTCATTTTCTAGGACCTTTTACTTTCCTTTTTCGTACTGCATTTAATCATGAAATTATTTCATCACATTTAGGAGGGTCTTAAGGTACGGATATAAAGTTTCATTTCTTAAACTAACTCAGCTCATGTACTATTTGTGGCTGTTTGTATAGGCTGCAGTTTTCTCACTCCTTCATTTATCTCCTATACTGCCACCAAAGCTATGTCTAAAAGAGATTTTATGTTGCTTTTTTCATCAAAATATTTAATCTCTCACTGACTTTAGCATATCCCAACCTGAAGTGCCGGTTCCTTGAAAGCATTGACCCAACTGATATTTACAATATAAATTTAGTCTCTCAACTTTATAATGTCCCTCAAAGCCTTCCTGACCCTTCCAGGCATGATTTCCCCTTACATGGTTTATTTCTTCTTACTGTCACTTTTTTCTGACCCACCTCCAAGTTGTCTATCTGGACAATTCTTACTCTTGCTTCAAGACCTACTTCAATGATAACCTCTTCTCTCTGTGGTAGGCAGAATAGTGGCAGCCCTGGAACCTGTAATCATGTTACCTTAGTGGCAAAAGGGACTTTGCAGATGTGGCTAAATTAAAATTCTTGAGGTGCGGAGATTATACCGGGTTTTCTGAATGGGACAATTAAGGGCTCTTATAAGGGAGAGAGAGAGGCAAGAGAGTCAGAGAGGAAGGTGTGGTAATAGAATAAGAGGTCAGAGTTTTACAGCTTCTGGTTTTGAAAAGGGAAAAGGGCCACAAGCCAAGGAATGCAAACAGCCAGTGGAATCTGGAAATGATGAGGAGCAGATTCCCTTCTAACGCTCTCAAAAGGAAGACAGTCTGTTGATATCTTAGTCTTAACTCAGTGAGACACATTTTGGATTTCTGAACTCCAGAACTGTAAGATAATCAATCTGTGTTGTTTTAAGCCATCAAGATTGCAGTAATTTGTTTTAGCATTAGCAGGAAATTAATACAGATTTGGCTGCCTGGAAGTGGGTTGCTAATGCAGAAAATACATAGAAATGTGAAATGATCTTGGACTTGGGCAATGAGCAGAGGCTAGAAGAACTTTAAGGAACATGATAACACTTGCTTAGATTGTCTTGAGCAGACTGTTAGTGGAAACATGGCTGTTAATGACCCTATTAAGGAAAACTCTGAAGGGTGTGAGGAGCCTGGTAGATAATACCCAAGTCATCATGAGCAGATAGTGGATAGAAACAAGGATGTTAAAGGCAACGCTGGACAGGCTGCAAATGGAAATGAAGACCATGCTAGGAAAGTAGACCAGAGGGGATCCTTATTATATAGTGGCAGAGAGTATAGCTGAATTGTGGAAAGCAAAACTTGTAAACTATGAACTTGGATATTTAGCTAATGATAACTTCCAAACGAAGTGTTAAAAATGCAACATAGTTTCTTTTGGTTACTTACGCAGGTCATGCACCATAGAATAATGGTTTTGTTTTGTTTGGTTTGGTTTTGGTTTTGAGATGGAGTTTCACTCTTGTTGCCCAGGCTAGAGTACAACAGCGTAATCTTGGCTCACTGCAACCTCTGCCTCCTGGGTTCAAGAGATTCTGCTGCCCCAACCTCCTGAGTAGCTGGGATTACAGGTGCCTGCCACTATGCCCAGCTAATTTTTATATTTTTAGTGGAGACGGGTTTTTTGCCGTATTGGCCAGGGTGATTTCGAACTCCTGACGTCAAGTGATCCATCTGCCTTGGCCACCCAATGTGCTGGGATTACAGGTGTGAGCCATCACTCCAGGCCAGAACAATGTTTTAGTCAATAATGTACCGTGTATACTACAGTGGCCCCATAAGATGGTAATAGAGGTAAAAAATTCCCATCACATAGTGACATCATAATGACCATAATGTCCTAGCACAATGCACTGCTCACATATTTGTGGTAATGCTGGTATATACTGAGCTTTCAGTTGTATAAAAGAATAACACAATATAATTGTGTACAGTGCATAATACCTGACATTGATAATAAATGACTGTTACGTGTTTATGTATTTACCATGCTATACTTTTAATGGTTATTTTGGAGTATACCCTTCTACATACTAAAAAAAAAAACAAAACGTTTAAGTGTAAAATAGCCTCAGGCAGTTTCTTCAGGAGTTATTCCCGAAGAGGCATTGTTACCATAGGAAATAACAGTTCCATGTGTTATTGCCCCTGAAGACCTTCCAGTGGGATAAACTTGAAGGTGGAAGACAGTGATATGGAAGATCTTGGTGCTGTGGAGGCCTAGGCTCATGTGTGTGTTTGTGTCTTCATTTTTAACAAAAAAGATTAAAAAGTAAAAATGTGATTTAAATAGAAAAAGTCTGTAGGATAAAGATATAAAAAAATTTATATAGCTATACAATGTGTTTGTGTTTTCAAAAATTAAAAACAATACAGTAAAAAGTTACAGTAAGCTAAAGTTAATTTATTATGGAAGAAAAAAATCAAATACATTTAATGTAGCTTAAGTGCCCAGTGTTTATAAAGTCTATGATAGGGTATAGTAATGTCCTACACCTTCACATTCACTTACCACTCACTCGCTGTCTCACCCAGAGCAACCACTTATCCCACAAGCTCTATTCATAGTAAGTACCCTGAACAGGGCTGTCATTTTTTAACTTTTATACTGTATTTGTACTGTACTTTTTCTATGTTTAGATGTCTTACCATTGTGTTATAATTGCCTACAATATTCAATATAGTCACATGCTGTACAAATTTATATGCCGGGAACAATAGGTCATACTACACAGTGTAGGAGTGTAGTAAGTGGTACCATCTACATAAGTGTTAGTGCATTCTATGATGTTCACACAATGACAAAATTGTCCATTTCTCGGAACGTATCTCCACTGTCAAGTGATGCATGATTTTATCTGTAGTAAAGTATGAAAGGAAGGAGATTAAAGAGATATTAGGCAAAAATAATGGATTTGGGAAATTCTCAGCCTGTTCAGTTTACAAATATGCTAAAATTAGGAGAATCACTATCAGGAAAACATGATCTGTAGGGAAAGCCAAGGGTGTGGCTGGACAACCTTTTGTTACTGCATTAAAAAGATTAAAACGTATGTGGATTCAGTCATACAGAGGGCTCTTCGAACAGATTAGTGCATATTATGGAGCTCTTTAGCCATTTCCAGAGAAACAAAAAATAGAGATCAGATTATCTAGGAAAGATCTGTGGACACAACTCTTTAATGGGAAAGATTTTCTTGACGTATACAAAGTTCTTGAGAATTTCTTAACAACATAAAATACTGACAGATCTGACTGAAAGGGACAGAGACCATGAAATGAAGCATAACTGTCAGACTCACAAAATTATATAGGCAGGAAACAGACTGATAAAGTATTCAATTGCAAACATGTGCTACCATTCATAAAAGAGGAAGCATGACTCAGAGGGCCAAGTCTCATGACCAGAGGGCAGAACCTGTAACCATAGGGAATTGCTCCCAGGCTTTGAAATTCAATATTGTCTGGCCATTTGGGTTTTGAAATTGCTTGCGATTGATGACTCATTTTTTCTTTCAATTTTCTCTGTTTTTGAATGGGTATGTCTATATACTGGTACTCCATGCCTGTCCCACTACTATATTGTGCGGAGCAGATAATTTGTTTTCTAATTTCACAGGCATAGCTGGAGAGGAATTTGGCCCCAGGATACATCATGTTTTACTCATATCTGCTTTACATGATTGAGGTGATGAGACTTGGGAATATTGAGTTGAAGAAATGTAAATGAGATTTTGGACTTTGAGCTGATGCTGTAATGGGTTGAGACTTTGGGGGATGTTGGGATAGAGTGACTGTATTTTGCATGCGGAGTTGATATAAATCTTTATGCAGCAGGGGGCAGACTGTGGTAGGCACAATAATGGCCCCTCAAAGATGTCCACATCATAATTTCCCAGACCTATGACTATGTTATATTATAAGACAAAGGGGAGCTAATATTTCAGATGGAATTAAGGTTGTTAATCAGATGAATTTAAAATAGGCATTTGCCTTAAATTGTTCCTTCTCTGATGTTAAAATTACATTAGCTAGTTTCTTTTTATTTACATTTGCCTGGTATGCTTTTGCATATCACGTTATTTTCAACTTTTCAATTTGATAAGTTTTATTTTAGTTGGGTCTGTTGTATCCAACATAGTTTTGGTTCTCTGAAATTCAATTTAATCTATTATTTTTATTATATCTGTGAGTTAAGCCAACATTGCTATTTTTGAGTGACAGATATATTTAGTTCAATTTCTGCCATATTATTTGTTCATTTTTACTTTGTAATGCCTTTTACGAGGTATTTTATCTCTTTGCTTCTGTAGTGTGGATGTGTGTATGTAGGTATGCATGTCTAGATCTTCTGATATTTAGAAAAGTTTTTATTATTATTCTAAGAGCTTATATTCTAAGAGTTTATTTTATGTTTTGCTTTTAAATATATTTGATTTTCAAGTATAACAGTCATACAGAAAACTACACAAAATATGCATAGCTTAGTGAATTTTCACAAACTGAAAACACCCATGTAATCATTACCAGGATAAGGAAACTGAATATCCCCAGCACCCACAATGTCCCCTCATGTTCTCTTCCAGTTGCTACCACAAATACTTCTTAAAAATAACCATGAGGAAGTGAAAGACTTGTTTACAGGAAACTACAAAAGATTGGTGAAAAAAATTAAATAAGACACAAATAAATGGAAAGATATGCATGGATTGGAAAACTTAACATTCAATATTTGTGGATTAGAAGATTTAACATTATTAATATAATAATACTATCTAAACAAATCTGCATGTTTCAATGCAACCTTTATCAAATTCCAACAACTGTTTTTGGAAAAATGAATTCTCAAATTCATATGTAATTGCAAGGGGTCCCAAATAACATAACCAAACAATATTGAAACAGAAGAAAGTTTAATTACTCACAGTTTAACATTTCAATACTTACTACAAAGCCATAGTAATCAAAACAATGTGGTACCAATATAAGGATAGATATTAATATATAGTCAAGTGCAATAGAATTGAGAATCCATAAATAAACCCAAGTTATTTTCAGTGAAGAAGCCAATATCATTCCGTTGGGAAAAATAGTCTCAACAAATATTTCTGGGAAAACTGGATGTCTGTATGCAAAAAAATAATGCTGGACACTTACACTATATAGAAAAATTAATTCAGTATAACAATGACCTAAATATAAAAGATGAAACTATAAAATTTTAAAAGTAAACATAGGAGTAAATCTTTATGACCTGGAATTAAATTATTTGCTATGACATCAAATACACTACCAATGAAAGGCAAAATAGATTAATTGGACTTCAAAAGTTAAAACTTTTATACATCAAAAGGCATTATCAATAAAGTGAAAAGACAACATACAGAGTGAAAAAATAAGGCTTACAAATTATATATCTGTTAGGGGCCTCCTATCAAGAATATATAAATCTTACAACTTAACAAAATGCAATTAAAAATAGATGAAGGCCATGAAAATACATTTTTTAAAGAAAACATACAAGTGACCAACAAGCACCGGAAAATAATCACATCATTAGTCATTACAGAAGTGGAAATCAAAATCACAATGAGATACTATTTCATATCCAGTAGGATGTCTAGAATTCAAAAAATTTAGATAGCAATAATTAATGAGTTTGTACAAAAATGAAACCCTTGTACCTTGCTGATGGGAATGTAGAATAGTGCAGCTGCTGTGGAAAACAGTTTGGTAGTTCCACAGAAATCCAAGCATAGAAGTACCATGTGACCTAGCAATTTCATTCCTGGATCTATAACCAAAAGATTTGAAAACGATAGTCAAAAAAATACATGTATACATATGTTTATAGAAGCACTATTGATGATAGCCAAAAGATGGAAACAACCCAAAAGCTCATCAGTGGACGAATTGGATAAACAAATCATATTATATGCATATCATGTAATAATATACATCCATACAAAAGAATGAAGCACTGGTATACACCACAAAATGGATAAATCTCTAAAACATCATGTTAAGTGGAAGAAACTGGATGCAAAGTTTCACATATTGTATGATTACATTTGCATATAAAATATCTGGAGTAAGTAAATCCATAGAAATAAAAAACAGACTGGATTGCCAGGAACTGGGGACAGAGAGAAATAGGAAGTAACTGCTTAGTGGGTATGGGGTTTTGTTTTGGGGTGGTGAAAATATTTTGAAATTAAATAGAAGTGATGATTGAAAAACATTTTGGATGTTCTGAATGTTACTGAATTGTTCACTTTAAAATGGTTGGTTTATGTTATGTAAATTTTACCTTCAGTTTTAAAAATAATCGATTAGTTTTTTAAAAAACAATGGAAGGGAGATGCTTGATGCAGGTAAACTGTAAACATCAGCCTGTGCTGATGTCTGTACAGGACTAACTTTTGCTAGTCCTCTAATAAAGCCAACCAGTTATAAATGCAAAAAACAAAAAATTCTTGCATTACTTAATTAATTCAATATGATTATAATGTATTATCTTTTCATATCTTCCCTAATTTGATTTTATCTTATTTTTTGCATCAATAACATGAATGATATTGGCATATATTTTCAGAAATATTTCTGTCTTTGACTGATTTTAGTATTGTTATAATATCCTTAATTGAAAAGTTATAATATCCTCAGTTGGAGAATATTCATTTTCTCTGGTTTAGTTTATATAAGATAACAATTAACTGTTATTTGAACACTTGTAAAACCATCTGGTAAATCTAGTATTAGTTTAGTAAGTACATTTTAAACTACTGATCTCATTCTTAATTAAGTGTATGATTGTTCAGATCTTATATTTTTTCGAGTCAGGTTTACTAATTAAGCTTTTCTAGGAAAAGGGTTAGGATTAAATTTTATTGGCTTAGAGTTAAAATTTGCTGGCATCAACTACTTCATAGTATTTTTCATAGATGATTTTTAAAAAATTTATCTGTATCTGAAGTTACTTATGTTTTCAATTTATCCTAAATGTTGTTTTTTTGTGCCTTCTCTCTTTTTTATCCATGGCAATAATCTCAGAGGACTTAATATTTTATTAATGTTTTCTAAGAACCAATTTTTAGCTTGGTTGATCATTTTTATTACATCTTTCCCTCATTTGTGTTAGTTTTTGCTTTATTTTACGTTTATTCCATATTCTTTTCTGCATTCTTAAGTTGAAAATAAGCTCATTTATTTTTAGCTTTTCTATTTTTAAAAATATAAGCATTTCTGGGAATAAATTTCCTTCTAAGAACTCTTTAAACTGCTTCTTATGGGTTTCAGTATCTGTTTATTTTCTTTACATTCAAATAATATGTTTTAAATTTTAACTTCGATTTCCTTAGAAGTTTTAAGTTTTTAGTTTTCAAGTAGTTTGAGGTAGATTCATTATTTTTTAACAATTCTAATTTAATTTATGATATTCAGGGATGTGGGCTATATATTAATTTTTAAAATACATTGAGACTTATATTAGTAACTAGATTAATTTTTAAAATTTCCACATATGCCATTGAAACACATTCTTCTCTGTTAGGAAGGACATTGTATACATGTTCATTAGACCAAGCATCAAGCATGTTAATTGTATTAAAATATTCTAAAGGTCTAACAAATTTTGCCAGCTTGCTTTATTAATAACTGAGAGTAGTAAGTTAGACTACAAAGAGAGAGAGTCACATAGGGGAGAGAGATTTATTTTTTATCAATTGACTTTCTATCTTGTTATGTTACTTACTATGCAAATTTCAAATTATTATATCTTCAGAGACGCTGATTTTCTTTTTTCCTAATAAAGATTTACTCCGGAAAGTAAATTGTATCTTACCTTACTATGATAATCTCTACTTTGTATTGGTTAATAATTGTTTGGCTAATCTCTTATTATCTTTTACCTTTAATTATTCAGTACATTCATATTTTAGAAACATGTGTTACAAACAAGATATAACTATTGGTGTTTTTCTTTTTAATTTAATAGAAAATCTTTTTTTTTTTCACCTGGTGAATTTATATGTAACCACTGGTATATGTGGGATTAGTGTCCTCAGTTAATTTTGCAGTTGCTATTTGTCTCACCTTTCCAGTGCCCTCCCTTACTTTCCTGCCTTCTATTGGAAAGTTTAGATATTTGATTGACTGTTTAGGATTGGATTAGTTGGATATTTTAATCAGTATTTAATTTTGTTTTGGCCATTTTTCTGATAATAGTATCTTCTATCCATTTCTTTTACATATTTTTTTAAGTCTGAGATGGAGTTTCACTTGGTCACCCAGGCTGGAGTGTGCAATGGCACTATCTCTGCTCACTGCAACCTCTGCCCCCCGGTTCAAGTGATTTTCCTGCCTCAGCCTCCCAAGTAGTTGGAATCCCAGGCACCTGCCCCCACACTCAGCTAATTTTTTTTTGTAGTTTTTAGTAGAGATGGGGTTTCATCATATTGGCCAGGCTGGTGTCGAGCTCCTGACCTCAGGTAATCTGCCCACTTCAACCTCCCAAAGTGCTGGGATTACATGTGTGAACCACGGCACCTGGCCTATTTCTTTTAACTATTCCATACCACTATGTTTCTGGAATTTCTTAAAGCGTAGTACTAGGCTTTAATATCTGGTTTTAGAATTACTGTCTTTTAAAAGTAAAGTTTAATTCATTTGTGAATCTGATGTTAGTTTAGTGGTCTAGTGTTTGTATGTGTATATATATTATTGTGAGATTATCTCAGTAATTATATTTTCTTTTTTAAAAAACTTTTATTTCAGGTTTAAGAGTACATGGGCAGGTTTGTTACACAGGTAAACTCATGTCAGGGGGTTTGTTGTACGGAGTATTTTCTCACTGAGATACTAAGCCTGGTATCCAATTGTTATAATTTTTCTGCTTGTCTCCTTCCTCCCATCCTTCACCCTCAAGGGGGATCCAGAGTCTGTTGTTCCCTTCTTTGTGTTCATGTGTTATCATTTAGCTCCCATTTATTAGTGAGAACATGTGGTATTTGGTTTTCTGTTTCCGCATTAGTTTGCTAAGGATTATGACCTCTAGCTCCATCAATCTTCCCACAAAAGACATGATTTCATTCTATTTTATGGCTGCATAGTATTCCATGATGTATATATACTGCATTTTCTTTACCCAATCTGTTACAGATGGGCATTTAGGTTGATTCTGTGTCTTTGCTATTGTGGATAGTGCTGCAGTGAACATTCATGTGCATGTGTCTTTATGATAGAATGATTTATGTTCCTCTGGGTATATACCCGGTAATGGGATTCCTGGGTTGAAGGGTAGTTCTGTTTATGGCTCCTTTTATTTTTAATTGACAATACTAATTGTGATATTTATGGAGCGCAACATGATGTGATACATGCATACATTCTGGAATGATTAAATCAGACTAGTTGACATATCACTTCACATACTTATCCCCACTTGGTGGTGAGAACATTTAAAATCTATTCTTTTAGGAATTTAAAAATACACAATACATTATTATTAACTATAGTCACCATGCTATGATACATAACCCCATCTACCCCGCCTCCCAGAATAATTCAGAGTTCCATTGATTTTAAAAGTGTCTTTAAATTTTGACTTCTGATGGCATTTCATTGGGATCCTAGGGATTTTCAATAATGTTAGATGAGTTTTTTAAATAATTTCTTAGCTTATGGTTCTTATAACATATAGGCTGTGTAAATTCACACATCACACATGTGCATGGTGACTTTCCTTTAATACTTTTTCTACCATAGCCCTTGGACTGACTTCAAGCCTCCTCAGGCAACACTTCTAGTTCCAGTCTATTGGGTTTTGTAAGGCTTCAAATATCCCAGTCTTCTGCTTGGGTCTCAGCTTCAGCTGCCTGACTTCTACGGTTCTTGAAGCCATCTTTCACATCACTAGACAGGTGTGGGGACCGATTTCCAGTCTCCAGGGCCTTATAGCCTATTGTTAAGCATTCCCTTATGCATATCATTTGGCTTTCATTTCTCTCACCATTGCTAGCACCTGGGAATTACTTTTTGTTTCTTGATTATATTGCATTTTTATATATACTTCTGTATTCAGGAGAATATCTGCATTAACTCAGTTGACTACATTGGGAAAAGTTTAAACAATTTTTTAAAAAATATTCTGCATTTAATGAAAAACATCAGGAGATAGTTTGGATACTTAAGATGAATTAGCAATTCATAGAGCTATTGACCCCAAACTGATGAGGACATTTTTTCTTCAAATGGCAGGATCTAGAAATTAGAGATTAGAATCAGTTGCACTGGTTCTGCTAGAGGGATTTGTTAATAAGTTATTAAACCAATGGATACACTTTTAAAAAGCTGCAAATTGCTGTGCTTTGACCTTTTGTTCAAATAAGAAAAATATATCAGTTTTTAAAAAGAACTAAAAGAGACCCAGACAGCCCAGTTGGCATCTCAGAATACATGAAAGCAGTATTGGAAAATTAACCCTCTTTATGTACACTGCAAACTGTTCTGGCACCGTGGTCTTTAGATGCTCATTTCTTAGCTTCTCTTTCCCTTTTACTCTGTGTTCTTTTCTTCCATTCTTCTGCAAATTACTGAGAACATAAAGTTACATTCTGTGTGGTGCTGAAGAATTATTCTTGTTGCCTGAGGCCCCTGAGTTGAGAGTTTTCATTTTCGCCATTGCGATGACTCTGCAACCCAAGAAACTGCCCAGCCAGACATGGTTGCCAAGAATAACTCAATGTCCTCATGACTTAGTCATAACTTACTCATTATCTACATTCATTTTATAAATCCCTCACTCATTATTATTCATGATACCTACCCTCCCTGACTCCATATATACTTTTGTGTCCTTTTCACATGACTTTAAATTGGCTGAGAGTCAGATGATCTATGGTCCTTATTAAAGAATGCTTTTTTTTCCTCCTTTTTACAGAAATTGTGCATAGCTCTTGCTTCCAGTTCCATGTCTGAAGCAGAGCCCTACTCTCAACTCCAGGGCTGCCTTAGAAAGAGAGATCATTAAAAATAGGTGGTAATAGAAATTTTAGTAATGAGGCTGGGTCTATTGGATGAGTTCACTTTGGGACCTAAGGAAGGCAAAGTGTAAAGCTTCAAATTCCACTCAAACCTTGCAGAATTTAAACTTCAAAACTGGGTCTGTTCTAACTGAATCCAAGTGAAGTCCTATAGCCAATGGTTTGCAGTAATACAAGATGACTTTGGGGCCATATGGAATACTCTCAGAACAAAATGTTAAGACTTTTCTGGAAGACACTTTGCATATCTTTGTGAGGTATTTGAACAGTGAGGTGTTACTGAGCTCATAATGACATAGAAATAGAGTCTACTGAGTAAGGTGTGAGGAAGAGAGCTGAGGCTTGCTCTAAGTCCTAATGGGCTCATTGATTTCTCTAGTTTTGCTCTCAGAAGTGACTCAAAACAGGACCATCTTCTCATAGAAAATATCATCCTCATTTCATAACAAAGACTTTACAAAAGCTATGAAAACACATCAAAAATTTACTGTACATCAAATATACAGTAGATAGCTGAAAAACAAAAGTATCTGTTCAAATATCCCCTATTCTGATAAACGTAAACCTCGTTAGCCTAGAGTTTCATGGCAATGGGTAATGTTCGGTCATAGCTGCTTGTTCCTGTCTTTGGACCTTTGCACGAGCTGTCCAAAGACTTCCCTCTGATCCTCACCTGGCTTGAGCCTTTATGAAGCTCAGATCTCAGTGTTAAGTGTCTTCTTTTCGAAGTTGTCTCTCAAACTGCTTGATATTTTTCCTGGCCACCCAATCAAAAATATATTCCTCTTCATTCCTATTATATGACTCTTCAAAAATCCTCTATTTAACCTATATCACCATGTGATAATTTTTTATAGTTGTAACTTTTAACATCTCTTTCTCTTTCCATCCATGGATGGATTTACATGCCTGCTAAGTTGGATGCCAAACATTGTGAATTTTACCTTGTTGGGTACCAAATATTTTGCATTAAAAATATTCTTGAACTAGTTTTTGGAGGAAGTTAAATTATTTTGATGCTTCTATATTTTGCTTTTAAGGTTTTCTAGGCAAGGTCAGAGTGGTACTTAGTCAAAAGCTATTTTTCTTCACTATTGAGGCAAGACCCTTACTATTACATTAACCAATTCTCCTTGGAATATAAAGTTTTGCACTCTAGCTGTTAGAAACAGTTGCTATTCCCAACAATTCATGAACTCCAGGTGCTATTCCTTCAAACCATATTGGTTGATTTTTTCCTCAGCCTCAGGTAATTTCATTACATATATGGATGACTAATATTCATCTGAATACTTGTGGGAGATATACTGCAGACTGTTCTCTTCTTCTGTAGCATCTCTTCTCCAGCATTTCCCTATAAACCCTGGCCACCTTGGCTTTGCTAGACTTCCAGCTCCTTTTTTTCAACTCAGGAAATCCACTGGACTGTACCCAAGTTCCTCACAGCCTCGACCTTCTTGCACTATGGTTTGAAAACATCCAAGCAGTAAGCTCAAAAAAATGTAGTGCTCACCTCATTTCTTCTAGAGCTCAAAAAATTAATAAATTTATAAATGTCAAATGAATATGACACATGCTATATTTCTTCAACCTTTGTGAATATGGTTAACATTGTAAATAATAGAATTTTGTGTTTGTTTACATGTGTTTAAAAATATTGTTTGATTATGCTTTTCATCTTTTCCCAACTATATTGTAATCTCTTAAAGAATTATAATTGTATTATAATGTATACACAATTACTTGAACTTATAAATAAAATTGTTTTAGTTCCTACATTGTAACTATTTTAATTGAATGAAAATAAGTTTTTCTAAAATGTTTTTGCACATTGAAAATATACTATTGTATTTGTTTTTTACTGTCCATTTGCCAATTAAATTAGTTTAACTGACATAATGCAAAAGTAACATTCATACAGCCCCTGTCAAATTATAATTGGTGGAAGCAGAAATAGTATTTTCCTGTTGTTAATATTAGAATTTATAAGATGGAAAAAATCTTCGAAATATTTGAGTTTGAAATGTGAAATTTTATAGGTCGATTGGAAAATAGCCTCATGAAGAATTGCTGTATAAAAATATTGAAGGGTCATAGGAAATAAGGATTCTTGTATGTTATTGAGAAATACTGAAGACATACAGCTTTCTGATAAACAATTCACAATATGTAGTTTTATTTGCAGACCCCGGCTAGGAAAAGGAACTCATAACTGAGAAGCAGATGGAGCAGCAGAAGCTGCTAGAGGCAGTGAATGTGCTTCATAGAGAGTCCAGTGCTGTCTGAGGCTGGGTCACTACCCAGCACAGCAGGAGTCACTCCAGACACTTGGGGAGTGACCAGGTACTTGCAGGTCATCTCAGGTCAAGCATAGTCTAGTTTACAGCCTGCCACCACCATCTAAGAAAGAGTCTCTTCCAGGAATCAGCTACGCTGCTGACTCGCTGTTTTAAAGTATACTTCAGAGATCATTCATCAAAACAATGTCCTCATACAGAAACTCAATACAACGAAACAGCAAAAATCCTTTAAAATTTGCTGAAAATGCATTTGACAGGTGATCCAAAGATGAAACATTTTAAAAGTATAAAAACAGAAAATTGCTTTAGAGATGTTTTCCAGTGACTTCTTTCATGATAGCATTCTCTAACACCTTACCTGTGATCGATTTAAGATCTCATGTAAACTTTTAATGACTAACGCTTTAAAACATATCCACCAAGTAATCCTCCTTGAATATTTTCCTTACATCTTGGTTCTCCTTGATTTTATGATATCTTAGATTTAACACCAACTCTAACTTCTGAAAGAGGAGGCACCTACTGTGAGGGTAAGGGTCTTTAACTAGTGGTGAAGGAGAGTTAGAATTCTAGACCCCTAAACCATGTGACTTAAAATTGCTGCATATTCACAGATGAAGTTTTCATCCTATAAAGTGCCCTTCAATGTTAGTGGGCTCAAGGGCAGGAAATCACACTTTCCTCTCCTAGAATTGACACAAAGCATTTGCCTTTACCAACTAAGCTGTTTAAGCTGTTATGTGCTTAAAAAGTGCACATAAACATCACAGCAAGTTCATTTCATACACATATACATACAAGTTCATTTTTAAGATTCTAACTTTCTTGTATATACTGTCAACAAAACAAATTTCACATAGTATTAAACCTTCGGGAGAAACACACTTCAACCCTAACCTTTATGTCAAAACCAGTTATTGTTTTGAAGTTATAACTCATTTCGATTTTTAAATATTTACCCTTAGACAGAATTTCTTCAAAGTCTAACTAGTCTTATTTCTATCCTCCTTTGTGTCATGAACTGTAGCTCAAATCTTCAAATTGCAGTAGATGTAGTGAAGATGTAAATAAAAATATATTTAAATGTAAATAATTAAACCGATTTGAGCCTTTCTGAGTAGACTGAACCTAAAAGAAGATGAATGAGTCAGTCTTTTTAAAATCAATTTGATTGGCCATCATATTCAGCAGCAGTAGGCAGAGGACTCACCAGAACAATGGGCAGGTCATTTACCCCGAGGGAGGAGAGCAGACCGACCTGATTGAGTAAGAAGTTTACAACACTTTCAGGACTTCCCATGGTCTTCAGACTAACGGTGTCTAGGCTAGGATTTATGCCCCTACCCCCATCTCATGCCATACTTCCTTATATTCTCTAGCTATATGAAGAGCTCTTTCGCAATTCCTTAAATGTGCCAAGCCCTTTCTTGTATGTTAATTTTCCAGAAACCTTCTATACCAAACCCTCCCCTTCTCACCTAAGATTGACGTCCTTTGGGTCTCAGCTGAGCCATCACCTTCTTAAAGAAGCCATCTCTAATTACCTCTATCCCCCATTGTCTCACAGACGCAGTCACGCATGCACAACACAAGCATGCACACGTGTCTTATCTACACACCAGATTAAGTTAAACTCCGAAGCTCTTGCTCCCCTTGATAATGGTCACTTTTTTTTTTTTTCTTCAGACAGGGCCTTGCTCTGTCGCCCAGGCTGGAGTGCAGTGGCAAGAGGCAAGAACATGGCTCACTGCAGCCTCAAGTTCCTAGGCTCAAGGGATCCTCTTACCTCAGCCTCCCAAGTAGCTGGGACCACAGGTACACACCACCGCATCCAGCTAATTGTTTTTTTGTTTTTATTTTTTGCAGAGATGGGGTTTTGCCATGTTGCCCAGGCTGGTCTCAAATTCCTGAGCTCAAGCAATTTGCCCACCTTGGCCTCCCAAAGTGCTAGGATTACAGATACTTCTCTTTCTTTAGCCTCATAGAATTTGTCATTCTTGTTTAGTGTCTGTTTTCCTCACAAGGTTGTAGCACCATGGGGGCAGAAGTTAGTGAGTCTTATTCTCAGTTGAATTCATAGCAGAACATTTGTCACACAGTGACTGCGAGGAACACACAGAAGGAAGGAAGAAAAGAAGAGAGAAAAAAAGGAAGGAAGAAAAAATAGAAGAAAGAAGAAAGGAAAGAAAGAAAGAGAAAAGAAAGAAGGAGAAGGGAGAGGGGGAGGGAGGAAAGAAGGAAGGAAGGAAGGAAGGAAGGAAGGAAGGAAGGAAGGAAGGAAGGAAGGACCTATAGATAATTGTAAAGTCTCTATCCTAGTGGATTTGAAAGCATGTAAACAAGACATTCTCTGGTGTGGCTGGCAAGACCCTACTGTACCTCAAAGTGCCTTTAGTTCTGGGTCAGGTTAAGTCAGCTATATCTTCAACAACCTTTGACCTGTTGAAAATGCAGCTCATGTGAGTTCAGTGGGAAGATTCTAGAGAGGAACTACACTGCTTAGGTCAGCTAAGTGAAGAGCACATTTATCTCAGTTGATCTCAGGTAACCAAGGGTGAGCTATGGGCACCGATGCTTGCCCAATCCTTTCTCTGTGAGAAGCAAGCAACAAAATGCTTCTTTGGCAGAGATTGCATCTTGATATTCCACAAACTTCAGGGTACCACTCTCTGCAGAAAAGAATAAATCCATTCCCTGACAAACATAGCCTTAACATTCTCTTCAGCTTGACTAAACTTTAGACAGGTTTCTTCCTGAGTACTGGCCCCTGACATCTTTTTTCTAAGAGCATTTACGTTGAAAAACCTAAAACTGTAAATTATTTCTCTGCCTTGTTGAGATGTAGATCCTTTAGCTGCTTGCTAATTCAGAACCCAGGTGTGTCTTACTGAAGGACAAGAATCTGACAGCCATCCCTTGACAGGTAATCATCAAGAATAGTGGCAAACCCCTCCCTCCCAGTTTCTGGGGGATGGTAGGAGCCTAATGTGACAATTAACAAACACAGATGCCTAATCACATGGGCCAACCTCGTGTCAATGGCCCTCCAGTACTTTTCCACTAGCTCGCGCTGGACTTAAAAACCTTCCCATCTTTTATTTTAGCAGAGTTGTGTTCAATGTCTCTCATCTATTATAATAGCCTTGAACAAAGTCTTCTTTGCCTATTTAGCTTTGCCTGGTTCAATTTGTCTTTGATACCCTCGTAGGCCTGGCTCACATGTGCACCTGAATTAAACAGGGGCTACATCACTCCTGGTAGATGGGAATGTTCTAGAAGGTGATTGCATTTCAAAAATTCTATCTCACTGAATAAAATGTTGGTGAACTCCCATTTAGTGAGAAGGAGAATTCTTTTTATACTTGGAGGTGAGATTGTTTTTTTTTTAATGCTGCTATTTTGAAATAACATTAGAAAAAAGAAAATATCTGGCTTTGTCTATGGGAGGCACAATTGAATGATGTCCCAGAAGGAAAAACTGTGGTTGGCATGTTTCAGAGCTATATCAGTTTTCTACTCCATATAATGTAGCTCACGTAATGGTCTTGATTGCAATGTTGAAACCTTGTTGAGCTCTTATTGTGAAGATCAGCCTCTGAGGTGCCTAGATTTTATTTTCTTCTGGTTTGGAGAGTGGCTGATAGGCTTTGTGGCTGAACATCTTCCCTCTCAGTAAAAGTGAATAGCACAGAATCTGATGACTAGTGAATACTCATTGAACTTTAATTGTTAAGTGTTGCTGTCATCATCTCATCATCACTTTCACAATTGCAAAAAACAAACAAAGAAATAAACAGGAAATTATGCTTTCAAAACTTTCTACTCTCTACCAAAAAAAAAATAGTTGATGGATAGTAATGCTGGCTTAAAATAGACTGTAGCCTTTGCTGGATTGCTTCATTCATACATAACTCTGAGCTCTATTTGTGAGATGTTTGTCTTTCTCTCTCCCCACCCCAATCCCTGCATTTTTCAGTGATGGATGGGCAGACAGAGATGAAGTCATTGAAGGTTATGAGATGGAAGCCAACGGGGGAATCACGATAAAGCTACAGTCTCCAGAGGTCACATCATTTGATGATTATTTCCTGAAACTGAGGCTGGACACTAATACGAGGAATCCCTGGTTCCCTGAGTTCTGGCAACATCGGTTCCAGTGTCGTCTACCAGGACACATTCTGGAAAATCCCAACTTTAAAAGAATCTGCACAGGTAACTTGTCTTCACAAAATAACAACTCAGAGGCTTTTTCCTCTCTTCTAGATTTATTGCAGCTTGATAAATGAGAATAGAAGGTGCCAGGGCTAGAGATCCAAAGAGAAAATTGTCATCTGTGTTTATAAAATCCTAGAATGAGAAGGAAGTATGTATTACCCCAGGAATTCATGGATATCTGGAAAGACAACTTTGGTCTCTGTTGGAGCAAGTGCTAAGAGATAACAAAAGTAAAGGAAAAGCAAACTGAGGAGTCAGGTATCTAGTATTCAAGCCAGATAAAAAAGATTTTATTACAAACATGGTTAGGAGACCTTAGCCATAGATGTAAGTCAGCAGTACTGGTTAGATTCTCTTTTTTTTTTCTTTGTGGCTTATTTAGATACAGAAATCAGGAGAAGATGAGGTAATGTGACCCCAGGCCACACCACCAACATGGGTATTGGTGGGCATAGGGGCCAAGAAACTGCACTCTGATCTTTCAGTCAGAACAATGGTTCACAGCCAGACAAAAAAGTACCAGGCACTACTCACTGATGCCGTGCCAGGAAACTGCAGCACGTGGCTTCAAGTCTTTCAAGTGCGCGATAAAATCCACAGGATGTCCTCCTTGCAACCCCTCGTACTACCATAACTCAGATTCTGAAGACTGTAACTTTTATGAGTGTTATTATTATTGCATAGGGACATTGCTGCTCCCTGTCCTTTTTCAGTATTTTCTATGCTGTCAAGATAAATCATCTATGTCCTTTCATAATGCCATTGAAAGCCAGTTGTTCATGCTGGGTCGATAACATAGAATAATGGAGCACTTATGATAATGGGTGATGGAATCTAACCATGACCTAATTTGTATTGTAGAACAGTGGTGTGACATGTATATTCTGTACGTAGGCTGAGCAGATATGATTTACAAAGGTATAGAATCATATTACACCCATGTATAAAACTCTATATATAGCAAAAAAAAAAAAAGGTTAGAGAAACATATAATCCATGACTTTTGACATAGAGAGGCTTGCCATCTCTTTGGGCAAATCAAAACAGATCACACACGGGAAACAGATAAATAACAATAGAGGACACTTGGTTTTTACAGAGGGTGGTAAGAATATGGCTAATTACATAGAATATTTCTATTTTCAATAGTATTCATATTTTGATGTTAGAAAATGCTTTTAGATACCAATATATGTAAATGTATTGATGTATGTTTGACTTTATAAGGCTCAGCAGAGTTCAGTGGGAAATGCGCTGGCATGGATCTATTTTCAAACAAGGAAGTTTCAGTGTTTTAGAACTTCCTCAGTGTGGCTTCTAGGAAGGCTGACAAAGGCAGGAGAAAGGGGAGACATGGCTCAACAGTAACCCACCTCTGCCACATAGGTGTTTCCACTTTCTCTGAAATAGACATCTCCTTTCTCTGAAATAATAGACACACCAAGAATAAGGATTCGAATGGACCAATAAATCATCCAGGACAGTCTTCTTATTTGCAAAACAGAGATGATGAAGGTGAACAGGGAAAACAGTTTCTGTAGGCTCATAAGGTTAATAGCAGCAAAGAAAGGAAAGCCCACACCTCCTAGACACCGTAGTACCTACTTTTAGGCTTAGCATTTGGTAATACATTATCTCTTACTGCTTTCTAACCGTTTCCTAAAGCATGTTTACCATTTTCAACTGTAAGCTTTTTGTAGTCAAAGCATCCTTACTTCCTTCATAGAACCCTGGTACAACATTGATCTCTGGGAGCTCAGTCAATTCTTGTTAGCTAATTGATTAGTTAATTTACATTTTCATTCAGGATAGGGTGAAGGGCCCAAGGAGAAGAGCAGTGAGGAGCCTACTGAAAAAGCAGGTGGGGGTGGTTAATTGGGCATGGCAGTGGCAAGCAAGGTGGACATGTTAAGTGAAAGTTGAGATTTGCTGACAGAATTGTCAAGAATAACTATAATCTGAGCAACTTGAAACATGATGTCACCATTGACTGAGACAGGGGAAGACTTCAGGAAAAGAAGATTAGGGAAAGTCCAAGAGGCTGATTTTGGATAAAGTACGTTTGAGTTATCCATTGGTGATCCAACTATAGATGTCATTTTGTCATTGTTTTTTATTAGTAACATTCAGGATACCACTTATAGACATGCTTGGATCACTTATATAAGGATTTCTAGGAAAATATTTTGATACCTGAGCTCTTAAAACAAGTTAAAACTCTGCAACGATGTACACTAATATTTTGGGTTTTCAATTTTCACAGTACATAAAATGTCAAGGTTAGAGCTTAAAACTGGGTTAGCATGTTCACAGCAAGAAAAAAAAATTTAAAAATCTTGATTTATTCTTATACTTTGCTTGAATCTCATAGCTATGTTTTCTCATGTAATTACAATCTTTGTGAAATGTTTATATTTGCATTTTATTCTGGAGTCAAATTCAGCAAATATTTCCCTTTTTTAGGTCTAAGGGAGACAGGAGGCTTATTTAACTTTTCAATTTGGAATTAATTCATAAAACTTATTTATCTTTTCTGTAGAAAAATTCTTATAATTTTATCTTTAGAAGTGTTTATCCATATTATTTATGTTGTATAAATTCATGTACAGCTACCTTGTTCCTCCTTTTTAATCTTTATATTTCTGTGAAGTTGGCTTCAATGTTATTGAAGAACAATAAACTCTCACTTCATGTATTATTTTTATCCATTTGAGATCCTTGAATATAAAATGAATTCCATAATCTTCTAACGAATATGCAGACACATTTATGAATATTAGTGTGAGGAAGTAGAATTAACCTTTCCATGCTATTGATAGCTACTGTTTCTGTCACTCATTTTTACCTCTTCTAATCGGGTCACTTCTGGTGGTTTGGAAAGTTTTGATATTGCCATTAGTTTCCATAGAAACCATCATTGAACTTAATCCCAGATGTCACAATTTAAATAAAGAGTTTATGTGCACTAGATTGCCAGTTTGAATATTAAAGGTCCTGAGCCCAGGCCGAGTAGTTTAGGAATCACTGTGGCTAATTAAAAAGTATTTCATGTAAACTACACATCACTGCTTAATTAGTTGACTATATCAAAGTATTGAAGATGTGTTGGAAAAGCTCTAACTGAACATCAAAGCCTAACTTCTCAAAAATTAATCATTGTAGGACAATAGAAAGAGGCGTAAAGCAAATCAGAGTCACTCTCTTCCAGTAAATGTCTTAGCTGCTTACAGGATTTGTATCATGTTTGCAATGGCATAGTACTTTTTCATTCCTGATGAGAATCATTAGAAAGATTTCATAGAAACTGATAGGATGTAGCATTTGGAAGCACTATTACTGGGTCCAATACCAGTTCAGTTATGTATCAGCCGTATGATTTGGATGACCTCACTTAACCTCCGAACCTCAGTTTTGGTAACATGAAAACGATATTTAGCTTACACAGAATTCTACATGAATTGAATGAAATAACACAACTGAACTACTTTACAATAAAATAATACAAGTAAAATACTTTGCAAACTGAAAATGGCATAAATGTAAAAGTTACTACCAGTGTCATGTCTCACTAGAAAACAGGTTATAACATAGATCATTTCATAAAAATTATTTATTTTGTAATTATAAGTTTAACTAGGATGTGGAAACTAGAAAAACCAAGGCAAAAATCTTTAATCGATCACCCTTACACAATGTCAATATAGAGGTTTTTCTTACATTTTCCCATGCAGTCTTTTATAATTTCTGATGATGAAAGTAATACATGCTTAATGTACTATTGCATATACCTGGAAATATACAGAAGCATGAGAAAGATGAATAGAATTAAGAATTTGCTCTTATCTAACCATCATTGGTCACTGTTAAATTTTTGGCATGCTTTCATCTTTCTCTATATAGTTTTAAATTATGTATTAATATTATTTTATATATTGCTTTATTAAAAGAAATATTGCTCTGTTTTATACATTGATAAATTTCTCTGTCATTAAATTCTTTTATTCTTAATGGCTGCTTAACATTTTGCATTCAGATAAGCTATAATTTAGGCATTTCATTCTTCCTATTTAGGTTGTTTTTAGTTATTCACAATTTTTTAAAATGTTGCAGTGATATAATAAAAATTTTTCATCCTAAATTTTTTTATATTTTAAATAATTTTCTTAGGTTGCAGTTCTAGAAGTTAAATTTCTAGAAGCTCAACCAAAAGATATAAGCATTTTTGTCTGGGCATGGTGGCTCATGCCTGTAATCTCAGCACTTTGGGAGGCTAAGTTGGGCAGATGGCTTAAGGTCAGTTCGAGACCAACCTGGCCACCATGGTGAAACCTTGTCTTTACTAAAAATACACAAGTTAGCCAAGACGACGACAGGCACTTGTAATCCCTGCTACTTTGGAAGCTGAGGCAGGAAAATTGCTTGAACCTAGGAGGTAGAGGTTGCAGTGAGCTGAGATCACGCCACTGCACTCCAGCCTGAGTGATGAGCAAGACTCTGTCTCAAAACAGAAAACAAGCAAAAAAAGATACGAACATTTTTAACCCTTCGAAAAGGAGTTCCAAAAGGCAACTCCTACTAATGCTTCATAAAACTCTATGCATTCTTTTCCGTAATTATCATCACAGTGTGCATACAATTCTGTTTCTTATTTCACTTAGGATTACATTTTACGTAGTTTTGATGTTGCTGCATGACCTTTATAACCACCATTTTAATAACTCCATAATATTCTATCCAGTTAAAATACTATAATTACTAGCCGTTCTTTTGTTGGATATTTAGACGGCTTTTAATTTTCCTTCATACATTAAAAAACACACTGAATATGGTACACAGAGTTTTCAGTGTTGTTGTTACTATTTTTGGATTGTTCCTTTATAGCAGATTCCTAAACATATAATTATTAGTTAATAACTTGATAAATTCCCTTAAAAATATATACTGCATTTTCTTGCAATATGGCAATATTTGCATATTTAATATTTGCTATGGCTAGCAGTATATTAACTGTATGAGTTTATTCTGTCCTCAGCCTTTTTCACAGCTCAGTGAAATCATAGTCATTATTCTACTTTCTCTCCATATTCTTTGTAACAATTGAGAACAGATGGATACAATGCCTCTTAATATATCCTACATTTGGCTATTTTATGTCATAATGAAAGAATTTGGCTAATATTTGTAATTCTCACTAACAGATCAGGACTAGTAAGATAATGATAGATAGTCTAGTGAAAACATTTTAAGACTTTCAAGAAAGGGGACTCTTACTCCAATAATTTGGAGATTGCCATTCACAATTTTAGACTGATAACGGATCTTCATTATATATTTGCCTTATTAGGTTTCAAATTTTATGGACTCCATTTTGAGTAAACTTATTTTATAAGGCCAGATAAGATCAGTCCATTACAGTTTGATCCATATTAAGACATTCCATAAACTGAGATGGGTTCCAGTTTACTTCAGCCCATTGGGTCCTTTGGTAATAATTTCTCTTTGTCTCTGGAAGTTTGACCCAAATGTCAATATACACTTCTGAAGAATATCATTTGCTTTCCACCCAGAAGCTGGTATTATTAGCTGGGGTTTGTGGAAGACATCACATTTCTTCACCCCTTTTTGTATCCATGCTTTTCGAAATATGGCTTTGTAGCTTCTCTCTTCAAGAGGTAGAGTTTTGTTCCCTACCTCTTGAATCTGAATCAACCTTACAATTTAGTAGCTCCAAGTTTAGGCCTAAAGAGACTAGACCTACTCTCATTTTCTTTCTTGGAGACTTACTTTAGCCATAAGCCTGAGTTTACCTGTTAGAAGATGAGAAATAGCATGGATCAGAAACAGGATGACCTCTCAATTAAGAGTGTCCTAGATTAGCCAGTCCCTGGCCAACCCACCACCTGACTGTTGCTGTGTGAGTGAGCGTAGCTGAGATGAGTCACGTCCAACTCAGAGCAGCAAAACTTCCTAGTTGACTCCTAGATTCATGAACTAAATAAGTTCTTATTGTTTTAAACCACTAAGTCCTAGGATGGTTTGTTAGGCAGATTTTTTTGTGGTAATTGATAACTGATAAAGGTATTCATAGCTTTGTAATCCATGGAGCAATAGTTGGTTTAATTAAATTATGGAACACAATTCCTCAACCCAATGCTAGAATGCTCAATTTTTTCCCTTCATAAGAAGCGTGATGCAATATTGCACCCAAGATCTGTGGAACAAAGCCAGGAAGTTTTATAGATCCTGCAGTCAAAAGAATTTTAAAGCCCCCTGACCCAAGCCAGTTAAACTCTTCTACTTAGGAACTCTGCTATGCATACAGGAAGTGCTGAAAAAATGGGGTACAGTTATAGCTGAGCCAAATGAATACCCTCAAAACAGTCATATGTTCTCATACAGTGCTGTTAAAAGTTGCTTTATGGAAATAGGTTTTACAAGTCTTAAATGTGTTTATATACTTTAATTGGAAGGATGAAAGTAAACTGACCTTATGTCTCATCTGGATATTATAATTTCTCAGACAAATATTATTATTACAGAGATGAAACTCTGAAAGTAACTATTCTATAGGCACAATATTGGCTTGCCTATCTCTTATTAATACTTTTTATTGGCACTGCCAAATGTGTTAGCCACTAGCCACATGTTTCTATTTGTACTTAAATTTAAATCAGTCAAAAATACATGAAATGGAACATACAGTTCCTCAGTTTCACTAGCCACAGTTCATGTTTCATTAGCCAAGTGTGGTTGGTGACGACCATATTGGACAGCACAGATACAGAAAACTTCTACGATTGCAGAAAGAAAAGAACTATTTAACAGTGCCGCTCTAGAGTGTTTTCTACTTTCCTAACTCCACAAATTCAACTTTGATAGTTTCTGTAGTATTTGGATATAATCTACAAGTTATTGATTTGAGACTGATCAATCTGTTGAATATCCTGACCAACTACAACAGCTGAAAGTTGACTCACTCTTTGGTATGAGCCAAGACTGCCTGCTTGCTTGGTGATTTCCACAAATCTGATGACCAACATAGGGTGGACTGGTTCTGACAAAGGCCAGGCATGACTTAACTAGCCTAGTAAAGCTCTTTACTGTATGTCAGTTTTAATATTGGATGGAATTAGAGAAACATGCACATGTTTTGTCATCCAAAAATTATAAAATTGATGCGGGGCATGAGTTATTCATTCTTTTACTTTATATACATCTTGATTTGTTTCCCAAAAAGCTCGAATAATTTTTAGTAGCAGATACAGACTTGAGGTACAAAAATGAAAATAATTTGAGGCATCTAACATGCATTGAAAGAGCGAAAAGTTACTATTTTATCTTTTATATGCAAGTGATTTTTTTTTTTTTACTATGCCTGCAAACCAGTTACCTAGAGATTGACCTAAGTTTCATATACTTTAGTTATTACCAGAATTTGGTTAAAACTATTAATAAATTCTTTAAATAGATCAATTTTCTTCTTATTGAATAATGATGTATTTCTAAAGTTGAATGCTCTGTCATGTGGTTTAGCTTGCCTTTTGAACAAGTTTGAAATGAGTGTTTTCAATGATTAACGTCTGTGACTGTTCATAAAGATTTCACCTTGGCATGAGCAGTGGTTAGTATCTATTTTGATTGTTTCTACGGCATTTCTCCATGTCCCCTATAGGTGTTGCTTCTTGTCAGGAGAATAGTTTTGTGTTTCACACCTTGTACACATTTGCTGCCGGGAAAATTTATATAAAGTCATATTTTTCAATCATCATAGAAAGTAACAATTGCTCAGGGTGGGTGTGACCAAGTATACTTGAGGTCTGGTCCATTTACTCTTTTTCTACTTTTTTATAGTTTTATTAGACTACAGGTGTGTGCCACCATGCCCAACTAATTTTTTTTTTTTTTTGTATTTTTAGTAGAAAGGTCTTGAACTCCTGACCTCAAGTGATCCACCCACCTTGGCCTCCCAAAGTGCTAGGACAGCACTTAACTCCTTTTAATTGATGGGTAGTGTTCCATTATTTGTATATCATACTTTGTTTATTTATTCACCTGGTAATGAACATTTGAGTTGTTTCCAGGTTTTGGTTATTTTAAATAAAACTGCTATGAATATCTTTATACAAATCTTTGCATAAATATATTCTTTCACTTTTCTTTGGTCAGTTCCTAGGAGTGTAATGCCTGCATCATGTGGTAAGTGTGTGTTTAACTTCTTTTTATTCACCTGTTGGTCCTATTCACTATGGAGATATATGACTGTGAAAATAGCACCATCAAGGGATTGAACACTGAGAAGATAAATGGCTTGTTAAATTTCAGGAACTGGTGAGGCTTCTGAACTGATTCTTGAAGAGTATATTCCATCATTCCATTATTTTTTTTTATTTGCAGGTGGCAGTTAAGGTGAAGGGGATATTTTATGTTCATATTATGAGCCAAGTCTTAGGTCATAATAGCTACTAAATATGATTTCTTATTAGCTACTATGGAATCAAGATTGTCGTATCTCTGAACAATTTCCTGAGTATGTTCCCTAATGATAAATTTTCCAGGGACTGCTTTTCCTGAAAACCAACCTCTTATCCAAAGTTAAAATATTCATCTGTGCCCTAATGACTAGGAAGTTGCCTTGTATAATCATCCCACAAGTTATATTTATGTCTCTAGGTCACAGTAATGTACTGGGGAGTTAGATTTTATATCCAAGAACTATTTGTCAAACCTCGCAATGAGGTGTATGAGGCCAGGAGTTCAAGACCAGCCTGGGCAGTATAGCAAGACACTGTCTCTGCAGAAAATTATCTGGGCATGATGACATGTACCTGTAGTCCTAGCTACTTGGGAGGCTGAGGTGAGAGGATCACTTGAGCCCAGGAGATCAAGGCTGCAGCGAGCTATGATTGTGGCACTGCACTCCAGTCTGGGCAACAGAGTGAGAATCTGTCTCTTAAAAAATAAAAATAAAAAAGAAATGCCAGTGAATTGAATCCAGATGATGTAAATAGATCTGGATTGAATACTCCAGTCAGCTTAATACTATTGTGCAATCCATTTGGCTAAATTAATAGCTTAAGCCTTTGAATGATGTAAATAAGAATCTGGTGCTTCAGAGCCGCAGTTCTCAAGCATGGCTTATTAAGACCATCAGGAAAGCTTTTACACAAAACTTTCCTATATTAATCTGGGTCTTACACCATACAAATTGAATCAGAATCTTTGGAGTGAGTCCAAGCATTTATTTTAAGGACAAGAAGAAATGCATACTTAAAATTTATGAGCCATTTAAAATTTCAAAATTCAGAACCATCTGTCACTGTCCAAGTTGGGAGCCTACTAAGGTTTTGGCCCTGACTGTGGCATGTGAGATAGCTAATGAGATTTTAGTGATTCCTGATGCTGAATCAGTCTCTTCTGTTTGTTTTATTTATTTATTGGTAGGCTTGTTTTATACTCTTTTCTGCCTGCCTGCATTTGAAATATTGGCATCCTGAAACCAATAAGTCATAACAAAACACTGTGTGCCTGCATGTCCAGATTGGGTAATTCTTAGATGTATTAATTTTCTATTACTGCCATAATAAATTACCACAAACACAATAGCTTAAAGCAACACAAATTTCTTATGTTCCAATTCTGTAGGTTAGAATTCTATGACCTAACCTCTAAGGCCCTGACAAGAGTCTCTCTGGGGTAACATCAGAGGCTCAGTAGGACTGCATTCCTTATGAAGGCCCTAGGAGAGAATGTTTCCTTGCCTTTTCTAACTTTTTTTTTTTTTTTTTTTTTTTATGGAGTTTCACTCTTGTTACCCAGGCTGGAGTGCAATGGCGC
>NW_016107622.1:1691687-1694194 GCF_001604975.1 Cebus imitator
CGAGGTTTCACCATGTTGACCAGGATGGTCTCGATCTCTTGACCTCGTGATCCACCCGCCTCGGCCTCCCAAAGTGCTGGGATTACAGGCTTGAGCCACCGCGCCCGGCTGCCTTTTCTAACTTTAAGAGGCCACTCACATGTTTTGGCTCATGGCCCCGTTCCTTCATATCCAAAGCCAGGAACATTACATCTGTCTGACTTTTATTCCACAACCACACCTCTCTCTGGCCATGACCAGGGAAGTTTCTCCACTGTTAAGGATTCACGTGATTAAGTGAGATGCAGGTAACCCAGGATAATCTCTCCATCTCAAGGGAAGATTAGTCACATACCCACAGTCTCTTTTACCATGAAAATGAATTTATTCACAAGTTCAGTGATTAGGACGTGGGCATCCTTGTGGGACTGTTATGTTGTCTACTACACTAGGTGTCCAGACACAGCACAGCATTAGCCACTCTAAGTCCCTACCGGCTGCTTCTTTGGTGCCTTCTACTGCTGCAGCCTGCCTCTGTTGGATATGACTCTTTAAAAACAGATTTTAAAAGTCGTTTGTGTTGTGTTCCTGTGAGAGTTAAAACACCCAGGCAGTTGACGACATATGCTTCTTGCATCCAGCCTCAGGGAAGTCTCTTATTTCACAACATCATTCTCCTTGGCCTCCTCTGATGGAGCATGCTCCTCTGATTGGGGACTGTCTTTTTGAAGGCCAGGCAGCTCTCTTCCTCTTTTACCTGGTCCTAAAATGTTGAAGGCCCAAGGCCCATTTCAAATCTCCAATGCTCACAGTCTCTTTTAGTCTAGGCTGCCAGCCTTTTAATTTTTCTAAGAAAAATCTTATTATAAATATAGTTTTATTTTTAACTAGTTTATCAGGCACAACATGCACCAATAGGCATGCCTACAATTCTTGTTAGACAACCCTCACTTTCCAGACTTACTTTTAGGTACACTGAACCTAATAGACTCCTAGTGAAAAGCCAGTCTTATTCTCTTGTTTCTCAGCTATTTTCTTCATCTGAAAGATTTGTGTGTGCCAAATAAATACTTTCAAATATTTTAACAAAAGGATATGAATCTTGATATGGTTCTTGCCATGAATCTAAGTTTAGTTTTCATGAATCTTTTGTGGTGCAAAGACCCTGTCAGCTTGCTTTTTAACAGCTGGAAATGAAAATCAATTTCACTTTTGTCTTTGTGCATTTAATTTTTTTACCTCCTTGCCTAAACATGCAAGCTCAATTGATAAAACTTCTGCCTTCCAAGTTATTGCAGATGACAATATTAATGAGTGTTTTGCCATTGCATAATAGTGGAATAATTACATCCTTTTAGACCCTGGTCACAGTTTCTTTGCCAATTGCTTCCTGTTTCCATATGCCTTGTAGTTTACATTTCATTGTTCATTTTGTTGCTGTTGTAGCAATCCCCCTACTATTGATTCTTCCTATCCATGAGCATGGAATGTTTTTCCATTTGTTTGTGTCCTCTCTTATTTCTTTGAGCAGTGGTTTGTAGTTCTCCTTTAAAAGGTCCTTCGCATCCCTTGCAAGTTGTATTCCTAGGTATTTTATTCTCTTTCTAGCAATCGTGAATGGGAGTTCACTCATGATTTGGCTCTCTGTCTATTATTGGTGTATAGGAATGCTTGTGATTTTTGCACATTGATTTTGTATCCTGAGACTTTGCTGAAGTTGCTTAGCAGCTTAAGGAGATTTGGGGCTGAAACGATGGGGTTTTCTAAATAGACAATCATGTCATCTGCAGAGACAATTTGACTTCTTCTCTTCCTATTTAAATATGCTTTATTTCTTTCTCTTACCTGAATTCCCTGGCCAGAACTTCCAATACTATGTTGAATAGGAATGATGAGAGAGGGCATCCTTGTCTTGCGCCAGTTTTCAAAAGAATGCTTCCAGCATTTCCCATTTAATATGACATTGGTTGTGGGTTTGTCATAAATAGCTTTTATTATTTTGAGTTATGTTCCATCAATACCTTATTTATTTCTGCCTTCATTTCATTATTTACCCAGTAGTTATTCAGGAGCAGGTTGTTCAGTTTCCATGTAGTTATGCAGTTTTGAGTGAGTTTCTTAATCCTGAGTTCTAATTTGATTGCACTGTGGTCTGAGAGACTGTTTGTTATGATTTTCATTCTTTTGCATTTGCTGTGGAGTGATTTATTTCCAATTATGTGGTCAATTTTAGAATAAGTGTGATGTGTTTCAGAGAAGAATGTATATTCTGTTGATTTGGGGTGGAGAGTTCTGTAGCTGTCTATTAGGTCCACTTGGTCCAGAGCTGAGTTCAAGTCCTGAATATCCTTGTTAATTTTCTGTCTCATTGATCTACCTAATATTGACAGTGGGGTGTTAAAATCTCCAACTATTATTGTGCGGGAGTCTGAGTTTCTTTGGTCTCTAAGAACTTGCTTTATGAACCTGGATGCCCCTGTATTGGGTGCATTATATATATATATATATATATATATATATATATATAT